>NW_026606977.1:525000-1125000 GCF_029890125.1 Rhinichthys klamathensis goyatoka | reverse complement strand
TTATCTACAGCCAGGTTGTTAAAAAGTAATGGAACATTTCAAATCGTGTATTAACACTGAACACACCACACAAACAAATTCATTTTTATTAGCCTTTTTATGTAATTATTTGTACTCTTTATTTACACTTCAATGTCATCTGACGCCTGAATATTGTGTCGTCCAGTCCCTCTTGCCCGGTCTGGCACATGTGAATTGGGTTACGGTGGCTGTCCCCATCTGAGTAAGAGCACCTAAAACAGAAAATAAAATCACAATACAAAAAAATTAGCATTTAGGCCTAAATTAAACAGGAGATTATATTTATTTGTATTGGTACATTCGTGCCGCGAGATGAAGTATGTAACGTGGGGCTAAGCCCTCCCCCCTTGACGCCAGGCCTGATTGTCAGGCGCTATAACAGTGCGCGCAAAAATCGTGATATCGCATAAGCACTAGTACATTCATATTTTGGATTTATATTACGACGAGATAGTCTAATCGGCATTCCCAGTTACAACTCGAGACAGTTCTGCATTGGAAAAAGTAAAGTACCGCTAAGTCATGTCTTCTGTGTAATTCTGGCCCGGCGCGGTCACTTCTGTGGGTAGCGCTAGGTGGAGCACTGCTAGCGTTGGTTCCGCCGGTGTTCTCCGGCGGTCAGAAGAAATAGTGCTGTGTTAATAGATTTCACGACACAAGCAATGGGTAGGCTACAGACATGTATTTTGAGCTAAATATCACAGAAATAGACTGGACTCGGAGGTTTTGCTAATTTTATAACCTAGAAGAGAACTACAAAGTAGGCCTATCCTACTTTTGGCAGATTTTTACACAGTGGTAAAACAAAAATCTATTTCAGTGACTGCAGCACTGCGTCGGTTACTAACGTTACACTACCATCATGTTAACGATCAGCCTAACAGTATTTAGTAAAATTCATATCAAACATTAAGCAAGCTTACCTTTACGCTTGTGCCAGGTCCAGAAATGAGCTGTGTCCTGTGCAGTAACGTTGGTACAACACCCGTTGATCGCCCGGTCAACCAAAAATCTATTGATTTTCAATCAAATTTCCCGGTCAACTACATATCGATGCATTTTCAATCATATGTCCCCCTCAACTATATGTCGATGACTTTTCAACAACAGCGTCGTTTCCCGGTCAACTATAAATCAATGACTTTTCAACACATTCAGCGATCGCCCGGTAAACCAAATATCAATGCTTAATCAATCATAAAGATAACTATAGATCAATGTTGTTCCAATATCGTTGCCATCAACATTAATAACATCAGGTTTTCATCGACAGGGTAATGGTGATTTAACATTAATTTTGCATTGAAATTTCGATATCAACCATAATGATGATTCAGATGGAAAAACAATGTTTATTCAATGTTGGCTTGCTGTCTGGGGAGTCAGATGTTCTCTGAATGTGGTTTGAAAATTTTGTTTTGTGTTTAAGGATTTGAGATAGTAAGGGATAGTTTCAAGAAATGTGATTTAGCAATTCAGAAAAACTGTAATACAAATAACAATGTTGCACAAGGAACACATTTAACCTCCTTTGTCCATGTTTTTTTTTTCTTTTTTTTTCTGTGTTTCTTCCTAACGGTCCATTTCTGTCACAAACATTGTGTGTGTGTGTGTGAGAGAGAGAGATTTCTGGCGCAATATGGCTGCCGTCACATCATCCAGGTGGATGCTGCACATTGGAGTCACTTTGGTGACTTTGGGTGTTCCTGTGCACCCAGGAACCCTGCATCTTTCCTTCTTGTAACACATTATTTGCCAGTGAGAGGTATTGTCCAAGACATCTTTGAAAAGTACCCCTTAACGCACAACATTGCCCTGAGGCAACAAAAAGAAAAACTGAATTTGTGAATATGTAAAATAAAAAAAGCTTCATAAAACCTGCCAAATGGCTTCTCTACACCTTCATACACACACAAATATTGTTTTTATATACAATTCGTGTCATTTTAAATAAGATTACTCAAGCAAATAATCTTGCTTTCTTCTCACACCATGTGCTCCTGTGATCATGTGTCAGAAAACAACGTCCCACCATCAAATGGTGCTTGATAGTGACTCCCAAACCTTATTGTACTTTTTCAAACATTCTCTAATTGGTTGCAATCATTTAAAGAAAAATGTGCTGAACACAGGGCTAAGAGCTGTGCTGTAGAGGGTTATTATTTAACCTTTAAACATTTCCTAGTTAAAACATATCATAGATCATGCATTAAGTGTCTCTACTGTCCTTTTGGTGGGGAAAAAATAACATTAAATGGCATTTTTGTTCTTCTGCTCGTGAGTGTGACGTCACAGTCCGCCTGACGTCACCGTGTGGAACTCGGCAGCGGGGTTTATAAAGCCGTGCAAACCTCGAGTCACTCCGTGGTGAGTTTTGGAGATATTGAGTTCCTCTTCTGTGGTTTCTTCTGAAAGAGAGTGAGCAAAATGGACGTAGCAGCGGAAAGAATAGGGAAGGCAGTTCTATATGTGGTCAGGCCTGTCTATCAGTATTGCCAAAGAAAAAATGACAAATGCACAGCCTTCATTAACAGTCTGAAAAGACCAAAGCCATGTACCTGGGACTGGAGGGACGAAGTTATTTCCGATCGGAATCGATTCCGTCTGTATGGGCATCGGAATATAAAGCATTGGAAGAACTTGAAAAGGGCCTTGTTTGAGAAGAGGGAGAAGTGGGTGTATCCCCCTGAAATACCTCCAAAAGTATATCGCCAGGTGTTACGTCCCGTATTATAAGGACGGTTGGACGTGGAGTTTATTGATGTTAAAAGGAAAACCAGCCCCGGCCGACAGATCACCAAAAACACAAAACTAGGTTCCAATAAAAATATAAATTTATTTTTATAATGGAAAGAAATGATTAAATTAAGGAGTAATGGCTTCAGGGTGCCCCAAGGCCAAAATAATAAACAAAATAAACTTATAAACAAACATACATAAATTACCTAATCAGGGAGTAAATCAAATTACAAAGTAACTTCCCTAACTCCCTATAAATAAACAAATCGCAAACGAAGTCAAATTAAATGGCAGGACACCCCTACGCTCCTAAATCATACAAACAAAATCGAAGTAAATCATCAGTAACACATAATCATAAAGTCGAAGGGTTTGGGATCTGTCGACGGGAGGAGGAATCCGGAGCTCCTTATGCCAAGAGGCCAACGCCAAAATGAGCTCCCCATCTTCAGTGAGCGCCGCCCTTTTAAATGCGGTGCATCAGTAGATCCACCAATCAGGGCACTCCAGCTGCAATCACTCCTGGACACATACACAGACAGAACACCAACAACCCACACAAAACAAATACCGAGGATCGTAACACCCCCACACACACAAAAAAAAAATTAATAAATAATTTTTTTAAACACAACCAAAAGAACGAGATAAGGTATCTGCTAAAACATTGTCCTTGCCCTTTTTATAGCGAATCTCAAGATTAAAATCTTGAATAAACAAGGACCAGCGCATAATCCGTTGATTTGCATTGCGCATTCGAGACAGAAATACGAGTGGATTATGATCAGTAAAGACGAGCACGGGGATAGAACTTGATCCCACATACACTTCAAAATGCTGTAACGCCAATAGTAAAGCAAGTGCTTCTTTTTCAATAGTACTATAGTGTAACTGATATGGCAAGAACTTTTTCGAAAAGTAGGCTACTGGATGCTCAACTGCATGGATATCATCCTGTAAGAGAACTGCTCCAGCTCCGGTAGCACTAGCATCAACATCAAGTTTAAAAGGACGTGAATAATCCGGGGCAGCTAACACTGGGTCACTACACAACAGACTTTTTACAGCGTCAAAAGCATGTTGACATTCATCAGACCATAAGAATTTTTGTGAGGCACGGAGCAGATCAGTTAATGGTAGAGCGACATTAGAGAAATTTCGACAAAATGCTCTATAATAGCCAGCCATTCCTAGAAAACGGCGAAGATCACGCTTGGTTTCAGGCGCAGGAAAACCAACAATTGCCTGTACTTTTTGGACTGCAGGACGTACTTGTCCCTGTCCGACCCGTTTTCCCAAGTACATAATAGTTGCCTTGGCAAACTCACACTTGGACAAATTCAGCGTAAGGGAAGCATTTAGCAAACGCGTGAAAACAGTGACTAAGGTGTCTAGATGTTCTTTCCAACTATCCGAATACACCACAATATCATCCAAATATGCTTTACAGTTCTTAACATCAGCCAAGATGGTGTTCATTAATCTCTGGAAAGTCGCCGGCGCGTTCCGAAGTCCGAAAGCCATCACAGTGTAATTCAGAAAGTTGTCAGGAGTGACAAAAGCAGATATTTCGGCTGCACGTTTAGTTAAGGGAACTTGCCAATACCCTTTTAAAAGGTCGAGCTTTGTAACAAACTGAGCCGATCCCACATTATCCACACAGTCTTCCATTAACGGTAGTGGAAATGAATCAGGCTTTGTGATCGCATTTACCTTACGGTAATCCGTACAGAATCGATGGGTACCATCAGGTTTCGGAACTAGTAGACAAGGTGAGCTCCAAGCACTTGTGCTCGGCACAGCAAAATCATTTTCCAGTAGATATTTCACTTCAGACTCGATGATTTTTCGTTTCACTGGATTGACTCGATATGCATGTTGCTTAATGGGTGCATGGTTGTTCACTTCAATATCATGTTGAACGACATTTGTCTGAGTAGGCACATCGGAAAACAGTCCTTGAAAAGACTGGATCAAATTCACAATATCAGATCGTCGATCTGCAGTTAAATGACATAAGTGAGAGTTAAAATCTGACAAAATTTCAGAATTATTCAATCTAGCACCAGACACTGGTATACTCCGTAGATTTAACCCATCCTCATCTCCACAGGAAGGTGGTACCACAGACAATGAAGCAACTGGAACAGGAGAGGTCTCTAACTCCCTTGATTCACCACGGACAACATAATGCTTCAACATGTTAATGTGGCACACACGGGTTTTTCTCTGTCGATCGTGGGTACAGATAATATAATCAGTATCACTGAGCTTTCGCTCCACAACATAAGGTCCAGAAAACTTTGCTTGCAATGAAGAGCCAGCGAGTGGTAACAAAACAAGAACTTTGTCTCCCTTCACAAAGGAACGAACGACTGCTTTCTTATCAAAACACTCCTTCATCTTTATCTGAGTTTTTAGCAAAGCTGCCTGAGCCACATCTCGAGCTCTATGCAGACGTTCTCGAAACGAGCTTACATAATCCAAAAGATTGCAAGATGGCTTTGTTTCAGACAACCAGTTTTCTTTAAGCAGTTTAAGGGGACCACGCACCGTATGCCCAAAAACTAGCTCTGCGGGACTAAACCCCAAAGATTCCTGTACAGTCTCACGTACAGAAAATAACAGCAACGGTAACCCTTCATCCCATTCCTTTTCTGACTCAACACAATAAGTGCGTAGCATTGTTTTCAAAGTTTGGTGGAATCGTTCCAGTGCTCCCTGAGACTCAGGATGATAAGCGCTGGAAACGATGTGTTTAACCTTCAACTGAGACAAAACTTGATTAAACAACCGGGACATAAAATTTGTTCCTTGGTCCGTCTGAACAATTCTCGGAAGTCCAAAAGTAGAAAAGAACACAATAAAAGCTTTCACAATGGCTTTAGCTCTCAACGAACGGAGTGGTATTGCCTCTGGATAACGAGTTGCTGTGCACATAAGCGTAAGCAAGTAAGTATGACCTGTTTTTGTTTTTGGCAGCGGCCCGACACAATCTAATATTATGCGCTCAAATGGTTCTCCGATGGCAGGAATTGGCTTAAGAGGTGCTGGGGAAATAACCTGGTTAGGCTTCCCAACCATCTGACAAGTATGGCATGATCTACAATATTGTGTGACATCCGACTTAATCTTAGGCCAAAAGAAATAACGCAAAACTCGATAGAGCGTTTTAGCCACACCTAAATGTCCAGCCACACCATCATGTGCCACACTTAACACTTGTTCTCGAAAACATTTGGGAACTACTAGCTGATACAATGTGTCCCAACCTAAATTATCAGACACGGAAGGTGTCCATTTCCGCATCAATACTCCATCCATATCATAATAACCAATTTGCTTTTTCACAATTTGTTCTGAACTTACAGCAGCATCTCGGCAAACTTCGAGCGACTGATCTTGTTTTTGCTCGGCAACTAATAATGTACGATCTACTGAAAGCAACAAATCCGCGGAACCAAATTCAGCACCACTGCTAGTGGACAGCGGTTTAGACGCGGATTCAGACAGTAATGGACCAAAATCAGTCACGGTTTCATCAATAAGAAAAGTGTCAGAAAGATCAACTACAGTGGGAAATTTTTGTGATTGAGCCCGAGTAATCACACAGGCAGGAAACACAGACAAATCTACCGCATCTGGCTTACACACAACGGATGTTTCATCCAGCGGATTCTCAATGACCTCAGGAAGAGGGAAAACTTTTCCACCTGCCAAGTCATTTCCAATTATCAGAATTACGCCATTTATAGGTAATTGAGCACGAACAGCCACCTTTACGAAACCAGTTACCCACTCAGATCGAATATATATTTTATGCAAGGGAACCTTTTCCACCTGCATTGCAATTCCCTGCACTAATACATCCGAACCACAGTACGTTTTCTCCGAAAATGGCAACGAACTTTTCAAAATAAACGACTGCGCTGTCCCTGTATCACGCAACATAGCAACAGGCACTTGATCATTTTCCAGATCACTTAAGGAAATCATTCCTCGACCAATAAAAGGTTCAAAAATTGCATCAATTTCTGGCTTCAACGGTTTAGTAATTCGTACGAAACCAACTCCTTTATGCTGTTGAGTCCTATTTTTCTTTTTCAAAACAGGACATACCGCAATCAAATGACCTGCTTCGTGACAATAAAAACACTCACGATCATCAGGTTGCACTGATGTTTTCAAGAGTTTAACTTGTTTTACAGTTCTCTCAGAACTCGCAAAATTTGATGTTTCTCGACGAGCAGGTGCCACGAATACGTTTTTGTGCGTTAATACAAATTCGTCAGCACACACAGCGGCCTCCGCAAGGGTCACAACTTTTTGCTCATTCAAGTACACCACAATTTTATCGGGCAACGAATTTTTAAACTCTTCAATCAAAACGAGTTCACGAAGCTCATTAAAATTTGTCGTTTTGCTGGCCTGACACCATTTATCAAAAAGTGCGCTTTTCCAACACAGCGGTTTTTGCTTTTTCATAATCTAAACTGTCGTTAAGGGACAAAGCGGAACAGACTTCCTGAGCCTTTCCAGTTAAACGACATTGCAACAAAAGAGGCCAGACTTCTTTCGGCCAGCGTAAAGCAGCGGCGACGCGTTCGAACGCACCAAAATATGAATCAACCTCGGCCTCCCGAAACGGTGGCACGAGGTTGATTTGTCTACTAATGTCAAAATCCGAAGTTGCAGAAGGCATAGGCAACGATGAATCAGACGCACGATTTAAACTCAGACTAGTTCGAACAACAGCAGGTAGCGTTGGTTTAGACTCACCGAGCGGTCGACCAGCCTGTGTCTCCAATTCACATTGTCTAAAGCGCAAGAGTTGGGTAGTATGTTCTTGACGTTTAATTTCCAAATCGAGTTGTTTTAATTGGATAGCGAGTTTTAACTCTTCCGTATCTACCCCACTAAGTGAATGAAGCACCGGTTTACTGGTCGAAGCCTGCTCTTCATCCCTTTCGCTTTCCCCCATCTCCCTACCCTCACTTTCAGGATTTTTAACTGCTGTTAAGACACCCTGTCTTGTCAAAGCATCTTGTATTACGTCCCGCACTTCTTTTTTACGAGTTGATTTTACTACAGAAATGTCATAATAATCAGCAATCAAATACAAATCCTCTTTACGACACAATTCTAACCCTTCACGTGAAGGTTTTTGTCGAAACGCATCAATACTAAAATCCATTATATATCCCTTTCCCCGACTTTCAAGAAAAAACTGCCAATAAAACGTCTGCACCAGCAAAAGGAGAAAAAGAGTTGTATACATACCATAAGACGAACTTGTTACCATAACGTGTCTGAATTCGTTACGAAAGGACGAGCCCCCATTTGTTACGTCCCGTATTATAAGGACGGTTGGACGTGGAGTTTATTGATGTTAAAAGGAAAACCAGCCCCGGCCGACAGATCACCAAAAACACAAAACTAGGTTCCAATAAAAATATAAATTTATTTTTATAATGGAAAGAAATGATTAAATTAAGGAGTAATGGCTTCAGGGTGCCCCAAGGCCAAAATAATAAACAAAATAAACTTATAAACAAACATACATAAATTACCTAATCAGGGAGTAAATCAAATTACAAAGTAACTTCCCTAACTCCCTATAAATAAACAAATCGCAAACGAAGTCAAATTAAATGGCAGGACACCCCTACGCTCCTAAATCATACAAACAAAATCGAAGTAAATCATCAGTAACACATAATCATAAAGTCGAAGGGTTTGGGATCTGTCGACGGGAGGAGGAATCCGGAGCTCCTTATGCCAAGAGGCCAACGCCAAAATGAGCTCCCCATCTTCAGTGAGCGCCGCCCTTTTAAATGCGGTGCATCAGTAGATCCACCAATCAGGGCACTCCAGCTGCAATCACTCCTGGACACATACACAGACAGAACACCAACAACCCACACAAAACAAATACCGAGGATCGTAACACCAGGTTTACATTGAAGCTTTGGATTTGGCAAGAGATCCGTATTCAGCGAAGCCCTTGGATCTCATGACCAGGAAACATGAAATAGAGAAGGCTGTGGTGTCTGCAGATGATGAGGCTGAGCCATCTAAGATTTATGCTGCTGCTGATGAAGATGATGATGATGAAGAACATTTCTCTGCAGATGAGCGAAAAGCTCAGCACTTCACTCCGATGAGCAGCAATGATGAAACTGTCTCGGCTATCCTTTTCAAAGCTAAAGGCAGAGAGTTGGGCCTGAAGTGAGTAAGCCTACACTTTTGCCATCCTGTGTTTGTATTTGTTTATTGAGATGAATTAGTCACTTGGATGAATGAAGTGACGTAACGTCCGATTACGTTGTTTTTACCCAGGACGTCGAATCGATTCACCGAAAGTTGATGCCCTCCTTTGCCTGCAGATCCGTGCAGAACAACGACTTTCTGTCTTTGTCTTCTGTCAAGACAAGTGTTCATTACTCGAAGCTTTTCAACACGGTGCACTAACGACATCTTGTGGTCAAAAGGTGGAAAAGCTACCTTTCCCAAGTTAAAAAAAAAAAAGTTTTATGTAATAAATCACTTTGTGCTATGAAAACCACAAAGCAATAAAAATCATCAGTGTCAGTGTTGATCTTTACACAGTGTATGAACAAATGAGTCTATGAATTAATTTATGAAATAATTAATACATAGGACAAATTAACTCTGCTTTGTTCAACAAATGCAGTCTTAATACATTAGCCATAGTCCTAAACCTATGAGTTCATAGGCAAGGCTCATATAGGCATATATAATCAAAATAAAAGAAAACTATTGTGGAATAGTGAAGTGCTGGGTAGTGAAAATGCTTGTGAACTGGGGAGTAATTGAAGAAATTAAAGATTTTTATTAAGGAACAGGACTTGTTCAACAGTGTGAGGGCTAAGTATATTTCTTTTTTTTTTATTTGGGCAACTACTTCCCCTGCCTTTGAGAATATTCTCTCACATGGGACTGTGGAGGCAGGAGTGCATACAAATTCCAGGGCAAGTCAATGAAGATGCGGATAGACACCCTTTTGAGTAGCGCCATCAATCATTTGTTTTCTGATCCCTGCAATACAGTAAATTATTTAAAATATATCTGAATAAATATTACATAACTATGCACTATTTAAGATACCTCATAAATACAGAAATTGACAAACAAATAAATAAATGACTGGTCAGAAGTCTTATACCTTGGTTGCTACACTGAAAAATGTATCCTTTGGATTAACTTAAAAAAATTGATGTTATTTGTTACAACTAAGATTTTCTTAAATTGTATTTTTGGTTTGACATTAAATCAAAATTTATGGTTTTAACTAAATCATAATTTAATTTTTTTCCAACACAACGTTTTACCTTAACCCAAAGTAATATCGTTTGTTACAAAGAACGTGTATTTTCTTTGCTTTTATACAGCCTAGTGTTTTTATTTTAGAAAAACGTAACATGTACAATTACATCCAAGTGAAGTTTTTACTTTGAAATAAACGAATTCAATAGATGTAATTAATTTCAAAAACTTGCTTGTCTCTGGCAATCAGACGACTGTGAATCCTGAGTCTTGTGTATATAATATAAACCAGCTTAATCTCATCATTAACATTTTTTTATGTGGCTCGGAAAGTGTTTAAATGTGCAATTATTTTAACACTTTTTTTTTACTTATATTGTCTATTAATGTTTTTCAGAAATCACTGGAGACTCATGATTGTGTGCTTCCCTGGAAATGAAGAAGTGGAACACATCAAAAGGGGACGAAAATTGGTGCAAAAAAAGGAGGTAAATATGTATTTTGAATTTGGGTAAATCAATTTGGGTAATTACATTTGGCGCTGTTGCCCCTACAATGATTTCCATTATACAAGAGTAGATGTTAAAACTTCATGCTGATTTGTACTCGGCTTTCGCCAAGATAAGCACCAACTAAGACGTAGCTTTACAGTAATCTATGCTTCTCCATCCATTTACGCTTCTTTCGATATGGTGATGTGAATCTCCTTCTGTCTGGTGTTAATGGCTGCAGTGTATTTTGCGCGTCAGCACACACAACGGCTGCAAGCACAGTGCGGTCCCCCCATAACAACCGTCTGGATTGAGCCGAGTAGGGGACATCTCTAGGGTCTTTAAGTGGGCACCTTCCGTCCTCAGTGTTTCGTCGACTAGCCCACGACACCTCAAGAGGGCTCGACAGTGACTCTGGCGTCCCACAGTCACCCCCCTCCGTCCCCCACTCCACTAAAAGGTGGATTTCAAAAACATCATGTAATATATATATATATATATACAAAATGTAATATTGCAGGGCGGAACCACTTTTTCTGGGCCAGCAGGTAAAACAGTTCCCCCTGTGTTCTCAGTGTAAGAGACTGATCGATGGATGACAGTGTTTACACATGAAGTTGACACTTAAATACATCACCAGCATCACTGCAGTGTGTTATAAATACTGAAAATGTAATATACTGAACCACTTTTTCTGGGCCTTCAAGTAGACGAATATCGTAAATGAGAATAACAACACAGATTACTTATTTGTGCAGTGCAATATAGTTTATTTATGTCTACAGCAAACCGACACACACGCAGTAACAAAAATAATAATAAAAAGAACGTATAACTAGAATTAGCAAGTACGATGTAACGTTATACATCTGATTGAGCCATAAACATCTGAAAATATACATCCTATGCTTTAAAACCTGTATGTAATTGCAAATGATCTAACAAACAGAGTAAAATGTACATTACTGTGATGGAGAATAAGTAAAAACACCGCGATGCACAATATATGGCTAGGAGCTTGCGCGGAATAATGACGTGAGATCATGATTTTCGTCTTGCTGTTGCGCATGCGCGCTGAAGGGGAAACAGGGGAACTGAATTTTCCGGAACACCGCGGGTGCTTCTCAATATCCCAAGGGGGTAATCCACCAGCCGGAAACTGAAGTCTCCCCAGGGGCCGCCATTGGCTAACAAGCCTTCACCTGCTGTTAGCATCCCATTGACTCCCATTCATTTTTGCGTCACTTTGACAGCGAATAACTTTACATCTGAGGCGTTTAAAGACTCCATTTGTCCATTGTTTATTTCTAAAGAAACACGACAATGTATAAAAGGCTCCATTACCTTGTATCTTACGTTATGGCCCCGTAGAAGCCGTTTTTGTAAAAATAGGCTAACGATTGCGTCATAACACGCGACTCTCTGTCGCAGAGTAGAGAAATTACCGTATAGACAGAAGTAGAAGCTCGCGCGCTATCGGGGAGACGTGGAGGCATAAAGTCAAGGGAGAAGCCCATAGAGAGTCATAAAGTTGCTCCTGCTGCTAGCTCACGGACAGCTAATACTCACGAACTCCGGCTCTGCAAGATTCGGAAGGGAATAATTCAGATTCCTCTTGGCACAGCTACTAGAAGACGTACAAGTTACTCACGTCACATCTACGTCGTCAAGCTCAGTTTGAGCCTGCGCAGTTCGCTTGGCAATCAGGAAGTGAGTGCTTCTAATTGACTTCACTTTTCTCCGTTGAAGTCTATGGGGTCGCTGTGTCCATTTCTTTTACTGTCTATGAATATCCCTCCTCGTCTCCTCGCTCCTCCGTCCTCCATCCTATGACCCGGAAACCAATTGAGCTCAGCCATCTTGAAGGACATCTCAATTCTCTAATTGCACCGCGAGGAGGCGAGGATCGAGGAGTGAGGAGGCTTCCAGAGGATCTATGAGCGAGGATACACAGGTGTACCCTTTGCGGAAGAGTTTTATCGACTAAACATGACGCACGTATCAATTCTCCTCCCCCTTCACATCTGTCACAATCATTTGAATTTATACTTTACTTTTGTACTTTACATAAACCACACAACTCACATATTTCAACAAGGTATCTTGCTTTATTATTATTTATTATGAATTTCTTAAATAAACAAACTTTAACAACATAAGGGCAGATCCTTTGAGCAATGCTGATGACGCAGTGAAGTGACGCTCGAGTGATCAAGTATTCCAAATGTATAAAAAAGCTTTCATTCAATTCCTCCGTCCTCATTTTTTTTCCTTGCAGCCTTCCCTCGCGTCCTACAGGGGGTGGAGCTGAGACGCGAGGAAAGGAAGCGAGGAAAGGAAACGAGGATGCACAAATAAGAAATGAGAAGCACCCCGGCAAGACCGAGTAGGCTACTTTACTGGAGGTCTAGCAACCCAAGTGCAAGCCACACAGATAGTTGCGTGTTCTGAGTTAACACAATCAGAGCGTAAAAATACGGGATATTTTACGGGAAAATACTAAAACGGGAAGACAGCGGGAAAAGAGCTAAAATACGTGAGAAACCCGGAAAAAACGGGAGGGCTGACAGAGCTATGCCAATATAACCAGTCAAATGACCGTGATCCGGCGACTGGCAGCTTACAGACGCTTGCTCGACGTTCATCCAGTCAGCCGCGGCTCATAGTGCGAGTATAACGCGTTGCCTGACACTCTCGCTGCATGGAAATAAATTGTTTTCTTATTATGAATATAATGTCATGCCTTTATTCTTGTGTATGATTGATGTTTTGGGGACTGTTATCCCAATATAACCAGTCAAATGGCCGTGATCCAACTGGCAGCTTACAGACGCTTGCTCGACGTTCATCCAGTCAGCCGCGGCTGATAGTGCGAGTATAACGCGTTGCCTGACACTCTCGCTGCATGGAAATAAATTGTTTTCTTATTATGAATATAATGTCATGCCTTTATTCTTGTGTATGATTGATGTTTTGGGGACTGTTATCCCAATATAACCAGTCAAATGGCCGTGATCCGACTGGCAGCTTACAGACGCTTGCTCGACGCTCATCCAGTCAGTCACGGCTCATAGTGCAAGTATAACGCGTTGCCTGACACTCTCGCTGCATGGAAATAAATTGTTCCCTTTCGAGAGGTCTCTCCTATTGTGTAAGTAGCTTACGCTATGGGAAAACTCCTTTTCTCGAGAAATATTGAAGTCTTTATGTAAAACGCATTGCAGCTGCACAGCAGACAGCAATGAGCGAGGCAGCTCGGTCATTGGCTGTGCTGCGGCAACTTGGTCGAACCAATGACGGGGCGACTCTGAACGCGCGACCAATGAGCGCGCTTCGCGCCCGCGCGCGTCAGAGCCCGCCAAGATGGGCGTGGCCAAGAGCTATATATTGGGCGCCCCGTCATGAGAGTTCTTCAGATTTAATCTCCTTCAGCGAACACCTTCTTCGCTGGATCCTCCGGATTATTGGAGTCTTCGCCGCCGTTGAAAAGCACACCAGCGGGATTGCTACGAGGACGTCGGCACCTTCAGCCGCCTTCGAACGCCATCCTACTGAGCCATCCGGCGCGCTACTCACGCAAGTATCATTTACAGCTGTTCGGCCTGAGACGTTGTAAAAGAGCAAATTTCTGAGGCGTTGTTTCAAACGCCTTCCTGCGCGTCGTGCATAGGCCCTCTCCCGGACGGGGATCGTCACATCATCTGCGCTCGCTGCCTGGGCCGGGACCATGCAGAAGCTGCTTTGACCAAGGGCGGATGCCCTGAATGTGATGACCTGGGTCTCTCCGAACTGCGCGCTCGCCTCGCCGCTTTCGCCGCGAGCGAGCCCACCGCCGCCATTCCTCTGTTCGAGCCACGCAAGAAGAAGCGCCGCTCACAGAGGCTTCCTAAAGAACCTGAGCTCAGTGACGTCGTGCCAGTCTCCTCGTGCTTCACCGCCACTCTTGGATTCCCCACCGCCGGTTCAGTTCACTCAGTCAGACCAACACCCCTCCAACAGAGCGGTGGGCCTTGTGACATTCGGCGCGTCCGAGGACGACGGGGGAGGAGATGACAGCTTGTCCATCGACGCTGCATCTGACGATTGGCTTCTCCTTTCTTCCCGGAAGTCCATGACGAACTTACCAAGTCATGGAAAGCCCCGCACTCTGCACGTCTAAAGCCTTCCTTTTCTTCGTCGCTCTCCTCCGTGGATGGCGCGAAAGAAAGAGGCTACGAGGGAACGCCGCCCCTCGAGGAGGCCGTGGCCAATCATCTCTGCCCGCCCTCCACCACCGGATGGAAAGCCAAAGCTTCCCACCCCTCAAAGCCCTGCCGCACTACCTCTGCTCTCGCCGGTCGCGCTTATGCCGCCGCCGGCCAGGCTGCGTCAGGGCTTCATTCAATGGCGGTACTTCAAGTGTTTCAAGCCAAACTTCTCCGTTCCCTGGACGAGTCTGGCCCCGAACCCGAAGCCTTCAAGGACCTACGCAGCGCAACTGACGTAGCCCTGCGAGCCACGAAGGCCACCGCCCAGTCTGTCGGCCGCGCTATGGCCAATTTGACTGTTCTCGAGCGCCATCTGTGGCTGACACTGATCGATATGAAGGACGCAGATAAGGCCCCGTTTCTCGACGCGCCTATCTCTACCAGCGGGCTGTTTGGACCTGCGGTTAAAAGTTTCGCTGAGCGCTTCACTGAAGCTCAGAATGCTTCACAGGCTATGCGCCACTTCCTACCCAAGCGCTCCAGCTAGTCACAGAGCAGACAGAGCTGCACTACCTCAGCCCGCTGAAAGATTTCTCAGCCGCAGCGAACCAGAACAGCGCCCACCGCCGCTCAGCCCGCGCCACAGACTGACGCTCGACGCCGCTCGCGCTCCCACAGCCGCAAGCCGCCTCCTGAGCGACGAGGACCTCGGCCCAAGATTGCGCTGAACCCCGAGCCTCGTAAGCCTTCCTAGCCATAGGAAGAAAGAGAGAGAGTGCGTGTCTCGCAAAAGCCGGACCACTCTCTCTGCAAGGTTACAGACATTACCCAGTCCCCTTACAGGCGGCTGGAAATGTTTATACAGCAGCCAAAGGGCCAGTCACAGAGCTCGCTCACCTGCAAACAAAGCGTTTGTACGTCACAGCGGCCCGCCCCTAGCCTGTATTCAGCCCATATCTGTGCATGCAGCGGCATGGGAAAGCATTCCAGATATGCCGAAATGGGTGTTGAACATAATAAAACACAGATACTCGCTCCAGTTCGCTCGCAGACCACCACGCTTTGCGACTGTGGTCAAGACGAAAGTGAGAAAAGAGTGTTCACATGTTCTACAAACCGAGGTGCACAAATTGATAGAAAAGGGCGCTGTGGAAACTGTTCCTCCCTCGATGAGCGAGGCAGGTTTTTACAGTCGCTATTTTCTAGTCCCGAAAAAGGATGGCGGTCTCCGCCCCATTCTAGATCTCAGACATCTGAACAGAGCACTAATGGTTCGCTCGTTCAGAATGTTGACAACCAAGCATATCCTCGCGCAAGTACGCCCAGGAGATTGGTTTCTCTCGGTGGATCTGAAAGATGCTTACTTTCACATTCCAATAGCGCCTCATCACAGGCCTTTTCTGAGATTCGCTTTCGAGGGACAGTCCTACCAGTACACAGTACTTCTGTTCGGCCTGTCTCTAGCTCCCCGTACATTCACGAAATGTATGGATGCAGCACTTTCCCCCCTGAGACGGCGGGGAGTGCGAATACTGAATTATCTCGACGATTGGCTGGTCCTAGCACAATCATACCCCTTTTCCACCAAAAATGAACTGGTTCGGAACTGGTGCTGGTTCAAAGTTGGTTCGGAGTTGGTTCAACTTGCGAACCTTCTCAGAACCTGTTTGTTTTTCCACTGACTAGAGCGCCCAGCGAACGACGTCGTTACGTCACTGTGTACGTCGCCATACATCTTAGCTAGAAACGCTTGCAAGTACAACATTACTTTAGGATTATCTCTAACTCGTGAACCAAGAAGGCTTTAAAAACAATTGAAATATGTAAGTCTTTTAATCTTTTCCTTTGATATGTAATCTTTTCTGATTAGTTGTACTCCTGTCTTGTGTCTTTTTTTCTTTCCATTTATTTGTTCTATATTGTGACTGTTTTCTCCTTTGCTTACATAACGTGTTCAATAAAAAAAATAAACTAGAAACGCTTGCGCCAACTTCAAGCATAACAATTACAATGGCGGACTACATCGTGTTTCTGCAAATGTTTTTCCTGGCTTTGCGATTCTATATTATGTCAGAAAATATGTTATCTAAACCCGCCCCCAGCCCCCGACGTAAGCATGACGTGGTAAAAGAACGGTTCTAGTCCAGCAAAGAGTTGGTGCCGCTTTGGAACCAGTTTTCCTGGCCGAGAACCGGTTCTTTGCCTGTCGAAACACAAAGAACTGGTTCGCGCGCAGGCACCGGCTCCGAACCGGCTCTCAAAATGCGTTGGTGGAAAAGGGGTATCAGAGAGTCAGTTAATAACACACAGATCTTGGATTATCAGCCATTTGGAATGCCTGGGTCTAAGAATCAATTTTGCAAAGAGTATGCTATCTCCCAGCCAGAAAATTTCTTTCCTGGGAATAGTTCTAGACTCGATGCAGATGACAGCTCGTCTCTCATCAGAGCGCGCGCTCAACATCCGGCGCCTTGCCACATCTTTCAGGGCGGGCACGCGCACCCCCGTCAAGCGGTTTCAGAGGATGCTCGATCTCATGGCCTCAGCATCGGCCGTACTCCAGCTAGGATTGTTGCACATGCGCCTTCTCCAACGCTGGCTCAAGAGCCGCGTCCCTACTCACGCGTGGCGTTCGGGCCACTTTTTAATCAGAGCGAACCACGGCTGTATAAAAGCCCTGACGCACTGGAAGGCCGCCGACTGGTATCAGGCCGGCGTGAGTCTGGGTGTGAACACAAGGAGAAAAATGATCACGACAGATGCCTCCAAAATAGGTTGGGGGGCCCTTTACGAGGGCAGGCCTGTCTCCGGCTTTTGGTCAAACCCGGAAAAGCGCCTACACATAAACTGTCTGGAGATGAAAGCGGTCGCTTTGGCTCTCAGAGCCCTGCTTCCACATCTAAAAAACGAACACGTCTTGGTCCGAACGGACAACATGACGGTAGTGTCGTACATAAATCGCCAAGGTGGACTCAGGTCGAGCTCCATGCATTCGATGGCCAGGAGACTCATCTTATGGTCCCAGCACAACTTGCGCTCGCTGAGAGCAGCGCATGTGCCAGGCGTTCTGAACCAGGGGGCGGACATGCTATCCAGAGACAAAATTCTCCCAGGAGAATGGGCTCTCAACCCTCTGACGATTCAGTGGTTATGGAAAATCTTCGGCGAGGCAGAGGTCGACCTCTTCGCCTCCAAGGAGAATGCGCACTGCCCTCTTTTCTTCACAAAAAGCACGGACGCGCTCGCCCAGAGCTGGCCGAGCCGCCCCTTATATGCTTTTCCCCCGATCGCGATGCTACCACAGGTCATCACTCGGGTCAGAGAGGAGAAAAACTCAGTGCTTCTGATAGCCCCACTGTGGAAGAACCAAACATGGTTTCCAGAATTGGTGCAAATGCAATCAGCACCACGGCCGATTTCGCTGAGGCCAGATCTCCTCAGCCAGGCCGACGGGATGATATTTCACCCCCGCCCCGATCTGTGGGCCCTTCATGCATGGCCCCTCAACGGGTTCCCAGGAACCTCACGAGCGGTGCGTTAAAAACCATCGCTGAGGCGCGGGCGCCCTCTACGAGACGCTTATATGCCCAGAAATGGAAAGTGTTCAGTGACTGGTGTAATACCAAGGGCTTGAACCCTGAAACATGCGAGATTACGAACGTACTCGCCTTTCTACAAGAGCTTTTGGAGGCGGCCCGCACCCCCTCCACGCTCAAAGTGTATGTGGCGGCCATTACAGCATCACATGACCCTGTAATGAAACGTCCATTGGGAAAAAACGACCTGATTATTCGTTTCCTGAGGGGCGCTAGGAGTATGAATCCCCCACGCCCCCCCTCAGTGCCGATCTGGGACCTGGCTACGGTCCTGGATGCTCTTAAAGGGGCCCCGTTCGAACCACTTCGAACCGTGTACCTTTAACAGCTCTCGCTCAAAACTGCGCTCTTGCTGGCACTCGCTTCAGTCAAGAGAGTGGGCGACCTGCACGCGCTCTCAACGAGCGCTGCCTGCCTAGAGTTCGGACCTAACGACTGCAGGGTTGTCCTTAGGCCAAAACATGGGTATATCCCTAAAGTGCTTCCCACTCCTTTCAGAGCACAGGTTATCTCCCTAACCGCGCTATCGTCTCCAGCAGACGAACGCGACGCTAATCTACTCTGCCCCGTTAGGGCTCTCAGAGTGTATCTGGAGCGCTCTGCCCTATTCAGACAGACAGAACAACTGTTTGTATGCTTTGGCGGTCGTACGAAAGGTTTCGCCGTTTCAAAGCAGAGAATCTCTCGCTGGATAGTTGAGGCTATAGCGCTGGCTTATGAAGCTAAGGGACTTCAATGCCCCTGGGGTGTCAGAGCTCACTCCACCAGGAGTATGGCTTCTTCCTGGGCATGGTCGAGCGGGACACCGATCGAAGATATCTGTGCGGCGGCAGGCTGGGCCTCACCGTCCACATTTATCAGGTTTTACAACCTACAGGTCCCGACATTGCATTCCAATGTACTATCGGCATGATGCTAGTAGAACTATGAGTTCATATCTAGATTGTGTATGTGCTTGTGTCACACTGAGCGCCTTCTGAGCCGCTCTGTATTTTTTTCCCCCACATATAAAGCTCGCCTCTGCCGGCTAGTTGGATGATAACTTTGCTTTTCAGCTCAGGCACCTGCCTCTGGCTGTTATAAGGCGAAGTCAGCACGCACAGCGTTTTGCATGGTGTTCCCTAGCGTAAGCTACTTGCGCAATAGGAGAGACCTCTCGAAAGGGAACGACTCGGTTACTAACGTAACCTCGGTTCCCTGAGAGGAGGGAACGAGTATTGCGTAAGCTCCCGTGCTTGTGCTTGGTTAGTTCGCTTCAGTCGATTTAACCTGAAGAACTCTCATGACGGGCCGCCCAATATATAGCTCTTGGCCACGCCCATCTTGGCGGGCTCTGATGCGTGCGGGCGCGAAGCGCGCTCATTGGTCGCGCGTTCAGAGTCGCCCCGTCATTGGTTCGAGCAAGTTGCCGCAGCACAGCCAATGACCGAGCTGCCTCGCTCATTGCTGTCTGCTGTGCAGCTGCAATGCGTTTTACATAAAGACTTCAATATTTCTCGAGAAAAGGAGTTTTCCCATAGCGTAAGCTACTTACGCAATACTCGTTCCCTCCTCTCAGGGAACCGAGGTTACGTTAGTAACCGAGTCGTTTTCTTATTATGAATATAATGTCACGCATCTATTCTTGTGTATGATTGATGTTTTGGGGACTGTTATACCAATATAACCAGTCAAATGGCCGTGATCCGACTGGCAGCTTACAGACGCTTGCTCGACGCTCATCCAGTCAGTTGCGGCTCATAGTGCGAGTATAACGCGTTGCCTGACACTCTCGCTGCATGGAAATAAATTGTTTTCTTATTATGAATATAATGTAACGCATCTATTCTTGTGTATGATTGATGTTTTGTGGACTGTTATCCAAATATAACCAGTCAAATGGCCGTGATCCGACTGGCAGCTTACAGACGCTTGCTCGACGCTCATCCAGTCAGTCGCGGCTCATAGTGCGAGTATAACGCGTTGCCTGACACTCTCGCTGCATGGAAATAAATTGTTTGGGATTATATTGGGAAAACAGTCCTCAAAACAGCAATCATACTAAAGAACATAATCATATCAACAGATGCATAATAAATGAGCTAGAAAGGGAGGAACACAAAACACAAAAACTGTCAAAAATCAATGGTTTCTGAAACTTGCCAAAGGCAGACTGCCAGACAACTAGCCAGCCACTGGCAGGTCACGTGACCTGCCAGTGGCGGCTCCTGCCAGCCAGCTGAAAACTGAACCCCCACTCAACATTTTCGTAGGCTACATGACGTTCGCTATCTGATTTTGTGAAACAAACCACTGATATCTATATAGTCTTTTTTATAGATAAGGAAACGTTTTTTTAAAAGAAGTTAAAAAAATGGCTCGGAATGTGTCGGAAATAGGCTTGAAGTCGTGTCCTTTAATTGGCATTCATTAAAACTAAAATAAACCAATAGTAGGCTAATATTATTAATAATAATAAAACAGCTTATAAATTTAGCATTTTCTGAATGTTAAGCGCCTCCTTTTTGACAAATAAGTAAACGTTTTTTTCTTTTCTTATGTAGGCTTGAATTCGTGTCCTTTAATTTAAATTCTTGGCAGAAGATTTGTAAAAAAAAAAAAAAAAAAAAAATTTCACTCAAAGTCAAAGATCTGGCAACCCTGCATGTGTTTTTGTTGTTGCTCAAGTCTCGTTTATCACATGATGCGAGTCACGTAGTCTGTTCTGTTGTTAAATAGCCGAGCGAGCGCGCTCCAGCCCTGCGGACAGACGGACTGACAGACAGACTCACTTCATCGGCTATCACAAGACCAGCGCTGTCTCCAACACGCTCCAAAATATCTGTGGCATTTTTTTAATGTTGTTAAAACTTTGTTGAGATAAGTTTAATCAGACACGTCATACAGACGGGTGTTGGATAGAAACCCTTTAGAGCCCTGATAAATCACCGTGTTTTGGTGTCAAGAAGTTTCGAGCGCAGTTCATCCACGATGTCCGCCAACACACAGCAGAGCAAGAGCTGCCCCATTCCCACGCGCGTGCTGCACCTCAAAGACTGGTCTCAGCTCCCGGACTGCTACAGTCAGACCCCTGGAGGAACACTCTTCTCCACCACTCCTGGGGGTAAGACTGCGTTTTAGGACTGTACAGTTTATTTGTTTGTTGAAGAACATGTATTTTGATGAATATTGTGTATCTTTTATTCTTCTATAGGGGAAAAAACTTAAACCAGCCTGAGATCTTAGCTGCATGGTCTCCCAGTGTGGTCTGTTTGTTGGTTTTAGGTGGATTTTTGGGAACTTGGGAGAGCAACTTTAACCAGCTAACCCAGCTAAGACCAGCAAACCATCTTGGAATGGTTTAAGCTTTATGTTGTAACACATTTTGACATCCCCCATTACTTTATTTTTTTATGTTGATAAAAAAAAAAAACACTTGTGTGGATGTTGTATATCAAATTAAGCAAGGGAATTTACTTATTCAAAATATTTCAAAAACGTATACTGTTTTCAAAGTCACTAAAGACTCATTTCTTGTTGGTTAAACTAATGGTGTAAACAAAAACACAAAATGAAATAATTTTTAAGCTTGACTTGCATTATTATATAGCATAGACCTGTGTTTTGATTAAATAAAGCTTTTTTTGTTGTTGCATTAAACCAGGGGATGAGCATGTTTTTGAAAAATAAAACTTCTGTTTATGTTATTAAATTGTAAAGATCTGAGATGTGAATTGTTTAACTGGTACTAAATTCCTGTTGCTACGCAAACGTTTGTTATGCTCAACAAGTTAGTAATTTATGGCAGACCGTCTGCAGCAAGATAGCCCAACTGCCATGCGTGTTGTTATGTAACACTGTCTGGTTATCTGATTTGCGACTTGCATGTCCCCAAAATGATAGGCATTGAGTTAATCTAATCATGTGAAAAACAAACTCATGACCCCTTTATTTCTGTTTCTCAATCTCCTTTGTCCCTCGCTAGAATATCTTTCGCATGTGGCTGTAACTGTAACTGTAGCACATTCAGAGGAGGAGGCAATTCTTAGAAACACCCCTCCTCCTCCACAGCTGTTGTGGATTTCAGGAATAACAGAACTCTGTGCTCTGGAAAAGGAGTTCATTCGGGCCATCATGGACGGTCCCCTCACCGCAGAATGAAAAATAACAGATCAGAGGCATGTGCATACATGGCATGCATATATATAACTATATGTACTTACTCTCTATAGGCTAGCTGTGAATCTCTGCCAAAAAAAATTTACACATGTACTTTTTGTTTACATCTTTACGGCCCATAATTCCACCTCAATATTATAGAAACTACATTTTTTATATATATATATATATATATATATATATATATATATATATATATATATATATATATATATATAATTTAAAGGATTTAATACAAAATTATAATTTTGGGGGAAATTGTGCTAAATTGTCACAATAAAAAAATAATATTCAAACATTATATTAAAGATAAGGCCCGGTTTCACAGACAGAGCTTAGATTAAGCCAGGTGTAGACCTTAGTTTAATTAGGACATTTGAGTTAAACTTTTATAAATGTGTCTTTGACAAAACAACATTTTACTGGTGTGCATCTTGAGACAAAACAATGCCACTGACAAATGTGAAGATATGCCAGTGCATGTTGCTTTCAGTTAAAACAGCTCAAACATGTATTTTAGTCTGGGACTAGCCTTGTCTGTGAAACCGGGCATAAAAAAATTCTTTATACAAAATGTAATTTCACATTTTTATTTCTGTTGATTCAGGGGGGACTGGGGGTGAAAACTGATTTTGAAAACTTTGAACCTAAACAAATTGCACACTTAGGCTATATTTAATTTTCCTGCGTTTGAAAAACGTTCACTTTCTTGAACTCTGAGATGTTGAAAAGCATGCTTCAGTGGAACAAAGTCCTGCAGAAGCTGTTGGGTTGGTCTCCCTGCATTCCACTGGCCAGAGCAGCTCCCGGTGGTGACCACTGTTCGTCCAACCCCTGTCCCGTCTCCGTCCACACCCTACCCCTCCCCCTCCTCTCTTTGTCCAGAACACATTGCACTGAAAAGCAAAAGTTGCGTAACATGTTTTTCAGCCACTACTGGTGGTACAGTACAGCTGCCGTCAACTACAACAGAGACGCTACTTCTTAACAGTTCTTAAGTCAGAAAACAATATAGGGTTAGTTAAGCGATGCAACTCCTTGTAACATGAGGTTAAACTCATCTGCTACACTGTGTTTCCCCCGTGGCTCGGCTCGGCATTCTCACGTGCAGACGTGCTCAAATTTCCTAGAACTAAAATGGGAGGTGCTGAGTCCTGCAATTCAGTTCACCCCATTTTTATTGAGGGAGCTTGAGAACTTCTTTTCACTTGCAAAATGTCAAACATTTGAGTCTTTGTTTGCTGTCTAATAGCATGGGCGTGTTAAGTGGCACATCGAGTTAGTTGCCATCTTTCTTTTATTTTGTTAAATAGATTAGAATTGCTGTTTAAATCCCAAGAAAACCATACGTCTGACTCGAAAGCCACATTTCAACGATTGCTTTTGAGTGTGTTGTTCTCTCACACGTGATAGTCTGCAGCCTAGAATGTAAATCTGTTTTTCTAGCCACGTGATTGGTTGCTATAATAAATGTCCCATCCCTCCTCCAGGAACTCGGATCATTTATGACAGAAAGTTCCTCCTGGACTGTAGGAACTCTCCCATTGCCCGGACCCCACCCTGTTGTTTGCCCCAGATTCCTGGAGTGACCATTCCTTCACACCACCCAATGTCCAAACTACAGGAACTCAAAGAGGAGTTGGAGGAGGAGAAGGATCTGGCAGGTAAAGTTGCTGTCTGCTCCAGAAAAAGAAAGAAAGAAAACCTGTTCTGTGATGATAATATTTCCAGGAAACATTAAGCCCTCAGGTTTCTCCTGAAACCAATTCTTTCGAGTATATTCTGTACTCTTTGGAAAACAAGGTTCAATGGGGTTCTATAGCCAATAAGCAAAAAAGCCTTCATGTTTAACAGATGATTTATTTTCTTTTAGTGATAAATATGTTTATGAGCTGTTTGATCCATAACATTTAATTAAAATAAAAAAATAATGAATTCAAACTAAATCCATAAAATGATACCATGATGGGAACCTCTAAAAGGTTTTATATATTATTTAAGAACCTTTTTAGATCCTGAATTTTCTCCATTCAAATGCCTCAAGGAACCAACCTCTCTATTTCTTTTTTTAAGCTGATGACAACCAGTTTGAGATGGACATTTGAGTCTTTCATCTACCTCCTGTGGAGAGCTCTCTATTTTATCTGTCGGGATGATGCTACTTACCTCACAATCAGCGGACATCACACACTCAGCAGATTAATGGGCTTTTTAATGAGCTAAACACCCAAAGGGTGTCTTTTTCTTTTGATTAAAAGTATATGTTCAACGTTTACCAGAAAAAAACATGATTGTTTGTAAGTGGTGGGATTTTAAAGGTCTTTATTGTACATATGGTACTTTCTACTTTTTTTTTTTTTTTTAAGAAAATGTAGCATTATGTGTAAGCCAGGACAAAACCATGGCAAAATCTCTCATTTCTGAGCATTATATCTCAGCAAACATTGTTGATTGTTTAATGGTATAGGACGATTAAATGCCAAATGAATGTCTGTTTTATATGTTTGGTGTTTCGCCTGGAAAAGCACATGAGAGCATAGATGTACACCACCGTGTCCCCTCAGGGTTTTCCTGGTGTTTCATTTACCTGGATTTCCTCAGGTTTTATTATTTTGATTGAAATAAAAAAAAAAAAAGAGAAAATACTCGTCCTTTGATCAATTTGGAGTTTGTGCAAAAGGCTATGGAAAATTACATATTGGGAAACTGCATTCTAATGATCTTGGTTTCAAAACTTTCCTACAAAAGTCATGTTAACTTCACTCTGTTAGATAGATTTGCATTTACAGAAGGAAATGCCAGTGCTTGCCAGGCAGAAAGATTTACAAGCAGATATTATGGTTGTCATGGAACACAACAACAGCAAAGAATTGGCATGAAAAAATTCTAATTAAAAAATATCCCATGAAGTGAATTATGATTGTTTTGGAGCAAAACAGAAGATATAAGTGGATATCATGGCCAAATGATGCTCAAAACTTTGGGGTTGGTAAGATTTTATGTTTTAGAAAAAAAGTCTCACTCACCAAGGCTGCATTTATTTGATTAAATATAATTGATTTCTGTGATCAAAGCAGAATTTTCAGCATCATTACTCCAGTCACATAGAAATCATTCTTATATGCCGATTAAGAATAAATTTTCATATCAATATCAAAAATAGTTGTGCTGCTTAATATTTTTGTGGAAATTGTGAAAAATAATCCTCAGGATACTAGAAAAGGCAGCATTTCTTTGAAATAGAAATATTTTGTAACATTGTAAATGCCTTTACTGTCACTTTTGTGACTCTTACCGACCCCAAATTTCTAAAGAGTAGTTTATATGACATTCCTAGATTAGGCTGGTAACAATGGCTTCTACTGGCAGATGCTGTAACTACACACCATGCCATGGCACTTTTGGACTCCCTTCTAGAATGTTTTATCTTAAAACTCTCAAAATGCACATTATTAGCTCAAGGGAAGACATTCTGGAATTGGATAAAGTGTACTGCTGTTTTAAATACTTTCAAGTTCTAACAAAAGCAGAAATGAAAGACGCATGCACTGCAGTAACTTCTCGATCTCACAGGTTAAGTTTGGAACAAGCAGTTTTATCCATGCATGTTCCTCTAGGCTGTTACAAAACTAATTACTGTCAGGTTTAGATACAAACTGGCCCAGTTTAACCAAAGCCTTTCTATTCTACATTTATTGGCCAGCTACCTCTATAAAACAAACTTGACTGAACTCTCTCAACCTCTATTACAGTGACCTAGTTTTCAGTCGCTGTAAGTAAGCAATAAGGTACGAGAGGCTGTGCTGTATCGTGAATAAGTAACGGCTGGAGGGCGTTGTTAGGCACGACGCGAAGCGGAGTGCCTGCAACCCCTTCAGCCGTTACTTATTCACGATACAGCACTTGCCTCGAGTACCTTATTGCTTTTATAAAACGGTTGCCACACAATAAAAATATTAAAGCCGAAAAATATGTATCTATGCAACTTTCATGAAGTAAAATCACTAAAAGCCTGCCTTCCGCTGGAAAAAATAGTCCCGGAACGTGAACAGCAACAGAAGTTACATATATTATTTCGCCAATAGATGGCGGCAAAGACTGTCTTTATGAGTGAGTGAGTGAGTGAGTCTGTAGAGAAGGCTTTTGAAAGGACTCGAACTTGTGATCACGGAGAAGACAGACGCAACTGACAGATGACTAACGTTATGCACGGAAAACCCCATGACTGTTAAAAGGACAAAATATGCAGCGGACATTCAAACGCATTTTTTTATTATGAATATAGGACTGACCTGAAGGAAAATGCTACGTCTACTGTAAATGCAGGTACACTCGCTTACTCGATCTCTCACAATGCTCTGCTCTAGCTTTAAATGAACAATATCAATGAGATGAAACATCTGTTTAAGTTGCTAAGAGTGGTTGCTAGGGGTGTTGTGTAGTGATACATAGAACCGTTGGGTGAAGCGGTCATAGCCGTGTTTTATCGTGAATAAAGCACAGCTATTGACCAATCAGAATCAAGGATTGGAACTAACCGTTTTATAATATGATTCATATCTTACAAGGATTTCTTTTAGACATAGGCCTACTCATTTCTTCAAATGCAAACTTCAGGTTGATGGTTCAGAAAGACAACTTCATTGTGGAGATTGAACGCAAAAGCATTAAACATACAATAGACATCTTAAAAATCAAGTTTATTTCTTGAAATTTGTCCAAGACACTGGAGGAATGTGTATCCAGTGTTTCGAGAAAGAATCATGTTACAATTACCTGTGTATGTTTTGAGGTATAGTTTAATCACTATTAAAGCCACTCTTAAATATCTAACAAGACAGGAGGAAATCTCCTTAAAAGCAAAAAAAATAAAAAAAAAAATAAAGAAAAAAAAACACTTGTCAAGACTTGCCACTAACAGATTTTCAATGGACAAGCTTACAATCGTTAAGAAATCCCTTTTCATCTCACCTTGAAGCCATGCAACTTTGCAACACAGAGCACAGGTGACAGGAAAAATAATATAATCTAAAAACACTAAAGAAAAATGAACCAAAACTGTTTATTTTGAATGCATTTTGAGAGCTCCGAGTCTAGATGTGGTAGACACAGCCATGATGTAAAATACAACCATACAATACATTAGAATCAAAAAGGTACCAAAAAGTACAGTAAAAAAATAACACTTCCATCTCTGGAAATGTAAAAGGACACAAAAAACAAAAACAAAAAAAATAAAACAAATGTGACAAGTGACATTTGCACCCCACCCCCCCAGTTCCTTATGTTTTCTGTACAAAATGAAGCAGAAGTCCAGATTCTGCCAGCTTCCAAAAGTAAAAGACCCCAATGTTCACTGTGACCAGACGGCTGGTTCCTGCTCGGTAGCTTTACGACCTTTAAGAGAGAAAACACTGATTTAGTTGCTTTTAAATCACATTTACAATACATGTATTGTATAAAAAAAAAATTAAAATAAAAAAATGAAGTGAAGAGATGGGGCCTATCATGATCTACCACTACAACCCTACTGTATCACTACAACCCTCCCCAAACGGATCGTTCTATCGGCCTTATAGTTCGGCTGGGTCAATGGAGATGAATTGGTAATGGAGCGACAGTTAAATTAACCTTACCATGAGTGGTGGGAAAAAAGTTAAAATTCATACCTTAACTACACATGATCAGTATGGCTTGTAGCTACTCTGGTGAGCCCCACGTCTTGGAGTTTTTCCATAGCTTGTATTGCCCTGGTCTAGGGGGGTAAGAAGAGCAGAGAAAGGAACTTGAGTCCCTCGTATTCACAAGAACCCAACGGGGACGGTGGGGAAACCCCAAGGTCAATCAGTGCTTACTGTAGTCATATCCTCCGCCGTAGCCGCCGTAGTAGCCTCCAGAGTAATCGTAGTTGCCGTAGCCTCCGTATCCACCGTAACCTTGCTGTCCGCCGTAGCCATAACCCTGGTTACCATAGCCTTGATTCCAGTAGTTGTTGTAGCCCTGATTCCAGTTCTGACCCTGGCCTATAAAACAAAAGAAACCATTTCAAACACACCATATCTGCAAGCGACTTAAATCTTTGCATGCGGGGGGGGGGGTATTAGAACAGATTTGAGATCAGCCAAATCTTTTAAGACGGATAAAATCTGAAGATTTCACACATAAAAAAAAAATAAAAAAAAATAAAAAAGTATGTGAGCAACACAAAAGCCCCATTCGGACGGGGTTAACTTTACAAGGGTAGATGGAGTAATGCAATTTTACCACAAATATTAATCGCCAATTCGCATTAAGATATCTCAGGAAAACTAGTAGAAGTGGGAGGGGTAACTCGATTTGTGCTTCGCCGTCACCCTCCTGTCGTCATGTGTTTATTACGTTGCTTCCCTGATATCACGTGCGCAAACACATAACCTATATTTATATATAAAACAGTTGTGTCCGGTCGAACGATGTATTAACTTCAGATTGGATTGTGTTGGTAATAGGCACTTACCAAACGCTAAAAGATGTTTCGTGCCTCTAACAAGTGCTTTCTATCTTCTTTCTGATCTGAATGGTATATGGAAAACACTTGAGAAAAAAAAAAAACTTCCTTTTAAACAGGAAATGACAAAATATTTACGTGCATTACGGCGGGTCTATTCGCACGGGAATAGCATTACCTGAGGTCATTTTTCCGGACGTTTTTACTGAAGGTAAAAGTCGCCGTAATCTTTACTGACATTGTCCATAATGATTACGGAGATGGCACATTCAGACGGGACTAAAATCACAGAGAAGCTCTGGTAATTACTTCACCCCACCTCTCCATGTCCTGTCCAAATAGGGCTATAATCTCATTCATAATTTGTTAAAGGAATTACAAATGTTTAACATTAACCCCTGGTTTCACAGACAAGGCTTAAAGGGATAGTTCACCCAAAAATGAATCTTGTTATTTACTCACCCTCAATTTGTTCCAAACCTGTATGAATTTCTTTGTTAGGGTAAGTGATGACAATTGGGTGAACTATCCTTTTAAGCCTAGTCTCAGACTAAAATGCATGTTTGAGCCGTTTTAACGGAAAGTAACTTTCACTAGTATATCTTAAAATATGTCAGTGCCATTGTTTTTTCTCAAGATGCACATCAGTAATATTTTAAGGTATGTTTATAAAAGCTGTCCTAATTGAACTAAGGCCTAATCCTGGCTTAATCTGAGCCTTGTCTGTCAAACCAGGCCTTAAATCAATTTAGAAGACATCCAGATTCAGAAAGTTTGTTAAAACTAGCCTGCATTCGATTTATATACAGATAGACAAGGGGGACTATACCGAGTTGTTTTGCTGTTGCAGATCAGTGCATACGAGTCATTATCTAGTTAAACTTTACACAGACTAACGCAGCCTGCAGTTTGAGTGGCAGATGAGAAAGTCCAACTGGAAATAGACGTTAGGCTTTACTAACCTCCACGCCCCCTTCCTCTTCCTCCTCCTCCTCCACCTCCAAAGCGACCTCCGTACTGCTGCTGCTGGTACACTTCCTTAGGCTGTGCAATCTTAATCTCGCACTGGGAGAAAGAAAAGACAATTGAGTGAATAATGAATGAGGAGTCATAAAACATCTACATAAAACACTGCCATTAAAATCAATGCTGAAAATATTTTGTATTGTATAAAATTTTACATTATATTGATGGCAAGAATAATGGGGTAGTACAATGTCAAAATATGAACAACAACCCTGAGGACTTATCACATTTATCAGTAAATTGGTCACACTGGAAACACTCACAAGGCCTTCTTTTCCATTTGTGTCCTTGGTTCCACTGACGTTGTGATATTTCTTTTCCAGAACTTTCTTGACAGCCTCTTCATCCTTGAAGGTAATGAAGACAAACCCTCTCCTCTTATTTGTCTTTGGGTCCATTGGAAGTTCGATAGTCTCAATCTGCAGCGCCAATAAATAAATAAGAGTTAACAAATGCACACGTTTAAAATGCAGAAGAGACAACTACAGATGCAATGTAAAATAGCAACAGAAAAGGGCAGAACATTTGCAGGGAATTAAAAGTCTGTGCAAATATCAAGAGAGAATAAGTTTTTACACTGGCAATATATACTTGATTATTTTTTTTAATTTTACAAAAACAAATGAATGCATATTTTCAAAGTAAAACCTAATAGACTGAATGTCTACTTTTTTTATCTGGTTAAATAAAAATACAAATGATTTAAAAAGAATCTAAAAAGTAATGCTCCAATACCTCGCCAAAGGCACCAAAATACTCGCGGATCCTCTCTTCTGTAGTTTCAGGGTTCAGTCCACCGACAAAGATCTTCTTAACGGGTTCTTTCTTCATCGCCATCGCTTTCTTAGGGTCAATCTGTCGTCCATCCAATCTGTGCTCTTTTTGTGCTAAAACCTGTGCAAAGAAGAGGAATTTGTGAGTCTTCGATGGTTACCCACATCACAAGAATATAGGTTTTCCTAAGCACCAAAGCTTACCTTATCTACACTGGCTGGCTCTTTAAAAAGAATAAACCCAAATCCCCTTGATCGTCCAGTGTTGGGGTCCATTTTGATGGTGCAGTCTGTCACCTCTCCAAATTTAGAGAAGTAGTCTTTAAGATCCTTTTTACTAGTGTCCCAGCTGAGCCCCCCAACAAACATTTTCCTGAGGAAACGAAGCAGAAAAAGGGAGTGAGACCAGGAGGGGGCGTGGTAGCGCAGATTTCACAATTTCTCCATTTCTTGCATAAAAAAAGGCACTTTACTAATACTAATAAACGGAAATAAAAACTGCAAAACAACACAGATACATTTTTAAACGCACACAAACACAAAATCATAGGCCTAAGTAAACACTGAATTTTAAAACGTATCTTTATGCTCAATTCACCAAATTCGCCCATCCCCCTACAAAAAAAAAAGACACATGGCGCCAACAAAGACGGAAGGAACAAAGGATTTTATATCCGAGCATTTAGCACAATTATTCCTCGAACATACCCCGCATCTTCCTCTCCTTTGCTCGCGTCAATTTGCCCGCCGTCCGATGCACTAGTTTCGTCTTCATCCCCGGCCGTTTCGTCCGCACCGGCGTCTCCCTGCGCCCCGGCCTGTGCGCTCCCGTTGCCCTCCTCGTACTGCCCGGCTCCGTTCAGATCGTCCTCGCCCTCGTGGCCGTTTTCTGAGGTTTCCATATACTGCTGCTCGGCGTCTGACATGGTGGTAGTTTAATGTAAAAACCTAAAACTGCAGAAAATGTGTAATGGTTACAAAAGGAAGCGCCTTATGTAACGCACAAGCACCACCATTTTGAACAGCGGCGGTTACATTCTCATTTGCAACGAGAATGTAAACATATCGTTGTTTTAATTCATAAATACACAACTTTACTGGCCTAGAATTTAATACGACGGTTAACACAACTAAATACGCACATTGGGGCTAACAAATTCATTATTTGCTCGTAAATACTTTACCTTAAAAGCAGCAAGTGAAAAGTCTCCGTGGAACGCTTTCCGCGGTGTGGGCCCTTCCTTATTGCGCCGACAAGCGGTTGGTTTTATATTACTGGATGGTAGATAAAGGAATTTTAGTAAGGGCACATTTGATTGGATGACTTCGAACGCCTATCAACCTGACAGCCAATTAAATATGTCTTTTACACGTCACAGAAATCCTCCCCCAAACGCGCTTCTTCTGAACCTTCGTGTCGAGTGGGGGAAGAAGTCTTTGTTCTTGTTTGGTTTATAAACATGTTGTTGACCACTTGTACATATAATGAAGTGTATTTATTTATATTTTTAGAAGCATTCTGCAAAGAAGATAATGCAAGAAACAGCCGTTTGTATTGGCTATGCTTAATCAAAATACTAGTACGAAGAGGTTAGATACATTTGCAATAGGCATTAGAATCATTAGCATGCTAACATTCATTTTGTTGTTGAGATCGTAGAATTATATTTCAGTCTACGGAATTATTCACATTAAACATTGATTGTGAGTTGAATGTTTGTTTATCGCAATCAGAAGGGTAAACATGTATAAAATAGCACGATTTATTGAGAGATGAATGTGTAAGAATAGGCCAGATCTACTGTTGTAGTAATCAGTGACAAAAAGATACTGTACAGTAAATGTGCAATTTTATCTTACATTTAAATTAACCATGACATAAGCAAACATATTTGATAGCACAGTAAATCAAGGGTTAAATAACATTGTTTATTAACAACATTATATTTTATAAAGCAGTTTGAATGATGAGAAAAACATCCAAAATAGATCAAGACAGTAACTTGTTGGTAAATTCTTGTTGCTTGAAAAACAAATCAGGCTGCCTCCTTTACTACTGTTCCATCACATATTCTGGGCTTATTTGGGTTATTATTCATCAGCCAGTCAGCAAGCCATGTCTGTAAAGAAAAATAATACAGTACAAAAATAAATAAGTAAATAGCAAATAGATATATCAGAAAATCCAGGACGCAGTTGTTCAAAAAGTTTAATTTGAATAAGAATGATTAATATTTGGACATCCCACGTCTTATCCGGGATCAGGTAATCCATTTTACTCAGAATCCGGTTTTATAAACCAACATTAGATTGGATCGCCTACAATGGGACTACATATTACAATGATGGCTACTAGCTGTATAAGAACAACAGATCCAACCATCAGCATGGGATCACTAAGTATTTTTATTTTTAAGAGAGAAAATAGCACAATAAAACAATATAAACAGATATACATGCAATAACCCTCTGGGGTTGTTCGTTTAACAGTCACACTTGAGGTGTTCGGGTCCAAATGGACCCAAAGGGCAGGATTCATATTTAAAAAAAAAAAATCATAATTTTTTTTAACTTGTTTTTTATATAAAAAAAATTCTTTTCTTTTTTGGTGTTGTGAGATATTTCATGATTTATAATTAATATTTATTTATTTTTTATTTATTTATTTTTTAATCAAAGCTGTATTATATTTTAGAGTGAAGCCTAGGCCTCATGAAAGCAATTTTTGAAAAAAATATAGATGCCATTTGGTGGACACACTATATGCAATAGCACATTTTTACCACTAGTGGATTTACAGCTCTCTGTAGAAAGGCTTGGGGATTCTAGTGATTTTAGAAAATATATACCAATTTTTTTTCAGGTTGTTGATTTTTAAAATATAATAACAGATTCTCAAAGACTATTTTTGTCTTGTTTTTTGTTTGTTTGGTTGGTTTAAATGGTAATTTGAAGTGCCAGTTTTACTTTATAATACAGATTATTATAAATATATAATACATTTCCAATGGGGGTCATTTGGACCCGAAGGTCCTAAGTGTGAGTATTTTTTTTTTTTTTTTTTTACAACCACTTAGACTATTCAAATAGACTATTCTGTTTGAATAGTCTGTGTTTTCATATTGAATAATCTGTGTTTTCATATTTTTGACAATTTCACATTCATTTCCTATGGGGGTCCATTTGAACCCGAAGGTCCTGAGTTTGACTATTTTTTTTTTACAACCACTTAGACTATTCAGATCCTGTCCCCAATTTTTTGTGTGTGTTCATATACCAAATACCAACAAAGTCACCAAATTTCAGACCATTCCGAAGAAGCTGTGATTTTTAACATTTTTTTATTTGAATGATTCGGGTCCATTTGGGCCGAACAACCCCAGAGGGATAAGGGATGCAATTGTTAGAACCTTCTTTTGACCATTTCATTAATATACAGCCATAAATGACTGTTTTTGTTTGATATTGATAGCTGTTTTTTTTTTTTTACTTTATTGTACTGAAAGTTAATTGATAGTCCACTACTATATCACTGTAACGGTTAAATCAAATGTAAAATATAAATCTATATATACTGCATGATGCAAATGTTTGTTAATGTTTATTATGTATTGGTAATTATTGTTGTAACCATTTTTATAGTGTTTGTTCCTGAAATCCATCCAGAATTCAACCATCATCTGGGATCAGGATAGATTTTTTTTGGATCACAGGTATCTGTTACGATCTACTCCCAGTCTAGGGTTGGGAGAGGGTAACAAACTTAAATAAATAGAAAAGAACGTAAACGTGGAGGGTTCCCTTCAGTCCTCTGCCCCAGAAATGTGAGCAAACACTTGATGCAAACGTAAAATGATTTATTGCATTTAAACAAAGAAAATGGAAGCTTTCAATCTTCAGGAGAAGGTCAGACCAAAACAACAAACAAAAGAGGAAGCTTACTATTTGAAGGAAAACTAAATGCCCTACACAGGTAAAAGAAAATAAATAAACAACATATGCTTCCCTCCACTCCCTGACTAACCAAAAACAAGGATTAATATATAAAAAGAAAAAGGTGGTGACTCAATCTCCCTACTGCTTTCCAAAACAAACAAAAAGTTGCTATACAATACCTTTTAGTTACCAAACAAAGTTATAAAGAAGAAAAAAAAAAAGAGATTGCTTGATCACACAAAGCACACCAAAAACAAGCTCAACTGTACCACACAGGGACAACACACCAGTTTCACACTTAGCAACACACAAGTCTGGTGCAGGGGAGAAGTGAACCTCCTCAAGCAGTGTTCACTCTGCTCTCTTATAGTGTAGCTCTGCAACTCTCCTTACGAGCCTCAGGTGTGGTTAATTAGCTGCAAGGCAATCAGAGTGAGGGAGAGACTGACAGAGCATAACAAACACAACAATTTAACAAAGTAAAATACACATCAAAAACACTTTTAATATAATACGTCTCCAGGACGTAACACCTCCACCACCAAGAATACAAACTAGAGTTTGTAGTCAAATATATACACCCTTACCACATTCTTATTTAAGAAAGGTACAAGGTTCAAAGAAAACTGTATCCCTTTAAACTCTAGAGAGAGCATCAGCCATAACATTTTCAGTGCCTTTCTTGTGTCGGATGTCCAGATCATATCCTTGGACAGTGAGAGACCACCGTAATAGTCGCTGGTTGGAACCTGACATACGGGAAAGGAAAACCAAAGGGTTATGATCAGTGTATACAACAATAGGCTTAGAGCTACTCCCCAAGTATACATCAAAATGTTGAAGAGCCAACAACAAGGATAGAGCTTCCTTTTCGATTACACTATAGTTTTGCTGAGTCTTGGAGAACTTTTTAGAAAAGTAAGAGACAGGATGTTCAATATGGCACTCATCCTCTTGAAGCAAAACTGCACCAGCTCCTTTAGCACTTGCATCCACCTGCAGACTGAAAGGCATTTTGAAGTTTGGGGCTGACAGAACAGGAGCATGACAGAGGAGATCTTTGGCAGCATCAAAGGCAAGTTGACAGTCATTGCTCCATAAGAATCTTCGGTTTGTACTAAGGAGGTCTGTAAGAGGAGAGGCTATGGCAGAAAAATTGGGACAGAAACCTCGATAATACCCACTCATTCCGAGGAAGCGTCTCAACTCTCGTCTATTACAGGGTACAGGGAACTCAAGAATGGCTGCAATTTTAGCATCAACAGGTTTAACCATTCCCTGACCTACTTGTTTACCCAAGTAGGTAACAACTCCTTTCGCAAACTCACATTTGGCAAGATTTAGAGTCAAGGAAGCAGCAGTTAGGCGTTTGAACACTTTCTCGAGTGTTTTCACATGATCTGTCCAGTTATCCGAATACACCACAATATCATCCAGATATATCTCACAGTTAGTCACATCTGAGAGTACTTGATACATCATACGCTGGAACGTAGCGGGAGCGTTTCGCATTCCAAAAGCTAGAACCTGGTATTGTAGGAAGCGGTCAGGCGTGACAAACGCTGAAATCTCAGAAGCACGTTGGCTGAGGGGCACTTGCCAATAACCTTTTAACAGATCTAGTTTTGTGACAAAGTTTGCTAATCCAACTCTATCTACACAATCTTCCATCCTTGGAAGAGGGAAAGAGTCAGGTTTTGTTACTTTGTTGACCTTCCGATAATCAGTGCAAAAGCGAAAGGTGTTGTCAGGTTTTGGGACAAGTAAACAGGGGGAGCTCCAAGGGCTCTGGCTGGGGACGGCCAGCCCATAGCGCAGCATATACTCAACCTCTGTCTGCATGATCTCACGTTTTCTAGGATTTGCCCTGTAAGGATGTTGTTTTATGGGGACAGAATCACCAACATCAATGTCATGAACACACACAGTAGTTCTACCCGGCACGTCACTGAACAAGGTAGGGAAGGCACGCAGTAATTCAATTAAACCACAAGATTGTTCATTAGTCAGATGAGAAAGAAAGTGTGGAAGATCTTTCATTATAGCAGAATTATTTAACCTGGTAGAGGAAATTGGTACATCTCTACACATTAAACCATCTTCCTCTAGTGAGTAATTCGCCAATACACCTACTGTGGCAACAGAGGACACCACTGGTTGAACCGCAGTTTGCTCTACTGTCAAGTCACAATTAGCCCTGTTCACATAGGGTTTAAGCCTGTTTACATGACAAACACGGCTTTTACATTTGCGGTCTGGGGTCGCAATCAGAAAGTTTGACTCATTTAACTTCCTTTCAACCAGGTATGGACCAGAGAACTTTGCATGTAAAATAGAACCAGGTGTGGGAAGTAGAACCATGACACGATCACCAGGACTAAAATCTCTTTTCACTGACTTTTTGTCAAAATAAGCCTTCATCTTAGACTGTGCTGTAGACAGATGAAGCTTTGCAAGAGTTTGGGCCTTGTGGAGTTTCTCACGAATAGAAGTGACATAGTCATCAACAGGCAAAGCTATGGAACTTGGATTCAGCAGCTGTTCACTTAACAGTTTTAGAGGGCCACGCACTGTGTGGCCAAACACCAGCTCAGCAGGGCTAAAACCAAGGGACTCCTGCACAGATTCTCTTACTGCAAACATCAGAAAAGGAAGACCCTCAACCCAGTCTTTCCCGGTTTCCACACAATATCGTCGTAGCATTGTTTTAAGGGTTTGGTGGAAGCGCTCCAGTGCACCTTGCGACTCAGGGTGATATGCCGTAGAAGTTTGATGGCATATTCCAAGGGTTTCTAATGCCTGTTTAAAAACCTTGGAAGTGAAGTTTGACCCTTGGTCACTTTGAACTACTTTTGGTAATCCAAAAGTAGCACAAAACTTGAGTAGTTCTTTTATCACTACCTTAGCTTTCAACGTGCGTAAAGGAACAGCCTCTGGAAAGCGAGTCGCAGCACACATAATGGTCAGAATGTATTGATGTCCTGACTTAGCTTTGGGCAACGGTCCCACACAGTCAACAATTAAGCGATCAAATGGGTCACTTACAACTGGAATAGGATAGAGAGGTGCAGGAGGGATCTTCTGGTTGGGTTTTCCACCTACGCATTAACAATCCACGTTCCCAAAAGAAAGCTACACCCGAATTAGGCACATGTGAAGTACCATCTGCAGCCGCTATACACTTGGCTAGGGAAGGATCTGCTTTTTGTGCCGTAGCTAAGTATTCTCTTCCTGTCTTTGGAGGGGTCTCAGAGTTTAATTTTCTATGGATAGCTACGTCACGGTCAGGGTCTGGAGTAACAGACAAGACCCACTCTACAGAGCCAGGCTCATTAATCAAAAATGAGTCTGAGATATCCACCACCTCCTCAAATTTCTTGGACTGGGCACGGGTAACTGCGCAGGCAGGAAAAACGGACGGGAAATTCTCGGCCAGATCAGATTTCTGTATTGCACTCGGTTTATATGACACAACTGGTCTAGGAAAAACTGTGCCACCCGCAAGGTCATTCCCTAGAATCAGATCAACACCCTCAACAGGCAACTGTGGACGCACTGCTAAACTGACCACACCACTGACAATGCTCGACCTTAGATACGCAGTATGAAGTGGCACATTCACACAGTGCATTTCAATTCCACGAATCAGCACGTCATTACCCGTAAAAGAGTCAGCAGAGAAAGGCAATATATCCTCGGAAATAAAGGATTGAGCTGCACCTGTGTCACGCAAAATTGTTACAGTTTTAAAACCAGAATCAGGAGATAGGGAAACTGTGCCTTCAAATAAGAAAGGATGATAACTCTCTCCACTAAGAGAGCTGTCATTACACATGGTGTGCACAAGTGCCACGTTTCGGGGTTTGGAAACCGCGCTCTTTTGTTTCCAAGCCTTACAATCCGCAATCAAATGGTTTGGATCAAGGCAAAAAAAACAAACTCGCCTATCATCACTGTTTGTAGGTTTACGCACAAATTTAGATGCAGAGTCACTTTTAAATGAATGTCCTGCACGCGGTACTGGTGAGCTTTCCACATTCACAAATGGAGACCGGGCAGATGCGTGGGCTGAGAACACATTTCTGTGTGTCAGCACAAACTCATCTGCCAAGACCGCAGCACTAGCTAATGAGACCACTTTTTGTTCATTTAAGTGCATTACGATATTTGTCGGAAGACAATTTTTAAATTCCTCTAGCAAGATTAATTCCTGTAATTCCTCTAAGGATGTAACCTTGCTAGAAAAACACCACTTTTCAAAAAGAACTCTCTTTTCTCTTACAAACTCAACATACGTTTGTTTGACTGTTTTTGAATGAGCACGAAACTTCTGTCGGTAGGCCTCAGGGACCAGTTCGTACGCTCGCAGTACTGCAGCCTTGACAATATCATAGTCCAGAGAGCTTTCAATTGGCAGAGCCGAACAAACTTCTTGAGCTTTTCCGGTTAGACTACACTGGAGTAATAAAGCCCACATATCTTTTGGCCACCTCAATTTACTAGCGACGCGCTCAAATGCGACAAAGTACGAATCGACTTCGGTCTCTCTAAATGGAGGTACAAGTCTTATATACTTACTGACATCGAAATAGTCGCTAGGGGGTGCATGAGAAAAATCCTCTGTGACGGTACTACCACCAGTCGTTAAGGGTGATGCGACTGATGGGGGCCTAGTACGTGGAAGTGGTATTGGGTTTCTAGCCAGGCGCTGTGATTCTAGATCCAATCTACGGATTTGGACATCTCGGTCAGCCTGCCTCTCCACTACACGAAGCTTTATAACTTCTGCCTCACATTCCTGTTTTTTAATTTCAAGTTCCAACTCCTTTAACTTCAAAACAATGTTTGGATCCTGAGACATAGCCGACTCATAGTTGAGATTCTCCCCCTCCGCTTCCAATGATTTAACCTCAGTGCTCTCATCACTCTCTCTAGGCAAAATACCATCCTCTACTAATTTCTCATACAAGTTGTCCTTAAGTACTTGTTTAGTGACGTCTTTTTTTACAGAAACATTAAAGAAATCAGCTATCAACACTAGATCCTTTTTCTTACAGCGATTAAACGCTTCAACAGTAGGAGAAAGAGTAAACTCAGTAAAATCAAACTCCATTATCCAAATGGCCACTACACTTTCCTCCGCACCTACAGTCAAAAACAGTCAAATGTTGAGAGAAGAGAGTACTTACCAGCAGCCAATTAACGGACGGACGAGCCCCCACTTGTTACGATCTACTCCCAGTCTAGGGTTGGGAGAGGGTAACAAACTTAAATAAATAGAAAAGAACGTAAACGTGGAGGGTTCCCTTCAGTCCTCTGCCCCAGAAATGTGAGCAAACACTTGATGCAAACGTAAAATGATTTATTGCATTTAAACAAAGAAAATGGAAGCTTTCAATCTTCAGGAGAAGGTCAGACCAAAACAACAAACAAAAGAGGAAGCTTACTATTTGAAGGAAAACTAAATGCCCTACACAGGTAAAAGAAAATAAATAAACAACATATGCTTCCCTCCACTCCCTGACTAACCAAAAACAAGGATTAATATATAAAAAGAAAAAGGTGGTGACTCAATCTCCCTACTGCTTTCCAAAACAAACAAAAAGTTGCTATACAATACCTTTTAGTTACCAAACAAAGTTATAAAGAAGAAAAAAAAAAAGAGATTGCTTGATCACACAAAGCACACCAAAAACAAGCTCAACTGTACCACACAGGGACAACACACCAGTTTCACACTTAGCAACACACAAGTCTGGTGCAGGGGAGAAGTGAACCTCCTCAAGCAGTGTTCACTCTGCTCTCTTATAGTGTAGCTCTGCAACTCTCCTTACGAGCCTCAGGTGTGGTTAATTAGCTGCAAGGCAATCAGAGTGAGGGAGAGACTGACAGAGCATAACAAACACAACAATTTAACAAAGTAAAATACACATCAAAAACACTTTTAATATAATACGTCTCCAGGACGTAACATATCCCAATCCTGAAAAGTTTGAACACATACTGAATGTTTGATTAAGATGAAAACCATGATTAGATTATGTGATCTAATCTGATTTCAGAATACTATTTTTCTTCTTTTGAACAACCCATTTTCAAGATCTGATCCAATCCGATAGCTGAAATCCAATTGAATTTCTTTTAAACAATTGGGCACAGGGTGACAAAAGGCATTACAGTTTTCAGGTGAAGAAATTATTCACCCAGAAATTTAAATTATGTCATTATTTATTTGTCCCCATGTAATTCCTAAGCTCTGACTTTTTCTTTTGGGAAAAAAAGCATGATATATTTTAAAGAATCTTTGGTTACAGTTTTTTTTACGGTGTCAGTATTACAGTGTATTTATACATTTAAGTACAGAGTAGTAACAATTATTATAGTAGTAATTAAAAATAAAGTGTTACCGAATTTTTAGAATTATTATTTTTTTAAATACTTTATCTACTATAGGGTTAGGATGTGTACAGTAAGTATGCATCATTTATAGGTATTACTACAGTAACTACATGTAACATCATTAAACATGTAGTTACTGTAATAATTATAAATTATGCATAATTACATGGAATTAACCCTAAACCAAACCCTCATAACCCTATAGTAGATAAAGTATTAAAAAAAATAATTCTAAAAAGATTCAGTAACACCATTTTACAGTGTCAAAATAACACTGTAAAATAAAAGTTACCAAATCTTTTTACAGAATACCAAATTATATTTTTTAATACTTTTATAAAAAAGATACACTTACAAAGGGGTCCATTGGCTTTTTCTTGCACAGCTCCGTCAGTCCAGTGAGAAGTGTTGGGCTAACATACCGGCTCAGGTAATCTTTGGCAGCATCTCCCATGGGAATGGGTTCAATCACAGCTGAAAAAGAAATCAGTTTTTATTATGCTTTCAAATACTGTTCATTAAACTAATTTGTTCAGAGTTAGATTCACTCACAGTTGGGAAACATGAACCTGATCTCCTTCTCAGCAGCAGAGAAGGAATCACTGCCATGCACAGCATTGCGCAGGTCACACGTGCCCAGTCTAGCTCTCAGACTGATGATGGCATTCAGTGTTGATGTGCATTTCCCAGAAAGAGAAAAAAACAATTAAAAAAATGGACTGTTACTTTGAAACATGACGCGTATGCATTTTTAATATAGACTTGTTGCAATGACAGAAACGAGGTATGTGATTGATTTAGGCACTGCAATGAACATCAGCTTTGTAAATTATTAGCCTGAAGTGTATAAAATACACAAAACTATCAATTTATTTGGCCAGGAGTTTGAAAGGAACACAAAATGGTGCAACTGTGATAGTTGTCTCAACAGTACATGAGAATTTAGCTTCATAAGTCAGCCATTTTATTATTAAACCACCTGCATAGAGAGAGAAGAGTCATTCAATGACATTCATTACCAGTCAGGATGTGTCTCTCTAGCCTTTATACTGCTGACTGGTCCCATTATGGCTTTCCAGGTGGCAATAGCCTGGTGTCGGGCCAGTGCTAGAGCAACCACTGGTCCGGAGCTCATGAAGGCGGTCAGATGGGGAAAATACAGCTTCCCATAATGCTCAGCATAGAAATCACTGCATTGCTCTGGACTCAGTTGAAGCCGCCTTTTCTGTCAAATGAGAAACAAGAATGCAAATCTGGCTAAACTAAATCATTGCCCACAAAATATGAGCTGTTAGTTAATAAAAGCGACAGTATATTTCTGCTGTTGCTTAAAGGATAGTTCACCCAAAAATGAAAATTGTCATTTACTCTCTCAAGTTGTGCCAAACCTGTAAGTTTCATTTTTCTGCTGAAAAAGATATTTTAAAGAATTGGTCACCATGGTCTTTTGTTCCTACTAGTATGGATCTCAATGGCTAGAGTCAACTGTCTGGTTACCCATATTCTTCTAAATGGATTTTGTGTTAAGCAGAAGAAAGAAACTCATACAGGTTTGGAACAACCAATTACAGTTTTCATTTTGGGGTGAACCATCAGTTTAAAACTAGCTACATGATTTCAGCAGCGTCTACCAATTAGTGCCAGCAGACATCACGTGACTGTCTTGGGTTCACAATATAACTAAAATTTAGTGCTTATGTCAATTAAGTTACCAGAAAACATCCTGTGCATCATGTTAAGTATTTAGTACAAATGCGCAGTGCCTTTCCACTTAAGCAAGTTAACTTACCTGCAGAATTGTAAATCCAGACTGAAGAATAATGTCCTCAATTTCGTCAGTTTTGTAGATGGCATCAGGTTTGATTAAAGCCAAAGTTCTCTCCAAGAAGATACGAGGTTCTGGCATCTGTTTTTGAGGACTGTCGCTGTCCATGACTTTAAATCAGCTAACGTTAGTTTGACACAATTTTACTGTAACGTTAACGTACTGGACTTTTTCACGGTTAAATTCGAAGCAACTTTAATTGCCAGGGAGACATTCTCAAATTATAAAGTATAAATAGTCTTAGTTACCAGAGTGAAAGCACAATTAACACGTTTCTAACCTTCAACACATAAAAAAAAAAAGTTTATTTAATTCAGACGTCCGACTGTATCATGTCGCGACCTCTGAGAAGAGTCGGGTTTGTTAGCCTTGTTGCTAGGTTACAGTTGCAAAACTTAAATCTACATGCAGCAGTGCCATCTAGTGGCTGTACAAGCCTATTTCAGTGACTCGCAAGGTTACATTTCAGTTCTTAGTTTATTGAAAGGCAGAGAAAGTAAACAGTCAATTATAGCTCTTTTTAAAACTTTTTATTCAGGCATTAGAAAAGGCTTCTATCTGGTTCCAATGGTCACCTGCCACACTCGGATCAGGTTGTCAGTGTAGCCAGCAAAGAGAGTCTGTGACGAGAAAAGAGAAAGGAATTACAATCAGGCATTCTTTTAGAAGCACTATTGATTTAAAAGCATATTACTAATCCCCTCATATTTGCAGGACTGACATCACAAGGTTTCAGATGTTAAAAGTGATTGGGAATAATCAATGGGGAAGCTGGTCCAGCCAGAATTTAGGCACCAAAAGGCACTCGCAAGACACCAAATCAGATGAAGTGCAAGTCCAGGAACTCATTCCAGGCAGAAAAGGTTGCTGTAAAACCCACCTGTCCATCAGCAGACCAGGCCAGAGACGTGCACTGAGGCGGCTCAGCCTTGCTGTTGGTGGTGATGATGTCCTGTCTCAGCTCATCAACAATGATCTTGCCCTCCAGATCCTGTTGAGACAATACAGTCAAGCTTTGCAACAGCAGAATGAAAATGCCATTTCTGCTCGAGCCAATAGTTCTCAGAAACAGCCTCTTTATCATCAAAGAAATACAGAAGGCGTTTAGAGTTTCATCACTGAACCCAGTGCGCTGATATAAACGGTTACTTTAAGTCACCATGAAATCAAAACCGAATTAGTTTTTGATGGAACATTGCAGTATTTATGATTTATCTGTGCACATTTTTAAATGCATCTGTCCTCATTATCTTTAAGTTGGCATGAACTTAAAATTTACACCATTTAGTTTGTGTCACGCAAACTATTCAAAATAACTGCCCCTGCCACTTGCAGCATCTCCTCTCTGAAGTGTTTACGGTGTGAGGGCGGGGCAACCTGTCACTCACATCAGCTCCACCAATCAAGTCCCAACTTACACTTTCTTGTTCAAGAAGTCGTTTCACTTGGATATACGTCACAAAATGGAAAAGACTATCGCAACTTTAATTTCATGCCGACTTTAAAATATACTGAAGAGAAAGCCCTTTACATTCAAAGGAAGTTTATTTTAGGTATACAGTCCATTGTACATTATATAATATAATAGAGAAGTGTGTATTCATATAAACTCACCCAGATCTTGATGCTGGGTCCAGTGGCGGCACACAGCCAGTAGCGGTTGGGGCTGAAGCAAAGGGCGTTGATGGTGTCCCCACCATCCAGGGTGTAAAGGTGCTTGCCTTCATTCAGGTCCCATAGCATGGCCTGCCCATCCTGAAATATAAGGACAAACAGTAAATACAGATTGAAAAGCAAACACATCTTCCTGATATCACAATACTTTGTGTTCAGAAACAGCCTCTTGTCATCACATGAATTCAGATGGCGTTTGGTAAGGTTTTCATCATCTCTTTAACACTCAACCCTCATGTCCAACCCATTAACTTCAGTAGTGATAACAGGAAAAAGTAAACGGATTACCTTTCCACCGGAGGCACACAGAGATCCATCAGGAGACACGGTCACTGTGTTCAGGTATCCAGTGTGGCCAATGTGGTTGGTCTTCAGCTTGCAGTTAGCAAGATTCCATACCTATAACAAACATGCATAAATCAAAATGGTTACATTAGCAAATATTAAGCTGATTCATGCAAGCTATTCCTGATTAAAAAATGTTCACTTGCATGTGAATGGTTTCAATGCATTACCCATCATAATTGCAGGACTTGTCAACAGTGCCCAAGAGCTCAGACAATATTAATGTAGATTTCTTTAATCACAGGGTAAAGTCATTACAAAAACACAGATCAACGATTCTAGTTCACATTAAAATGCAACCACAGGTCTCACCTTGACCATTTTGTCCCACCCGCAGGACACAATAATGGGGTTGCTGCTATTGGGAGAGAAACGCACGCATGAAACCCACTCAGTGTGGCTGTCATCCTGTGGATGAAAGTCAAAATAAAGGGCCTCAGAACAGCACAAACTAATCTAAACATTAGGGTATTTGTAGTCAACTTAGACATTTTAAAGTTCTTTAAGACCTGCACATATAAAATTACAATGGTATGTCAACACAGAACAAACCCATGCAATCTCAAAATAAATCATGTATCATGTATAAACAGGCTGGGGCACAAAATCGACAGCACAACAGGGTATCTGCATGCTTAAAACTCTCAAGACAGGCTTTCCTGATAATGTTCAGGGCTCAGACACACTCGGCTTAAATCAAGACGAAAGACATTTCTTTAGCCAAGCATTCATAAAAGGCTTTTCATAATGTGTGCCATTTTATCTGATGAAACCGTACAATACATGATCATCTTTAGCCTAAAATGCTATGAACAGCAGCTACGCTAATTCTTTTTCTATAGATTACAGATTGCACCAGCTCCAGTTTAGATCCAGCCTTTGTGATGTTTTCAGGCGTCAATTGCGAAGGCTTCATATTTGGATCAACACAAATTTTAAATAGAGTATTTTATATTGCAATCATTACGAGCACAAGTTGTAATTGCTGCCTAACGTCACGTGTCGTGTTATCTTAACTGAATACATGTAACGAAGCACATAACATATTATAGCTGTATATTACTGCCATTTGGACATTAATTTGATACTCATCTCTGACTGATAACAGAATACTTCCAAAACTGTAACATTGAAACAAATGTACTAATATCAATATAGAGGATTTTGCTGATATGATGCAGTTAAAAAGGTTTTCCCCAAGAATGTGCAGCATTCACATCCATTGAATTAAATCCACTTTTGCGGTTTAATAATCACATTAGGCCATATCACGATTCGTTATTCCATCCACAAAATTAAGAGTTTTGTTCTACCACTAAAGATATTTAAGACTTGACTTTGAATTTGATCAAGCTAAATTAAAGACATTAAGATTTTTTTAGGGACCCACAGGAACCCTGATGATGTGCAAGTCTCCCGGTTAACCATTCCAACCTTACAGATGTGTACCTGGATGGTGTACTTGCAGACTCCCAGGGTGTTCCACAGCTTGATGGTCTTGTCTCTGGATCCAGACACGATCTGACGGTTGTCAGCAGAGAAGGCCACGCTCAGAACATCCTTGGTGTGTCCAACAAAACGGCGGGTTGTAGTGCCACTAGGTGAGACAAAAGGACAAATTCAGATCAATTTGACATCAAGTAGTCAATGTTGTGCACTTCATATGTTTTTAACCTGACACTCCAGATAGATGATGGCTATGGAATATTGGTAGTGTTTATAGTAAGTTTATTGCCATAACAGCTTCACAAGTTATTTCATAGCAGATACAAATTCAGCATTCAACAAAAAATACAAGAGATGAAAATATTTGATAAAAATCAACTTAGAGAAGACTACTTTTGTACATAACTCAATTTAAATGTTCTGTGATAAAAAAAGAAATGTCACTTCGTAGTCTCATGAAATTAAAAATTGGGCAGACTTAAAATATGTTTACAGTCAAGTTTATGCCACAATATTGAGATTGTGGTGCTTCTTCGCCCTCCAATAAATACCTGATTTACATTCTGAAATTATGATTATCAAATCTGTGGAAATGTTTACAGAAACCGCTAATTAAATTAATAAAATGATTAAAATTAGTGTAAATAACCACATACGCATACAGTGCTATAATGAGTAGAACAAATATTTTTCAAATAACTGACTTTTCTAGTATAAATTTCTTACAGTAAAAATAGGGTCTTTAAACAAGATATAGATGCCTTTTAAATATTAGGGTTGGGGTATCTCATTTGAGGATGATAATATTTGGGGTCCGTTAAAATACTACTAACAAAACCACATTATTTGGGTGATAAGAGTTAAGTTCAGAAACAGCCTCTTTTATCATCACAGTGAGACAGACGGCGTTGAGTTTCATCACCACTTCTAAACCAATGGATGATAGATTGAGTGACCTGACTTCCCATGACTGTCCCTCCAAATACTCACGTTGTCAGATCCCACAGGCGCAGGGTGCTGTCCCAGGACCCAGACAGGGCGAACTGACCATCAGATGAGATGACAACATCACTCACGAAGTGGGAATGGCCCTTCAGAGCACGCTGGGGGATGCCATAGTTGGTCTCATCACGTGTCAGCTTCCACATGATGATGGTCTTGTCTGCAAGATGGACAACAGAAGATCATTCACAAGATCCTTGACTTATAAGCTTTCATTTGTAGCAGATTTTTGGCAACTAGTGGCACATAAAACACACATACACTGGCTACCAACTTTCACTAATGATGCATTATGAACCATTCCGGAATCATAAACTAGGTTTTCATAGTACAAGTAACGGTTTTACACAGAACTAGAGCAGAATGGACTTATTACCCATTACTCAGGGTCATTTAATAGGGCTCATGTATTTGGATACTCATTTGGCTCAAGCGCGGCTCTTTGGACACTTACCCCGGGACGCGGACAGAATCATGTCGGGAAATTGGGGTGTTGTGGCGATTTGGGTGACCCATCCACTGTGACCCTTAAGGGTACCCCTTACCGTCATCTGCTCGGTCATTTTGGCGCAGGAAAGAATCACCTATAAAGGTGGATGGCGTTGGATTTTGTCGGAGGGCCAAATCCTCCCTATCTCTCACGGTGTGGCAAGAGGAAAAGGACGCGGCACACCGGAAGCAAAACTCTTGAGGGTGAAGCGTCTTCTTCAGGTCGCGTTCTCGCATGTGAGAACAGCTTACTGCCATCTAGTGTGGATCGCGGAGCACTTTAAATAAAGATCGAGGCTGTCATAATGTTTTAATAAATGTTAATAAAGTTCCCAAATCGTAAGTAATAATGAAATAATTGCAATGTTTAGGGTGTATAAGGGGCAAGTTGCTAAAATGGTGTATGTAGACTAGGCCCTAATGGTAATTTCTTGAATATATATATGCATATTAACATGAACACCAAGAAAAATATAAAGTGAACAAAATGGTAACTTAATTTATGCAAACAGTAGGCCTACAATAAAAATGCATTACATGCTCTTTACTGTGAGCCTTTTTTGCGTGTATATATATATATATTTATATATATATATATATATATATATATATATATATATATATATATATATATATATATATATATATATATATATATATATATATATATATATATATATATATTATAATATATATATAAATACATTATATAAACGCCCACAATGTTGCTTTTCCCCCCACAATGTTGCTTAAAATATCAAAAAATAATATATATATTTGGTTTGGAGCCAGGCCGTTTAATTTATGTCCCTAATAATTTTAAGGATTGTATAATATATGCGTAAAGCCTAGGCTACTGGTTAAATTAATGTTGACCTATGGGGCATCATTACAAGTTACTACATTGAGCTTTTCAGCGAACTTATAGGCCTGCTATAAAATATGTATTTATTTATAATAGAGGTAGGAAAGAAAGAGAGAAATTATATTGAAAGAAAATAGGCCTGTATTGGTCTAACAAATAATATAATTTCATAAGCCAAGGTGATGAATTTCCGTTATTTGTATAATGGCACAACATCCCGTGAAATGTTTATTTTCGATTTTTCTCCTTCACTTGTTTCTCGCGCGCCCCTGACTACACGCACGCGCGCTCTCGATCCGATGATGATGTAACGGGGCAGTTCTCGAACATTCTAGCTCGACGGACGCCATTTTAAACCTACAAACGACATCAGAGAAGACAGAGGAACAAATTCGCCCTTTGTCGACGCAGGAGTGCAATTATTTAGTTGACTTTCTTAAGCCAGGTAGGATGATAATCATTATTTGATAATTATTTCGCTTATGTAACGTTAGTTATTTCTTTAGAATGAATATAATATATTTTATTATCTAGAAGCGATAACGACTACGTTACGTTACTGACTCACTGTGTGTGTTTTGTTAGTCGTAAGTGTGCAGTGAGTATCACAAAATACGCTTTATTGCGGTTTTAATTACTTTTGTTTTTATTGTCTAACAATTTTTAGACTCCTTTACGAAAATAATTTGCTTTAGTTTAGGCAAAGACTTGGCTGACACGAGGTGTTTAGAACAAAGAATTTAAAGGGCCACTGTTTCTGTGAATCGCGGCCTATATTTTGCCTGGAAATACATTATGTAGCTAACGTTATTGAATGTAAAAAGTAATTTATTTGTATTTTGTTCGTTTTATCAGATGAGACAATCGCAGAGAATGCGCTCTCCCTGGCTGAGAGAGACGAGTCTAGAGGAGAGAATGGAGAACAGAAAAAGACACAGACGAGACTCGCACAGCAGCGAGAGAGAGAATAAATACAGAAAAAAACAGCATGATCACCACAAGAGCAGCGAAGGGTGAGAATCAGGAACCCCAACAGAACAGACTCTCTGTATGCTCAGTATTTATTTAAAACTGTTTTCAATCAACAAATGGTATGAGAACATCTTATACCAATATTAAATGTCTAAAACATTTCCAGGAAGTTACTTATTTAAGGGGCGTCTGGTCTTTGGCCAGGGCCCATTGAGTCTTATGTGGACATATCTTGGCAGTGTATAATACTGGTTTGACAAGTTTGCTGTTTTCTTGGAAGCTTCCTGGAAAACATTTGATGACATGACCTCAAGGTGGCAGTACCATCAATTTAGACATGATTTAAAGGTTTAGTTCACCCAAATTAATCACTCACCCTCATGCCGTTTCAAACCCGTAAGACCTTCGTTCATCTTCGGAACACAAATGAAGATATTTTTGATGAAATCTGAGAGCTTTCTGTCCCTCCATTGACAGCAATGTCATTGCAACTTTCAAGGCCCAGAAAGGTGGTATAAACATCATTAAAATAGTCCATATAACTACAATAGTTCAACCTTAATGTTATTAAGTGATCAGAATACTATGTGCGCAAAAAACCCCTTAAATAAAATAACAACTTTATTCAACAATCTTTTCTCTTCCATGCCATTCTCCCACACTGTTGGGGTAGTGTAAACAGTAGTTACAGTAATTGGGGTAGTTCATTTGTGTTCCGAAGATGAACGAAGGTCTTACGGGTTTAGAACGACGTGAGGGTGAGTAAATGATGACAGAATTTATTTTTGGGTGAACTAACCCTTTAAGTCACCTGTCAGTGTCTCTGTTTTAGAAATAAGTTAATTACTTAGATCCATCCTTTAATTTGGCATTACAGAGAACATTTGGAATTTGCCTTGATTGTCAACAAATCAGGGCCTCAACATTAGGGATCTCTTCCATAAAAAATGTCCTCCACCACCACCACAAAAAAAAGATACCTTAAGGTGTAGCAATGTATTTGTATATGTCAGTGTTTCCGCTACATTCATTCTGCCGTGGCGGGCCGCCACACCTAAAATCCTCCCGCCACGGCTGCAGGTGCATACTATTGTGTTGTTGTTAAGCCCCACTAAAGGCATACAAAAAAACAGTGTAAAGCACCATAAAGTTTTCGCACTATATTCCAAGACTTCTAAAGTCTTTCAATAGCATAATGTGAGGTAAAAACGAATCTTTAAGTCGTTAAGTTAAAGTTAATGGAAACTCTCTCCTCAGTCATTCTCCGTGTATTCAGCATTCAAACAGCGCGTCGCGTTCGGGTACCACAGTAACACGACGACACTCTCTTCTAGTGTTGTCAAAAATATAGATATTTCGATAAATATCGATACTGAAATATCTGAACGGTACCAATACTAATTTCCCGAAGTATCGATACTAGCCGAGCAGTCACTTTCACTTCTCTCAAAAGGCGCGTTGACAAACACCACACGTGACGCACTCGTCTCATTCGCTCTGGTTAAATAGCAAAAGTGAAGTGAATTAAAAGATGGCGAGGGCGGCGCCCCCGCGACCGGTTTTGGTTGATTGATAAAGAACACCGCAAGCGGTCATGTCGGAGAATAGCGCGGACACGCGCAAAAAACACACCGCGAGCGGGCATGTCGGAGTCGGAGAATAGCGTGGACACGCGCTACACACGGCGAGCGGGCATGTCGGAGAATAGCGCGGACACGCGAGCGGGCTGCGGGCACCCAACAGATTGTTTGACTATCAATAATCCCTCACATCACTCATTTTTTAAAATTATTGTATAGGTGAAAACAGACTTAAGGAACAGGCTCCAGGGGTAGGCTACTATTTAGCAGCATATGCTCAGCATCAGGGGTGTTTGTTGTTTGGACAGACCTGCCCCCACTGCTAAAAAAAATCCTCAAGGAAACACTGTAACTCTTCTCATTTGAACTTTTCTGAAACATTAACCAAGATGGCCTAATATTGTTGTTGATAAGAGTCTGTGTTGTCTCGTTTTAATTCTTAAAGTTAACATAATCTGACTGAGGAATCTTAGACAAGTAAATATTGTAACTGTGGTCAAATGTAAATTAACTGGTGCCTATTTAACTTTATTAAAAAGTTATTATTTAATTCTGCAATTTTCCTTCATTAACGATTATCATCAATTTGATTACACAGATATGAATTAAACTAAACAGCTAGACAATGGCATCTCTGAATTCAATAATGACATGCCTTTAACTGAAAATTGAATGTTTAATCTTATTATTATACATTACTGACTTCAATTTGATACTGTTAAGTGCTTTTTTGTTACAGTATATTTTAATCTTTGATAACAGTAGGTAATAAAAATACATCATGTTAGCTCTGGTCCAATTAAAAAATATAAACAAATAGAACTCAGGACATTTTTGTTCATGTAAAATATACCTCATTGTCATGTTCTAGACTTGTTATATTTAGCTTTAAATAAAAAAAATACCCCCTTAATATTGTGGCAGTTTTTTCTCCGTGGTATCGAAAATGGTATCGAATATCGATATTTTTCAAGGTATCGTATCGAAGTTAGAAATTCTAGTATCGTGACAACACTACTCTCTTCAAGATCAATGTTTCCATTATTATACTTTATTTGTAGATAAAGATCTATGTTTTGCATAAAATGACTTTATCTTGTTTATACTGTATTGCGCTTTCTAAATCATATTCCTTTCTCCCGGGTGTCTGTTAGATTACAGCACTGGAGTAAAGAGCGCTATGAATTGTTCTTCATGCGCACTGTAACTCAAATTTAAAACTGTTAAAAGAAAAGGCTCAATAAACTGTTGCATAGATAGTCTCTTCTCTTTGGTTTGTGCTTTGAACTTTTTCAATCAATGCGAAGCGCTGCGCGCCGCGCTGTGACTTCGCGTTGCTTCAAGAGCATCATTCTGCGCACGGGATGCGCATAATCGCTTTGCCGCTCTTAGGGCCCTTACATAGTCAACGCATCGATACGCATACGCGTGCGCAAGGCTACACATCGCTACGCTTCGGCCGCCATTATGCGTCGATGCGTAGCCAAATGTGTCATCCTAGTTTTTGATACGCGACGTGCCGATGCACGCAATACTATGCGTTGTCGGTGGGGGCGACATTGCAAGTAATGTACATAAAAAGGTATATTATTATGTTTACAGAAGAAGAAGATTTGAATACAATGGCGGGCGAAGAGGAAAAGTTATGCGAGCTTGTTCGTATACATCCTTTGTTGCCGCCGATGTAAAATCAGCAATATGCACTTTTGATCTGATTTTGATCTGAATATTACGTGACCCGACTCTAGACTCTACTACCCCCTGCTGCGCGATCGGTGTATTGCATTTCACGCATCGCCGGTGACACTTGTGTACTATGAAAAGGAGCGCGTAGCTCGCGTCGCTCGCGTTGCTTGCTCGCGTTGACTATGTAACGGCCCTTATTGAAGCCTTTCATAATACTTAGGGGAGGTTTGAACACCTGGGGCAAGGGGGCGTGGCCAATGGGAATAACACTCATGGGCCATGCCCCCTCCCGAAATGGGCCTGCCACCACAGTTAGAAAAAATCCTAGAGGAAACACTGTATGTGCTAAAAAGTTTGGATTTTTCATTATTATTATAATTTTTTTTACTTGTTTAACATTTTCTTTACACAATTTTTTTGAATTCATGAAGATACTTTGGCTAGAAACAATAGCCATGTTGACTCTAATAATTCAAATCGATTAATTGCATTTAACATTAGTGTATGTACACACGCATTATATATTTACAAACTTTAACCGAATCACGATTAATTGATTTGACAGCACTACTTTATAATTTTCAGCTCAATGTGAATCAGTCAGTACTCATTGAATTGTGTTGTATTAACTTAATAGACATTACCTTGAGACGAGGAGCTCAAATGAAAGACTGGAAACTAAAGAAAAGCGAGCTGTATTCAGAGACCATGAGGACGACAGCCGTGCTGCCTGTAAAGACAAGGAGAGAGACCGAGATCGGGACAGATCCAGATGCCGTGAGAGAGACCGAGACTGGCACCATTACAGCAAATCCTCCGGGAACAGCAGGCGGAGCAGCCGGCACAGACACCGGCACCGGCGCTCGCACCATCACTCTGACTCGGTATGACCACTGTCTGTCTCCCATTGCTGTGGCAACTGTCTGCTTTCTGTGCTTTTCTTTCTTGTTATATGGATTGTGGGAGTTCCTCATTTCCAATATTGTCTGAAGGAATGAAAGGATGAATGTTGGATGAAATGATTACGCTAAAATTATGACATAATAAGATTGAATGGGTTCTTACTCAAGATGTAATGTTAGTTTGTTATCCACAGCACATAAAATGTTTTTAAGGCACCTCATTCATGATGGAGGAATAAAACTCTCAAATGTTTTTCAATGATGAATTGTTGTAATTGTCTACTTAATGGTTTGAGAAAGTATCTCATCTGAAAATATGTTGCCATTGTTTTTCTTCTGTAACACACACGATGTGGTGGGCCCTGTGTGTTTCTCGCGGGCTGAATTTACGTTGGCTGCTCCCTGTGGCCGGGCCTGGCTGCTGCGGGTATCTGAATGGGCCGAATCACTTCCCCCCCACTCGTGAATGAATGAATGGCGCGTTCTGGTCCCCCTCGATTCTCATGGGTTAATGATGATGGTGGTGATGATGATGGTGTTCCGAAACCCCAGAGGAGCCATCGCAGGAAGAGATCCAGGAGTATTGAGGATGATGAGGAAGGGCACCTGATCTATCACAGTGGAGACATGCTGAGAGAAAGATGTATAGAATACACACTTTTCTGTATCTCTTCTGTATCTTTTCATTTCTTTCACTGCTTATTTTCTGTTTTGGGGTCAGACTAATTTTACAAGCTAATTTTGGGGTCCTGATAAATGCAGTTGTGACAGAACAATTAGACTTATACAGATGTGTGTGTCACCAGTCTAGTATTGTCTTATGTTTGTGGATTATTTATGCATTGCTTTTCTAATTTGAGTGTTCCAAAACGCAGCGAAATCTTTTGAAAGGGTTTGATTGTATTGTGTCATTTTTTTAATGTTTCTAACCATCTTTCTTTAAACCCGTAGATGAGATTGTGTGCACACTCGGAGAGGGAGCCTTTGGCAAAGTGGTGGAGTGCATTGATCATGAAAAGTAAGTCTTCCTGCCACATCTTGGCATGTAAAATTCATTGCATTTGTTTTTCACACCTGACCCACATTGATTATAATCAGTTCCAGTAAACTGGAAATAGTGTAAGATCTTTTTTTTCTCTCTGTATTGTGACGTACATGTGACGCATGTAAAAACAAACTGTATTAAAATAACCCTACTGTAGGTAAAAGTCAAATCTTTATTTTCTAAAACTTGTAGGTTTACTAAAATGTAGGTTTTAAAGTTGCTCTTTTATAGTATTTTAATTTCTCTCTCTCTCTCTCTCTCTCTCTCTCTCTCTCTCTCTCTCTCTCTCTCTCTCTCTCTCTCTCTCTCTCTCTCTCTCTCTCTCTCTCTCTCTCTCTCTCTCTCTCTCTCTCTCTCTCTCTCTCTCATCACCATGATAAACAGTCTTGTTAACATTATTTACTTATTTAACAATAATACACATGCACAAAGTGCAAATCAAGAAGGGCACAGCCTTAAAAAACCCAGAAAAATACGCTAGTATCATGGTTGAATGTCTATTATTAGTACTGTAACTGTTATTTAGTGTTTCATTATTGTAGTTTGGTTATTGTGAATTTAATGTAAATTTGTTTTGTATTTACTTATATTTAAGTATACTTTAAACTTTTAATATATTGTTAAAAAAAAATTCAATCAACGTTTTTTGGCTCTTTTTTTAAAGTATCAGTTTAGGCACCGGTACTGTTTTAAAAGTATCGATTTGGCCCCGGTATCGTAAGAAAAAAAGATAGATAGATAGATAGGGTTGGGACTTCTATCCATTTGTTGTTGATTGGATTGAGGCAGATCTGAATGCGAGCTTGCAAGGACAGAAATGAAACATGCATGGATGAATTGTTTACAATAAGATCAACAAAATAGATAAGGTGAATTTTCATTTTATGCCGACTTTAAATGTTAAGGGTTTCTTGAGAAATGCTTTGATTTATTGACCAGTAATAAGTGATTGCACTTCTGTGGTTTCATATGTTAATAATATAACTGTATGTTGCTATTACAGGGGAGGAGCTCGCGTTGCGCTGAAGATCATTAAAAACATTGATCGCTATCGTGATGCAGCCATGTCTGAGGTTGAGGTGCTGGAGCAGATTAACTCACTTGACTGTGACAGACGATAGTAAGTGCTTGTTAAAGCAGATAAAAAGGAGATCTCCAGTAATTTATACCTCTGTGATGCATGGCTGTAAAATATCTCACTTATTTTGAAATTTACTGCCTTTAGGCTCTAAAGACGTCCAGACTACATATTAGCAATGCAGTATTTCACATCCACTTTTTCCTTTCTCTAGCGCTTGTGTGCGGATGTATGACTGGTTTGATCACCATGGGCACGTCTGCATTGCCTTTGAGCTGCTGGGTTTGAGCACGTATGATTTTCTGAAGGAAAATAGCTTTCAGCCCTTCTCTATCAACCACATCAGGCACATGGCCTACCAGATCATCAGAGCAGTCAGATGTGAGTCAAGGATCTCGTTTAATTTAATATTTTTTCTGTGTGTTTCGGATGAAACACTGATTTAATCTTTTGCTTTTCTTTGCTTCTTTGTGTTTCAGTTCTTCATAAGCATAAGCTGATACACACTGACCTGAAACCAGAGAACATCCTCTTTGTTAATTCAGAGTATGACATCAAGTACAATTCAAAAATGGTAAGGAAGAGGCACTGATCCCATTCAGACCGGTGTTATTTTAGTAGTAGTATGTACTATTGTAGTTTTTAAAAAATATTTTAGTATTAGTAATACCGTAATTCCTCAAATAAAGACCGGGGCCTTTATTTACCTGAACTGCAGATGGTAGCCGGCTTTTATTTGAAGCAGGCTTTTATTAGAGGCAGGCCTTTATTTCTAATTCGCGATCCCCGCCCGCCAGCCAAGTTTCCATGGTGACGCGTCATGCTTGGCACGTGTTTACCACAGCCAAAATAGCGCTGTATGACAGATGTAGCGCTTTTATTTCTAAATATTAACAAACTTGCTTAACATGTCATCAACTATCTTCTATTCTGACTCTCAAATCCGTGTAAGTGAGTTTGTTTTGTCGTTTAAAACCCTTTATAAATTATCTTGATCTGTAACGTGAGATGGGCACCGCAGTTCAGAGATTCCTGTCTGTTGGATTTGTTACGTTACAGCGCGTGAATTCTTCAGTTTCTCCCGAAATACATGAAAGTAAGTGGCCGGTGAACTGGGAGAAGAATAGAGTAAACTTTATAGTTACTTACACGGTGTATCTGATATGAATAAAACACGTCGCCAAATATATTTGAATGGATTGTTATTGCTGCTTCCATAGACACCATTGTGTATTTTACAAACTATAAATGTATTGTTTTGCTATAAATCATATCTATTTAAATGTCTGAAACCTAAAATAAACATGTGGTTAAAAACACTGAATAGTTGTGATATGACAACCGCTGAGCGAGTCCGTCTTTGAGTGTACACTAATTTTTCCCCGGCCTTAATTTGAGACCGGCCTTTATTTGTCCGCGTTGACCACGCCCCCGGCCACTATCAGAGGCCCGGCGTTTATTTGAATACCGGTCTTTATTTGAGGAATTACGGTATTCCCACGTTTTCACAGATAAGACTTAAGCCTAGTCCCAGACTAAAATCCATGTTTGAGCTGTCTTGACTGAAATCAACTTTCACTAGTATATAATGAAATATGTCAGTGCCATTGTTTTGTCTCAAGATGCACACCAGTAATTTTGATCTAAGGTACATTTATAAAAACGAATTAAATGTCCTAATTGAACTAAAGCCTAATCCTGGCTTAATCTGAGCCCTGTCTGGGAAAGCAGGCTGTTTTCTTTTCTATATATCTTTTATTTATTTCGGTTTAGTTTATTACAACTTAAAGGAAAATCTAGCATCTAACTAAATTACGTTTTTAATCAAAATTTTTTTTCTTTTTTTTTTTTTTTCTAAAACATTTCAAATGGTTTTAGTTTAAAAATGACTACTAATTCATTTATTGTGCATTAATTATGTTGTTTTGAATTGCAGAAGAGGGATGAGAGAACTCTGAAGAATCCTGATGTAAAAGTAGTTGATTTCGGGAATGCAACATACGAACACGAGCATCATACATCTGTGGTGTCCACCCGACATTACCGAGCTCCAGAGGTTATTCTGGGTAAGCACTTATGGATGCATTGTTTTTATTCATACATTTCAGACACATTGATAGCACACGTGCTGTGATTTGCATGTATTGTGAGTTCTAACGGAGATATCCGTCTGTTTCATACAGATCTGGGCTGGAGTCATTCCTGTGACGTGTGGAGTGTGGGATGCATTCTTATCGAGTATTATCTGGGATCGACTCTGTTTCAGGTCAGTGTCACTTGAGTTTCAAATAGTTAAGTTATGTTAATTTTGGGTGCATGTGACTTGTTGATTCAGCACTTATTTCGTGTATTATGGTTTTTAAAATGTTTAGACGCATGACAGTAAAGAGCATCTGGCCATGATGGAGCGAGTGCTGGGCCCCATACCTACCCACATGCTGCAAAAAACAAGGTAATGTTTCAATTAAGTATTTAATTGCTGTGTTTTTGCAGGGTTTCTGGAAATATCTGGATTTTTTTTTTTAAACTCTGGATTCAAATGTATCTAGTTATTCTCTGTAATGTAACAAGCAAGGTTGAATCTTTAAGTCAACTAGAATTTGCTCTTAATGAGTGAAATCTATCAAATTACTGAAAAAATACTAACCCGGTTATCACCGATACCTGAGAAGTCACAAAACATGACAAAAGGAGTTGGAATCTTGTTTGGTATCTGAAAAGCTATTCCTTGATGATTTTGTAGTTTGATTTGTCTGAAGGTTTTTATTATTTGAACTCTCCTTTTATTAGCCTTTAATACCACATGCTGCTTTTGTTTTATCATGATGGCAATTTTTCTCATTATGCAGGAAGACCAGGTATGTTCGTCATGATAAACTGGACTGGGAGATTCACAGCTCCATGGGACATTACGTCAGGAAGCAGTGCAAGCCCCTGAGAGTGAGTTTATCATTTTTTAAGTTTTTATTATCAAGTTCGTTTTTGGTCAGTTTAGGTTTTGTATTTGCTTTGAGCCATTAAGGCACATGGAAACAAACAACTTCTGTATTGCCACTGACTCTTTTTTATTAATAATTGTTTCTTGCAGCAATACTTGGCCTCCAGTAGCTCTGAGCACAAGCAGCTGTTTGATCTCATAGAGAGGATGCTTGAATATGATGTCACAAAGAGGATTACCTTGGATGAAGCCATCAAACACCCTTTTTTCGACTGTATCAAGAAGAACAAGAAATAATGGATTTTTTGTTTTGTTTTGCTGTAGTTCCTCTCTGAGAGAGGCCAATTCAGTTGACTGTATCAGTCCTCTGTATAGATCATACACTGCTCTCTTCTCATCGTTCATTCTGTGACCTCTTGCTCTTGAGTTCTCCACTGATTTGTAACTGCATCACATGATTGAGGATAATGTATAACTGTAAAGCGGCTGGGTTTTAGGGTATTAGGTGTGTAGTATGATTGTCAGATTTGTTAGCATTATCAATATGAACCTAGTGATATTTGTAAATGTCTTTTCAGTTGTTTTGTTTCACTTGATCTTTAAATAAAAGCAGTTCCTGATCTGAATCATGTCTCATGGTGGTGTAATGTTTGCATGCGGTCAGTGGGTGGCGGTAGATCGCAACTCTAAACCTTCAAATTTCAAGTTGTACTTTTGAGTCTTGGCATTTATGGGCCTGTGATTTAGTAAAGTAATGAGAAAAGGAACATTCAGTAGATCTGACCAAACTTAGGACAGTCAAAACATGGTGGGAGTAGTAAAAAAACAAAACAAAAAAGTTTTATTAGATTTATTATAAATATATATTAGGGCTGTCAAATGATTAATCACATCCAAAATAAAAGTTTTTTTTACATAATAAATGTGGGTGCACTGTGTATAATTATTTTATATATATAAATACACACACATGCTTGTATATATTTAAGAAATATTTTCATGTATATACTGTATATAGATTTATATATAATTTATATTATATATAAATATTTTATATATAAATAATATTTTTTTCTTAAATATACATGCATGTGTGTGTATTTATATATATACAAAATAATTATACACAGTGCACCCACATATATTATGTAAAAAAAACTTATTTTGGATGTGATTAATCGTGATTAATCATTTGACAGCCCTAATATATGTACACACACACACACACACACATTGGATTTTATTTTTTTTACTATGCACAAGTTACAGAAATAAGAAATACATTTTTTTTAGTCATCAGAAGAAAACTGACAAAACACATTATCACAATGGTCGATTATACAGGTGAAACTAAAAATTTTATAATATTGTGCAAAAGTTTCTTTCAGTAATTCAACTTAAAAGGTGAAACTAATATTATATAGACTCATTACATGCAAAGTGAGATATTTCAAGCCTTTATTTGTTATAATTTTGATGATTATGGCTTACAGCTTATGAAAACCTCAAAGTCAAAATTAGAATATTGTGAAAAAGTTTTCATAGCTGTAAGCCATAATCATCAAAATTATAACAAATAATGGCTTGAAATATCTCACTTTGCATGTAAAGACTCTATATAATATATTAGTTTCACATTTTAAGTTTAATTACTGAAATTAACTTTTACACGATATTCTAATTTTTCGAGTTTCACCTGTAGATTAATTTTACGTACCACAAATACAAATCATAAAAAAAAGTTTAAAGATTTGAATAACTACTAGAAGAACTTCAACCGAACACCCGAAAAATGAATACAAAAATATATTTTAAAAAGTATCTTCTCGAAATGTTGTTTTATTCTTGTACGCTCTCTGGTTATTCCAGCACATTGTTTCACGCTCGGCACTCTCTCTCTCTCTCTCTCTCTCTCTCTCTCTCTCTCTCTCTCTCTCTCTCTCTCTCTCTCTCTCTCTCTCTCTCTCTCTCTCTCTCTCTCTCTCTCTCTCTCTCTCTCTCTCTCTCTCTCTCTCTCTCTCTCTCTCTCTCTCTCTCTCTCTCTCTCTAATGAGTCAATACCTAATGAGCACCCTACCTAGATAGCACTCTTATGCGTCGCAAGCACGCGAAACCTTTTTTACTAGGTTTTGAAACACAGCCATCCTGTTCAAAGCCCCGTGTTCTGTTCAGCGCTGCTCATTCTGACAGCCACATCTCATCGATCAAGAGCTGATCGATACTTAAGTGATATATCGGAATCTAATCGGAGACTTTACAAAATGGATCCATCTTCTGCGGAAAGAAATACAGAAAGCAAACAGAATGCTGCGAAACCGCTTTATCTGCGCTATTTAGTGTCTTTTCCTACCATAGTGTGTTTAGTGATATCGCTGAGTTCAATAGCGGTGTGTTTTCTCATGACTTTTAAAACGCATCAGATGGATAACAGGCTGCGCGCGCTGGAGATAAAGATGAGTGACATCTGTCAAGAATCATCTGTGGACGTCTCTGTTTCACAGGAACTGCGGGAATCTATTGATACACTCTTACAAGAGGCAAGCATTTTATCCTTTAGAAAAGAACGCTGCAACATCATCCAAAATGTTTCTTTTACTGTTTCACAAGTTTCTGTAGCATGTTGATTCTGTCCAATTTAATTCAAATCACAGCTAGCTATAGCTAATTAGTCGAAGTTATTATTAGTTATTTTTAATAGGCTACTCTTCAGTTTGTCAGTTATCTATCTATCTATCTATCTATCTATCTATCTATCTATCTATCTATCTATCTATCTATCTATCTATCTATCTATCTATCTATCTATCTATCTATCTATCTATCTATCTATCTATCTATCTGCATGTGCTGCAACGTGCGTTTATGTGGTTAAAACAATGTGTTTATTTTAATGGTAAATTAGTAAAGATTATAAATAGGCTATTCTGCTATATTATTTTATGCTCTTTCATGTTTCTTGTGTCATTTATGTTGATTTCATTTTTTCTGATTAAATCACAACTTATAATAATTCATTATTAAAAATAAAGTCATAATTATTCCAATTAACAAATGCATACTCTGCATACTATATATATATATATATTTTAACAAAAACCAAGGTGTAGGACCACTGACACTGAAAGGGTCTTTTCAATATTCAGATTACCGCTCAATCAATATGGAATTGATGTTACTCAAAATTGAAATGATTACTTTCCTCCATGTTGTATTTGACAGAGACTGAATGAAGCAATGCCGAAGTTGCGTGTGGCGAGAGACGTGACACAAGACTGCAACTGTCCTCCAGGTACGTCCATCAATCTGTCCTGACAGTCCTGTTCCAAAACACGGGAACACCACTCTGGGATGGGATGAAACCTGATAGAAATTGTGCTAAATTTATCAATGGCTTGTTCAGTGATTGAAAAGCTGTGATGTGGATGAAAGGAGGGTAGATCGGTTTATAGATGGAAAGACTGGATTACTGAAACAATTGTGCAGGTTTTGGTAACTCTTTGAGATTTGTATTTCAGATTTGTACTAATAGCATTTAGCAACCGAAGCGTTTTGTACAATGATGCTAAACTATAAGACAATAGATTTCCTACACTCTTAAAATAAAGGTTATTTACTGGCATTCCATGAAGAACCTTTAGCACGTAACCTTTACAATTGATCAAAAGGTTCTTTAGACTTTTAAAATGTCCTTTAAACTAAGAAAACATGGTTCTTTTAAGAGCTGGTCATTGTAAGTTTTTTTTTTTTTCAAATTAAAATTTAAAGTAATAAATGGAGATTAAAAGTAATAAATTATTTAAAATGGCATATCAAAGTAATGTTATGCTATTTTAAAGGTTCCTTATTTTGTTCTGCACATCAGGTTTACATACATCCAAGGTCAAAAAACATTTTTCTCGTAATATACACACTACAGATCACTTCATTTATCAAAGAGTCTGAAAACGGTTTGTTGGAATATTGAGTCTCTCTAAACCCCTCCTTTCCGAGAGCCTACTCTGCTCTGATTGGTCAGATGGCCCAGTCTGTTGTGATTATCTACTCTGCTCTGATTGGTCAGATGGCCCAGTCTGTTGTGATTATCTACTCTGCTCTGATTGGTCAGATGATCCAGTCTGTTGTGATTATCTACTCTGCTCTGATTGGTCAGATGGCCCAGTCTGTTGTGATTATCTACTCTGCTCTGATTGGTCAGATGGCCCAGTCTGTTGTGATTATCTACTCTGCTCTGATTGGTCAGATGGCCCAGTCTGTTGTGATTATCTACTCTGCTCTGATTGGTCAGAAGGCTCAGTCTGTTGTGATTGGTCTACTCTGCTCTGATTGGTCAGATGGCCCAGTCTGTTGTGATTATCTACTCTGCTCTGATTGGTCAGATGGCCCAGTCTGTTGTGATTATCTACTTTGCTCTGATTGGTCAGATGATCCAGTCTGTTGTGATTATCTACTCTGCTCTGATTGGTCAGATGGCCCAGTCTGTTGTGATTGGTCTACTCTGCTCTGATTGGTCAGATGGCCCAGTCTGTTGTGATTATCTACTCTGCTCTGATTGGTCAGATGGCCCAGTCTGTTGTGATTATCTACTCTGCTCTGATTGGTCAGATGGCCCAGTCTGTTGTGATTATCTACTCTGCTCTGATTGGTCAGATGGCCCAGTCTGTTGTGATTATCTACTCTGCTCTGATTGGTCAGATGGCCCAGAGTCTGTTGTGATTATCTACTCTGCTCTGATTGGTCAGATGGCCCAGAGTCTGTTGTGATTATCTACTCTGCTCTGATTGGTCAGATGGCCCAGTCTGTTGTGATTATCTACTCTGCTCTGATTGGTCAGATGGCCCAGTCTGTTGTGATTATCTACTCTGCTATAATTGATCAGATGGCCCAGTCTGTTGTGATTATCTACTCTGCTCTGATTGGTCAGGTGGGCCAGTCTGTTGTGATTATCTACTCTGCTCTGATTGGTCAGGTGGCCCAGTCTGTTGTGATGGGTCTACTCTGCTCTTATTGGTCAGGTGGCCCAGTCTGTTGTGATTGGTCTACTCTGCTCTGATTGGTCAGAAGGCCCAGTCTGTTGTGATTGGTCTACTCTGCTCTGATTGGTCAGAAGGCCCAGTCTTGTGATTGGTCTACTCTGCTCTGATTGGTCAGATGGCCCAGTCTGTTTTGATTGGTCTACTCTGCTCTGATTGGTCAGGCGGCCCAGTCTGTTGTGATTGGTCTACTGCTTACAGCGTGTGTTAGAAACGAAACGTTCCTCATCCTTTGGAAGTGCATCCAAAGTGGATTCTCAGCCAGAAAACGGCATCTTCTCGTCATGACAAAAACACGAACCAAACTCTTCCAGTCTCAGCTACAACTAGTGTTTGAGGGTCAAAGTAGATGTTGATTGCGGGCAGCCAATGAAGACCATAGGCTGGCATTATGCAAATTAGTTATTGTTTATAGGTATGTAACAGGTAGTGGGACTGGAATTGTAATGCATTTGTTGTGCAATTTGATCTTTAAAAATGTGCAGACCTTTTTTGCGTTCACAAACAGCTATACTACAGCTATAAACAGCTATACATTAAAATATAATTTTCTATAAATCTTAATGGGGCACTTTAATAATTTGTTAAGAAGTCATATAGTCTTATAGTTTTTATTAGGGCCTGTATTTTATGATATTGTTGATTTTACATTATATCTTATGTAGCATGGAGTCAGGACGTCGAACCAGCCGTAAAATCTGAAAGCGTTTGGCATACATGCAGTGTTTTCACTTAAGGCAGTTACAAATAGTCACCATGATTATAGATCAGAGCATTTTATACAGCTATGTGCATTTCTAATTGTGATTTTAAATACAGAGCTGTTGTGTATTGATGAATTGGAGGTTGCGGTGTGTTTTTTTTGGCTCCTCTGTCACAAAAGGAGGTTGTTAAACATGGCGTTGGTGGTAACTCGAGTTTGGGTGCATTGAGAAACCTTGAGGAATTGCTGTCGGTCTTTTTCTTTTTCACAATCACTCTTTACATCGAGTCACAGAGCTTATAAAATCCAGCGTTTCTATAAATGTATGCAGGTTCACATCTGAGGGGAGATATCGATGTCGCAGGACAAGAGGGAGGTCATAAGCATCTGCTTATAGGTTCTGAGTGTGTGTGTGTGTGAAGGGGCCCCAAGTATGTGTCTGTGCGAGTGTGTGTTTCTGTTTGTTTGTGTGGGTAGTGCCGCAGAAGGCCCAACAGAGGCACCGAACTGTAAGGCGAGACCCTTTCATTTTAGAAGCAATGGTTGCCACCTGAAACCTGAAGCGTGTTGAGCGGTCCGGGCAGGCAGGATCAGAGGGAGAAGTATTTCTGTCTCCACAACAGACCTGAGTTCAAAAGCTCTCGCCCCTGGGCAGGTTACAGTGTGTCGCCCCCTACAGGAGCAGCTTGGAATGACACTGATGAGAGGATATAATTTATTCGCAATAACAATTTTTTTTCTTTGGGGGGGGGTGTGCTCTGCATCGTTAGGCATCATTAAGCATCATTAATGATGCTTCCAAGCTTTATGCAAAAGCACCATAATCGTATGAACAATGTGCTCCTTTACTGTCTTCTTCTGCCATAGGATCTGTGTGAGATATTTACGGCACCTCTAAAGGATGGGCTTTTTCAACCCATACTTTATTATTTTGATTATTATTATCATAATAATTTTTAATTAAAAATAATTCATATGTTTCATAGAACCGCTCGTTTCATGTCTTAGGCCATCAATGTGTATTTACATTTACGAGTCATTAAATCTTGTTTAATTTGGACTTCTCTGTGCATGCTCTTTGAGGTGGTGACCATAGACCTGCATTATATGACTGACAGACAAGAACGGTTTGACCTAAAAATATCAAAATTGAAACTTCTGCGGAAACAAAGACCCCTACATTTTGGATAGATGTAGGGGTCCAAAATGAATACCAAAAATTAATTTCAAAGTGAACTATCCCTTTAATCATTTTAAATGTTTTGTGAACATATAGTCAAACCTCAGTCTGCTATAATTTAAAGACATTTCCCCCCACACTTTTTAACCTTTTTTTATTCATATTTTTACTATTATTGATCACACCCTTTAAAAAATATTTTAAAATGTAAAACATTCACCACAAGTTTACCAGAACTAGAAATGCACTAAGCGTTGCAGGGGGTCCCTGTCATGGTTTTTCCCCCCTGCCATCTTAACCACATAGCTTCTTTCCACTGCAGAGTTAGGTCTCCGTAATTACCCGTCGACTGAGATGGTTGTCCTCGCATGCTAAACGATTCCCCGTCTGTTATCACCCATTTCCACCAAACACCAGGCCCTGTTTGACAACGAGTTGTAACTCTCAATGAAAGCACGAGAGGTCTTTAACTCGGTCACATCTCCCTGTCTCATTTTTCAGGCTTGCGTGCTCTCCTTCGGTCTATTCAGTCCTTGGAAAGGGTGGACAAGGTCAATGGACACATTTATCTCCTTTCCCAGATTCATTGCCCTAAGGATTTATTGTCTTTCATCACCTTTTTTGAAAGTCGTCACCGTGCAACATGCCCAGGTCTATTCAGGAAACATCTGAGCTATAGGCCTGGTGTGTGTTTTGTAGTGATTGACTGAAGCCAGGTGTCTTGGCGTCTTGTTTACTGCTCATTTCATTTAAAGAAATGCTGATTAATTGACTCATTTTAACACAGTGATTCTTTGTGTAAATGGACTAGGATTATCAGTGTCCAATTTGTTGTGTATAGCATTCCTGTAGCTCAAACAGTACCACAGAAACGCCAAGCTCATGGGTTCAATTCCCAGGGAATGCTTGAATTGATAAAATGTGAATGTAAGTCGCTTTGGATAAAAGCATCTGCAAAATGCATGAATGCAGTCCAGGTTTGACTTAGTCTGCGCCTCAAAAGTCGTGCCCATGGACCACACACTGGCCATCTGATGCGTGTTGCACAGAAAAATGGCAAGCAATTCATTTCTTGATCTGACAGGATTCTGATTGATGGTTCATAACAGCTCAACTAGCAAAGAATAATGCCAGCAATACCAAGTTTGAGGTTTGATTCTCATGGAGCACATTAATAGCATTACTGATAAAATGTATACCCAGAATGAACTGTAAGTGACTTTGGATAAAAATGTATGTAAGACTTTCTTTTGTCTCAGACTTTTTTTGAGGCACAGCGAATAAAGATATCCAAGAAGAAGTTTATTGTTTGCTGATTTTTTTTTTTTTTTTTTACAGTGGTCTATTATCGTCTATTCCCAAGAGTGGTGCAGGGATGGCGTCAAAACCTGTAAGACTAATTCGCCACTGGTTCTCTCGAGATTTTCCTATGGGTTTTTAATAATAGTATTTATGAGTAAAATAAAGCCTGTGGCGAACATAACTCGATGATGCTTGAACGTTCTACAACTGAAACTGCACACACTCCAAACACCCTAAAAGTTACTTATTAGAAACATAAGTTGACCGCTTCAAAGTGAACGTTTTCGATATGGGTTTGGGTAATTTATGTTGTAGAGCAAAACGTTCAAGTGTCGTCAAGTTGTTTACCACAGACCTTATTTTGCTCATAAATTGAAAAAGCCATAGGAAAATCTCGAGGGAACCAGTGGCAAACCAATCTTCCTGGTTTTGACGTCATCCCTGCACCGCTTAAACCAGCCCCTAAAACATTAAAAAAGGTAAATTATGGTCGGTCAATTTGCATGTTGGTCAAACTATTTTTTTATATCTAAAAAATGTGATTAAACTAGACCTTGTGCTTCACTGTTGTCCATTTATATGCATGCAAACTTGGGAGACTGGAAACGCAAAGCTCATGTGTAGGCTTTGCGTTTCGTTGCATTTGAGAGTTCAAGTTTAGTGAACTCAGACCTGCTTTCGCATGCTCAAAGTCTAGTGTGACTGCAGCCAGCAGTGGACAGACAGTGTGGCCAGGACAACCTGCAGCATGACCCAGACTTTATGCCCATAACCACACAGTTTTATCACACACATCAAAGGCACAGCTATTGGAAATCTATGGGCTCATCTCATTTGAAACAACAGTAAGATGTAGCGTTTCATATTTCATTCCACGCCTGCTAGAGATTACAATATTAAACACCAGTGAATAATTGATCTCCGACTTGTTAATGACTTGTAAGTGGTATTAACATACAAAAGGTGTCGCAAAGGCTTAATCTGGATGGGTTTTTAGAAGCGCTCGGAAATCAGAGAGGGTTTTGGGTGTGGCAGTGGGATCTGATGGACTCAGCACTGTATTTACTTTCATCCCTCCAAAAGGTCCGGCTTAAAATATCCGGCCGGGGCATGTGCATATGTGTAATATCTCACTAGGAAGTGGTGCAATTAGATACGCTGCCCACGGCTGTGCAAAAGAGATGGGACATGCAACTAGGAATTAGGAATTTGCTTCTCTACACACACACACGCTCAGATGCACACACATCTATCTATCTATCTATCTATCTATCTATCTATCTATCTATCTATCTATCTATCTATCTATCTATCTATCTATCTATCTATCTATCTATCTATCTATCTATCTATCTATCTATCTATCTATCTATCTCTTGTGCACTTGTGTTTTGGGTTGCACCACAGTCAGAAGGGCCTGAGCTCAGTATAGGTGGCCGCATGACGGGCCCCCCAACCAGACCAATCTTCATGTCCTGCCTCAATGTTCACCTTCACTTGTCTCTCAACAGGCATCTTATTAAAGTTTGCTTTGCAAAACCACACTCTGTGCATTCTTCCCTCTGAAAAATAAACAGCTCACAAGCCTGTTGGTGTAAAGCGGTGGTCTTAAACAGAGTCCGAGTACTTCAACCGTAGTGACCCTGGCCGCTTATAAAACATTTCTAGCTATCGGTTCACAGGGCCAGGTGGTGCGCTTAGATTTATGGTTTAAAAACAACATGAAACTCTGTTTCAAATGCATTTCTACATATTTTCACTTAAAACCAATATCCAAATATGTAAATAATGTAGAGCTTACACTGTAAGATGAGAAATAAAATGAGCGACATTCAAAAGAAAGTAAATATATTGTAAAAATGTGCTTTTTGTGGTAACATCCAAAAGAATAAGCTGAAATATTATTAATTTTTACATCCTGACTACATTTGGTTACACAAAACAGTCATTTTTAAGGGTCACACCTTTTACAACGTCGAGTAAATTTTCATTATATTTTGTCTTTAAAAAATGAACAAATACACATTTATCAAACTTTTTTTTTTTTTTTACTGAGGACTGATTGGTTGGTTTAGATAAAATTGCATGTGATGTTTTGTTGCCTGTAAGTGTCATTTGGACTGAACAAATAATAGTGAACAAGAAATATTATCTCCATACATCTTGCCATTCTTGCCTTTAGGCTTGTACTGTTCAAGAAGTTGTGTATAATTCGTCTTTGGTACGGAGGAGATTTGCAGTGTGACATCCCAAACAGTCTCTCGGCATAGCTTGCAGTATTAACTAAAATAGAAAGTCTTGCTAACCCACATGAGCGTGATGACCTTTACCGTCCCTGGAGCTCATTGCTGATGATAATGGGGAGAATTTATTAAAGCATGTATCATCTCACTTTTTAAGACCCAACAAAGACAGCATGGAAAATTAATCTCAAACAACACCGTTGAGGTCTTTGACTGTGTAGCTTAGCTACATCTACTATGAAATCATTTATTAAAGCACACATTGATAGGTTTCACTAATAGCATTTTAAATAATTGTTGAAAATGATTTCAATTTGATCAGATGTGTGACCACGTGTGGGCCGCATTCCAGAATTACATTCCCCCGTGTGAAGTCTGACAGGCCTCTTACTGTAGGTCACAAAATTCCAAGGTGTTGCTGGGAACGAGAGGCGCGGGTGGGGGAATGGAAGTGATTATATTGTGTTAAATTTCATTATTGAGAGTTACAGGTGACATGGAAAGTTGCCATTAAATTTAACGAGGGAGAGCGTGAAAAACGGTTAACACTTTACGCTTGTGTGCATCAGTTGCTTTGAGAGGCTTACCACCTTCACACAATGGATTGTTCTTGAACTCCCCCACCTTGAACCAGATCTAGAGACCATCAGATCGGCATCTGTATTCAGCCACATGTTACTGCAATGTGCACTTCTAGGCCGGCCACTATTAGGACATTTGGCTGATCTAGGCCTTTAATCCTGCTCCTGGAAGCCCAATCTCCTGCATATTTTATTTCCAACCTGCTCTCCTGCCTGTGATTTTTCGGGCAATCCTATAGACCTCGATGAGCTGGTTCAGGTGTGTTTGATTGGGGTTGTAGCCAAACTCTGCAGGACCCTAGGAGCAGGGTTGAAAAGGGTACGTTTACGCAACAACGATGTACTAAAAATGGAATTTGTTATCTTTGCTTTTTTTTGCGTACATATAACAACATTGTTGGAACAATCTCCATTCACACAGATCCGCAAACCAACTAAACATATGTATATGGTACCAATATTATAGTACCAAACCAGTAGTTGGTGGTGACACTTTGTAAAGAAACACTATAAGCCTATAGACTGAACACATAATATGCATGCGCATGACGTCACCGTTTTCAAAAATTCTTATTTTTTTTGTTCACGCCGAGTTAGCTGTATCGTTTTCAAAAGCTCAGGCCACCAAAATGCCATTGCTGTGTAAATGAATGTCCAAAACACATAAACAGGTTTCCATTTTTAGTTGAAAACTGTGTTGTATAAATAATTGTGATTATGATGATTTATTGTCAGTTATAGGGTTTTGATGATTAATTCTCTCTTATAGGGCTTTGACTATTATGATAAGTAATTGTCACACAAACAGTCATATACATGTTTGTGTGCTTCATGTAATAAATGTCGGAAATTACTAACTTTCTCGAGTAATCTTTCTGGATTAGACTATAAAGATGGGTGATATGGGCAGAAACCACAATGTTTTTTGTTCATATTGTTTGATATTGATATTATTTATTTTTGAAATGTATGTTTGATAGACCTCAAGAATGAGTGCAAACATAAAGTAGGGCAAGATGTCTTTTTATTAGAAATTCAATTATACTCTGTCTTTGCCATTCTGCTGTCACAGTGTGAAGGACATGTGAAACCTAAGAACTTATCACTCTCTTTTAATGAACAAAACACATAAAACATGCCACAGGACTTCAGGCTCATGTTTCTGATTTTGCTCTTATTCAACAATAACACACTGAAGACATTCCATTCACACTGAACGCATTTTTGTAATTAAAAACAAGAGATGCATGTCAGTGGAATAAGCCATCCATATAGCTCATGTTTACATAGAAAAACAATGGAAAAGCAGCACAATGGAATTCAAAAACGTGTTCTGTGTGAACAGGACCTGACAATATTATTGACTTTATTCAATATAATATAATATGACTTTTTGCATAGCAACACCCTGGAAACCAACCACAACATCCTAGAACCAGGGGTAAAAAATGTACACAAGCAGGCAAACACAACTCTAAAATTGTGTTAACTCTAAAACTAAAAATGCGGTTGTTCAAAAAAAGTAACAATTTGGTTGTGTTCACCATTTCTTATTTGCTTAAATGTTTTCCGTGGACCAAAACCCAAACTGAGCTGAAATATTACTGTTACATCTATATCATTCAATCCATCCAACCTAACAGTGTCATTAAACATTAGTCCTCATTTAAACGAACGAATACCATATTTAAGATTCAGTAAGTCTGGAGATAAATGGTATTATTAGATCTTTTGAATTATTTAAAGATAAACACAGACACGGTTTACAGTGACATTTTTTTCTTTCGTTCCTGAAATCATTCAAGCCATTTGCGCTCCCTTGATATGCACTTTAAAGACTAGCAGAACTCAGATTTTTTTCCCCCAACCGCATTTGAGGCCTTTTACAATTAAGTATCGATCTATCCTGTCAGTCCCTAACCACAGTCAAGTGAAGCGTTCTGTTGTAAACTTTCAGCGTAACCTCTAAAATCCCATTTGGCATCAGGAGCACTTTTATAACTTTCAGGTTGCAGTAGCGTGGGCCGCCTTGGACCTCTGCCTAAGTGAGAGTCTTTCAGCACCTGTTAAAAAAAGTTAGCGCTCGTCTTTCTTCTCAGTGTGTAAATGTGTGTTTGAGTCTGCATGGATGTATGTGTGGGGGATTTTCTTCATAGCCTCGAATAGCATAGAGAAAAGAAAAAAACACATAAAAGTGAACTTGTAAGCTAATTAAGATTTATTTTGTGGTATGAGCAATAAGGCAAACTGATGAGTTCGGTCTCTTATTAGTGTTTACCTGGATTCCCATACTTATTTTGTCAGGCAAACCCCTTTGACTTAAAATATTTACTCAAAATACACCTTTGAGATTCTTAAATAAATAATTTAACACATTCTCATTCATTATTATCTTTTTATTAAAGGTGCTCTATGTAACTTTTCTACTAAAATGAATCCTTTTTTATTGCCTGTGTGTGAAGGGGTTGTAATCACACATTAAAATTATCCACTTGTCGAGTTTTGCTATTACCTCTGAAGGCCACTATTCCTATTTCTATGTGAAGTCTCCGGGTCGGATTTACCGCGAAATCCAACGGATGTGACGTGCATGCGCGCTCCCGAGCCTCTCTCCTTATATACAGTCTATTGTAGACGGTCAGGGAGTTACGTCCGGTTAAAGGCGCACGTTTTTCGGCTTATATCTCAGTCAATCTTTGATCAATATTCCCAAGACTCTAATCATTCGTAGTGCTGGACGGGGCCTTTCGAACGAGCCCACCCCCGAGGTCCAACTCGCCCGGCTCCCCGAGTTATAGCTGTTCGAAATCGGGGGTCCCAGCAAACGGCGATCCGGTAGGGGGCATCCCCGAGGCCCGCCACTCTAGCGTTCGGGCAAGGGTTCCCCTGGGACCTCCTACCCCGAATTTGAGCTCTCTGGGTCTTTGCGTTCCAGAGATACGAGTGATTTTCTTCTGAGATCGTGACGTCACCGGCGTCCGCAATTTTGCAGCGCGCCCGATGGTTTTCTGCTAATATCTCCGCGAAAACACCACCAAAAACTATGGAACTTATATGGTTCTTTTCAGCTCGACTAGATGGTCCCAACGAGCTCGGTACTCGCCGAATCCGTCAAGTATTCGCCGAGATATTTGCGTAATAGACGGTATTGTCTATGAGTTCGAGCACGAGCGCTCTTGTAAAATTTGGTTGCAATCTGAAACATCACCACTAGAGGCGGCTAAAAGTTACGTAGAGCACCTTTAACTCACAGACCCCATGCATGATATGATAAAAGATTGTAAAGTTTATTCAAAAAGAGCTTTTATCTTTAAACTACATCTATGGGATGCTGATTTGAATTATGGAAGAAAATCATTTATTTAAACAGAGGAAAGCCAGTTGATTACTGGTTTAAAATTCACCTCAGTGCAGTGGTGATGTGCTTCATAGATCCAGATGTGTGTTGTAAGCGTTGAGCTCTGTAAAACTCTTCCCTTTGGTATAGACAATTGAAAAGGACATCAGGTGTTAAAGTTCAGTGCTTACTTTTTCTGTTCAGTGTATAAAATATATTGTTTTGGGTTTAGGTTCGTATGTGTATTCCACATGTTTTGTCTGTGGGAATTGAGGAAATACTATGGGATGTATAATCTCTTTTATTACCTCTGTAAAACTGGGTTAGCTGAGTTTACAGCGAGGGGCTTCATGCTTTCAGGGCTTGTCATTAACTTGCCTCTTCAACACAACAGACATGAGTAAATCAAGTTCAGTAGCCCAAACATATCCAATGAATGCTTTAATAGAGTCAGATGTTAAAGCATGCATTAAAAGGCTGTATAACCTCATAATATGTGTAGTATTGTTCTCAAATATAAATCAGACTAAACGAGACTAAAAGCAAATAGGTCTAAAACAAGAGCGAGCTAATGAGAGAGATATGCTATAGGTATGAAATGCAGCAGGGGAGCGTTTAATCAAAACAACATTGCTAAAATCCTTCTTGCTGATATTGAGCCAAAAATCCATTTAAATGTGTTTTAATAGCAACGACTGGCTTCAATGAGCAATTACTGTGATTAGACCCTGCTGTTTCTCTGTGGATTGTCTCAAAGGTTCTTAAATGAGACTGGAATGATCATTAATGGTCTTGAGTTACAGTTGATAATGCAAACAAACTCCCAGTATTAGACAAAAAGGGAAGAAAATATGATTATTAAATAATCTATTAAAATATTTATTTTTAATTTGACTTATTTCTCTAAATAAGTAAATAAATCATTGTGACAATATGTGACAGTATGTTGAAAGGTGGGTAAGGCGCACGTCCTGAGTTAGATGCGCTCCTGGGTCAACATATACCCCTAAACTTAACCCTACCCATAATTTAGAAAAAGATAGGAGAATAACACTGATGTAGAAGCACCTAACCCTGGTTGTAAACCTAAACTTGACAAAGTGTTTAACTTGTTAACTGTTAAACTGTTACAGAACACGTTGCACTTGGTGAAATCAGGTTTTGCAGATATGCACTAGCAAATAAACAAAAAAATAAGCACATCGCAATCCCAAACCAGTGTTATTTTAGTATAATTGAGATACTGTTATAGATATTATTCATATTTTGAATATTTTTTTATTTATATATATTTTCGTTTTAAGTTTTAGTCATTTTGTAGTGTGTTTTTGTCTTTTTTTTTCTAAGTATAGTTTTTATTCATTTTTATTTAAGTTATTTTAGTACAACTAGTTTAGTTAACAACCCTGTCCCAATCTCATGACATTCAAAAATGCCTATGTGCTCTTCCAGGTTGATTTTGTCAAATGTAGAAAAAAATATAAAACAGCAGGTCCCAACTACCCCTATAGGCCTACGTTTTCCAGATGTTGCCCATAGCTCTCTTTGTATGAACATAGCTCTTAACCACACAGTTTCTATATGCAGTCAGCCAATATCCTTGAGTATTTGCGGTCCCGAGTCCTCATTCTGTAAGGTTTAGATCTTAAGTGTATGTTTGGCAGCAAACATTGTGGCAAACCACTGAAGAAAATGCATTAATTATTACATGTAACCTTGTGATACCTGCTGTGTGGTAGTGCCGAAGTAATCAAATGGTATTTGCTTTAACACTCGTCTGTATGTTTCCTGCTAACCTTATAGAAGGTCATATGTTACTCTCTCTGGACTTCAGATGAGAGGTGGAGGATAATACTCTGTCAACTGATGGAGGAAAACAGAAAATGATCCCGTCCTGTGTGGCAGAATAATTGTCCAGTATATTTAGTAACTCTGCTATGCTGACAGATTGTCAGCTGTTGTCTGTCTAAGATTTATTTTGACTGTTTATTGGACACTCAGGTCAAGATATTTTAAGCCCATCGAAGACATCCAAAAAGTTTGAAAGTGCTTATTTCTTGTTCATTATGGGCATAATAATGGTGGCTTATTTTTGAACTTGCACTATCCAAAGATTTGGATACTTAAAATCTTAAAATCATGATCTTAAAAAAAACCTTTTCTTTTGATCTCACAGCTTAACCCTCTGGTACTGTATCGGTCAAAAATGACAGATTTTTTATTTTATTTCAATGAAATGATTGTAATATAGTTTAGTTCGATAATGTTTTTTTATTAAATATTTTGTATTTTTTCTAGGGGATTTTATGGTACTAAATTATATTTATGCAGTAGTTATAATCCATTTATTCACTTTTAGAGCATGTCCCTGAAAATGAAATTTTCAACAATAAATCTTGAATGCTTTGGATCAGAGACTTAAGTTTGGTCTCTTTTAAAAAAAGATGACACTTGACAGATTATTGCTGAAAAAAGTTATAAAATTGTACATTTATTGTTATGAAAAGTGCACAAAAATACCATTTTCAATCTTTATATGAATTTGATATATATTTTCCAAAACAGGTTTTACTCTAAAACTGTGAGAAAATCAAATAAATCTAAACAAGCTGTGCTCCAAATTTGAGGTTGATATCTCAAAAAAATGAAACATTTCATTAAGATTTTGTTTGGGCGCAGTACCAAAAGTTTCCACTAAATGAAATTCGTCTCCCATTCATTTCTAATGCAGTCATTTTTGACCGATCAATAGTTCGACTATTTTTTTCAGGATCACTCAACCTTTTTGAATGATGTCCATGATTTTTTTTGTGTGTGCAAGTGCCAAAATCTTTACCACGTTTCATACCATTCCGATGAAGTAAAAAATTCTAAAAAACAAAACAAAATAGCACCAGAGTAGTTTCGCTGGATGTGTTTGATTCACTAAAAAGTTCTGGCTCATAAGATTAATTTTTTGTGTATCAAACTACACAGAACGCGTATGTTTTTCAGTGGCTGCATCCGAAATCGCATATTTCCCTACTATATAGTAGGCGAAAAACAGCAAGTGGTAAAAGAAGTATGTCTGAATTCACAGTAGTACTCATAAAAGAGTAGGCCAAAAGTACCCGGATGACCTACTACTTCCAGTGTGATTCTGAAGTGTGCAAATGATGGACACTTTTCTATCCCATGAGGCCACAGGAGAGGATTTGTGAATGGCAGTGAAGAGACGTATAACTGACGCTGGTCGGTCACATGATGATGACAGCATGGAGAATGTAGTACGTCCAGATTGCTTTCATACTACACACACTCATACTACATAAAACGTCCTTTTTTAGCGGTCGTTTAGTAATTACTTATTCAAGTACCTGAGTATGCGTTTTCGGACGCATCTATTGACTAGAAGAACTGGCTCATAGTCATTTGTTCGTATGTTTCATTCACAAAAAATAATCAGCTCATAAGTTAAAATTGAACTACACTGGTCATGCTGTATGTTTCTTATTCAATAAAAAGTACCAGCTTATAAGTCATTTGTTTGTCAATCAGACTACACTAGTTGCATGTTTTTCATTGACTAGAAGAACCGGCTCAAAGAGTCATACGTTTGTGAATCAGAACATATTCGTCACGTCACATTTGTTTACACATGCATGGACAACACAACAGAAAGACGCTTTTAATTAGATCATATTGATTCAACACAGACTGCAAAACCATATTCAGAAATATTATAGCGAAACAAAAGAGTATAGCTTTTGTTACTTCCTTACAAGTGCGCAGGCGATATTTAGACATCTGTGCTTCTTTGAAATACAATATGATTTCTTTTTGACTGGCAATGTATGTTTGCATAATATATTTTGATTGTTTACAATATTAAATTGTTTGTATGGTGTTTCATAGAATACAACTTTTGTATCAAAGGTGGATTTCTGGTCCTCTGAAGGTTATGCTGGAACTTCATGCTTCAGGATGACGGTGTTTATAATATGTCTCACACATGTCAGCATTGAACACATACCCTCAGGGCCTCCTGCAGGCCTCGCTGGACAATTAGACCAATGCAAGCCCCCCTCCACTTCCCCCCGACCCGACATCCCGCTGTCCTCACCCCCTCTCCGCTCTTTAAGGAGCAGACCTCCATCAGCGCACAGGCTGTATCAGATGACCTCATTACCCTGGCCTGTCCTCTAAGGAATCAGCTACTGCTAACTGTCCATCAGCAGTTCACCATTTACAGCCCCAATAGTGCTGCGTGTGGGACAGCGGTGGGTGATTGCTTAACTGCGCTGTGCACTGAACCAAACAATAAAACATGATGCTATTCATCCTTAGGATGTTTGCTTCTGGTCCTTTTGTAAGTGGCACACTTTAAGAAAATGCAAACTGGAGTGAATTCACTAAACACTTGCAGTTGCTTCACTTTTGCACGTGGTATTTCAGAACAAAAACTTGTGTTATTTGCCAAGCACCCAAAATCCAGCTTACCCAAGAGCTGAATGTGCTGCAGGGCTCTATGCTTACATTTCTTTTTAGGAGCACTTGTTCTTTTTTTTAGGAGCACAGTCAAGTACGGGACAAGTTTCGCCTCCTTAAATTTACCCCTACAATTTTTTTTCAAACCAAAATAAGCCATCTTTCATGTCAAATTCTTAAGTTTATATTTATTCAAAGTTTTGAATATAGAAATATTAAATGAGAAAAAATAATTAAAATGATACCATACAAATTAAAGTAAAAACATCAGTAGGTGGCGACAAATCACTGTCTTTGTCACTGAATCATTCATTCAATCGATTCATTGAAAACGGCTGATTCATTCAGGAACGAAGCCAGTGAAAAGGTGTGTTCGACTTGAAGCGGCGCTGCACAGACTGATTGATGATATTAAAATACCGCAAGAGCGATTTGAAAGCATACGGAGCTGTCTGCTCTCCAATCACCCTTGCAGTTCTTGTGCATCTTTGAGTAATCTCTCTCTGTTCATGTTGCCATCATGGTTTTGAGATTTTGAAATTATGCATTACTGTTCCTTTAAAGACATATTGGGCCCTATCTTGCACCCAGCGCAATTGACTTTGTACACCGACGCATGTATCATTCCTATTTTGCACCCGCGCAAAGCGCGATTTTCCCTCCACAGAAGCACGTCGCTAGGAAATAAACTTGCGCTCCCTGGGCGGTTCAGCGCAAAAAAGGAGGCGTGTTCCGGCGCAAACAATCCCTTTTGCTATTTTGCTGTTCCATAAAACAATTGCGCCACTGACCAGAAAAAAACTAGGCTCAAGTCAGTGGCGCGTTGCGCGTTGTTCATTATGCTATTTTAAGGGCACATGCTTGGCCATAATCAATGTAGCGTGTGCACAACGCGCATACACTTTGATTCTCTCATCTAAGCAGCAGTTTTCATTTTTGCAAATCATACATTATTATTATTATAGATAGATAGATAGATAGATAGATAGATAGATAGATAGATAGATAGATAGATAGATAGATAGACAATTTATTATAAAAGCATGTAGCTTACACATTTACCCAAATTATCATACGCCTGTTTAACAGAAGTTAATTTGGGTGGGTTTCTCCATCCCCAATGTCACTTCTCTGTGTTTTACGGCCCTGACGAGAACGTTGCTCTCCTCGGCTGTGAACCGCTCCTGGCGCGCGCCTGGCAAATCCGCCGTTATAATAGGAATCCGCTTTAGAACAAGCGCGCCTGCTCTTAAAGGGAATGTGAGATGACGCTCTGATTGGTTTATTTCACGTTACGCCCAAACCACACCTATGAATAATGAAGCTACTTCAGACCAACCCCTTTTAGATTTGCGCAGGCGCAAGAGGCATTTATCCCGCCGGGAAAATAGCAACAGCGCCGGGATCCGCCCACAAAGTTACTTGCGCTTTGCGCTTGACACTTGCGTTTTAGATCGTTAAAATACGGCCCATTATCTTTTGTAAAGTATTGATTTTTGTTCTCTTGTATAGGTTTTCATGCTTGAATGTTCAAAAAACACATATTTCTCCCATATTTTACATTGTTGCAGCACCTCTTTTACCAGTCTGTCAGTAATGCTCTGTTTAGTTCTGGTTTCTATGAAGGAAGCCCCTCTTTCTGAAAAGTGCAATGTGCTCTGATTGGTCGGCTGGACCAGTGTGTTGTGATTGGTCAACCGCTTTGAGCATGTTTTGGAAACGTCATGCCTCTTAACATAACTGAGTTTAACACACTACTAATGCTACTCAACCAGGCCCCGCCCATTCATTTTGGATACTTGAGCGGGAATTATTTAAATGAGGAATATTGTGACGTGTACGATCAATCGAGGCATTTCAGAGAGTTCAGAAACAGTATCTACTGATATAGAGAGAAACTCCCTTTGGAGTGACTTTGTGCTTTGTATATTTCCAGACCTTTTTCACTTTGGAACAACATTACATACTAAAGTTGAACATGTAAAAAAGCAAGGACTGATTCAAGGTAGATTGTGTTTGCAACTTTAAGGTTTTAAAAGTTCATAATTCCGAAAATAAAAAAGTACTCGCAGCATAAAAAAAATCACAGAAAGTAAACAAAACATAGCTAGTTCCTGATCAATGGAATCCAGTTATCATTTTCTAACTGGTTTTTGTTAAGTTTTGTGCATGCTTTAGCAAAGATGGCAGATTTCAAATCAAATAGTACATCTGGGGGGTCCTTCAACAGCCGAGAAACTGCCATTAAGAAGATTGATACTGACGGATTATAACTTTCTCCAGGTATTATAGAACCCTTTGTTGTTTTCCAGCCAAACCTTGACTCCTTGTATGGAAGAAAGCAGGAAGAGCAGACGTCTTCCCGATCAGACCATGCAGTCTCCATTATATAAATAACAAACACAAAAACCATAAAGAACTGACAGAAAGTGAGCAAAACAGGAAAATGGAAAGATGTGACCGACAGATCTGGATCAATGGCTATGAGCATCATTAGAACATGCAGTCTTCATTAAATCAGTAAGAACAAGAACAGCAAAATGAGCATCTGATGAAATCATACCGCACTTTAAATGATTCTTAAATCACTCGTTGATATCCCTAATTGATTTGACTTGTCATATAGAAACTGTTGGTGCAGATTTGAACATGCTTTTGGGCTTTCACTTAGATTCAGCATCTCTGTCTTTCATTAATGTGCCATATTTTCACAAAGGGTTCCAAGTGGTTGCCATGTGTCCAAAACCCAGAAATGTCATGCTAATAAATTCTGAATACATTGTTGAATTTGAACAATTCGTTTTTTTTTTATTCGTTTTTTTTATTGGAAAATCTTTGTTTTGATGGTTGATGGCAACTACATTTTTACATTTCCTGAATAAATTGTGCATTGTGCTTGTCAGGGTGTTGGTATGCAGTTTCGAATGTTTTGTATGGTACGCATTGATTTAGCAAATTCAGATTAGTTTCTGAGTCATTTGGGCAAATATATCTTTTAATCTTACATATAGTATAAATTCTCTCTCAGCTGCTGTAAATTGAATAGCAAACCTTTTAACTTGATACATTACACAAATAATACATTTTAAAAGTTAACAAAAAGACCGAACCTATACAGTTCAATTGCTATTTGTTTATCAGATATAATCAACACAACCAAAAAACAACTGAAGTAAACTTTAAATTGCATTTCTTGTCTAAAACAGTTTACAAGTTGTATTGTAAAATGTATAAATCATAAAATCATTAACATTCTCGGATTCAGCAAATTCATTCAGACCAGTTCAAATGGTAATGCTTAGTTTGTCAGTCCTTTCAAATGATTCATTTAAAGCACAGGTTTATACGAGTCATTTGTTCCTGAATGGGATTCACTAAAACTGATTTTAAAGAGTCGTACGAATTTTACGAGGTGGATAATTCGTACTAAGTCATACGACCTCACTCGTACAAATTCGTACGATTTTTGCTAATTCGTACATATTTTACGAGTTACCAAATTCGTATGAATTCGTACGAATGACCTACCCCTGACCCCGCCCCTACACCTACCCATCACGTGGGTTTAGACAAATCGTACGAATTCGTACGAGTGAGGTCGAATGAATTAGTACGAATTAGCCACCTTTTAATCACTCGTACGAATTCGTACGAATTGGTCGTGAGATAGCGTTGGAATTGGACTACACAAGTTGCGCTGTATGTTTTTGATTCACATTCACATGCCATTTTATCTTCTTAAATTCCATTCAAAGGCTGTAAACTCTATTTTTTTGGGTTGGCTATAGATTCAGCATTTTGTTTTTTGATTCAGATTTGATTGACAGGTGCAGTCCAGTCCAGCTGGCCTGTGCTTATGCCATTGTCGGAATGTCAAGGTTACTCTGTTGCTCCTTGTTTAGACTATTTTAAATTGATTGTCAGGATTAAGATGCGTCTCGTTTCAACCACTGCAAACAAGAATCTCATTTTCTAATTTTAGCATTTAAAAGCTAGCATACATTTAGACACCCAGGGTTTCAGTTAAACTGGTTAAGGTCATCTCACGCTGACTGGTGCTGGAAATGCGTGTGGATCGTCACCTCCAGGGTCGGAGGGAACAGTCACGAAACGGATTATGGAGGTCTGAGACCCGACAGCCGTCAGTCCCTGAGGGAGATTAGTAAGATCCAAAGGTGGCGGCCCGGACAGGAATCTGACACAGCAGGGGAATGATGAGGGGGGTCTGTGCTGGTTGTCGCAGGATGAGATGTTCGGAATTAACGTATGCGGTGACGTTACGAACGTCCTCCTCTTACTACTGGGTATCAAATCTTTGACTCCTTCTCCAGTGACTGACGGACAGTGTAGCACCCGATGGTAAATATATAAATGAGCTCAGTTTAGTATGCAGTGACCGTGGTTGATGACAGCTATAGTGGGATAAAAATATGTAAAGAACTCGCCGGATTTAACACTGACTGTACGTAAAAAAAGAATAGACAGGCTTTTATGCTCATGTGATTTCTGAAGCATTATAACACATTATTAGCATTAAATGCTAAGTTCTGTCATAACACTTTTACATAGTTAACTACATGGCGCAAGCTGATTGGTTTCTGTCACATCTGCAGCCAATGAGCTTGCTGCTCAACATTTCAGTTGCTGGTTCCTCTTGAAGCCCTCCACTTTTTTTTCAATGACTACATATCATATCCACCTCAGTGTTTTTTTTTTTTTGGCTGGCTTGCATACTTTACACAATTATTTGTCTACTAAGTAATATGTCAGATGAAAACCAAAGAGTTTTTGGGTTTGAAACGCATGTTCCTCCGAAAACCGCAACCCTTTCGCCACCCACTCTGTCTTAAGATCTCTCAGATTACAACAGGCCAATCGTTAAGTTTCTCACAGCGAAAATGTTAATAAATGAAGCACTGGCAGTTTGTTAGTCATTTTTTAAAATAGCACTCTGTCTTTGTAACAGTTTGGTAAACCATTGAAGCATTTTTCTCATTTGAAGGACACATTTAAAGACTTGCCACAGGGCCAGATGTCATAAACAGTTGCTAAACTTTTATTCAGATTGATTTGATTTGGTCTGAGATTTCCATCCAACACCCTAATCACAAAATGAAATGATCAACTATTAGATTAGTTCTGCATGAACAGATTCTCAGGCGTTATGGAATTGTATTGATGCTGTAACGGGACTATAACATGCTCTGTGAATCCACCGGACGGGTCGTTTTGACACTGATAAGCTCATACCGCACAGAACGGCTCATCCTGTCTCCTTGCGTGTGACTAGAAAGCACTTGTAACATCCAGGAAAACAGTCTTTCATGATCAGTGCATTTAAAGGGTACCAAGGTAAGCGTGAGTGGGAGTGTTGTGTGATTCACTGCACGCACACACAGCTATGGTTATATTGAGATGTCTCTCTCTCTGAGAAATGCCACTTGGTGTGGTATAGTTAGATAAAGAATACGTGCGTGGAACTACCGAGCAACTTAAAATAATGAACTTTAAATTTGAATCTTTATGTATCTTCATTAGTGATGCTAATGAAGATACTCAAAAATGTTTCTGAAGCCAAAAAGAAACTTTATTTATGTATTATATAACTCTTTCCTCTCCAGCGTTTTTGAACAAGTTGACAGCCAACGCCAGCATTTTATCATGGCCCCCAGAAATTTTTGTTGAATGAATATCTTAACATGCAATTATATATCAAAAGAAAGAACAGACCTTTTGATAAAAAAACACATTTTATTCTAGCTTCATGCATTCTTTTTTTTCATAAAAAAGCCACATTTTGAGTAAAAAGCTGAGAAAATCGCATTTTTGTCAAAGACCACGTCTGGAGCGGATTCAGAAAGAGCATCAAAATGAAGCATCAAATGGAGTAGATCGAGTCCATCAGCACCCCCAAAGCTTCACATTCCTATAGCTCACCCTGCGTCGACATTTCATTCAGGAACATTAGTTTTGATTTATATGCTGTTTAATATTGATGATCGCATTATTTAACATATGCATATGCTTACATAATGCTATCGTTTGTTTCTGCTGCTTCTTCACATGTGTTTTGATCTGGATCTTCTGTACTCTTTCAGGAGATGCCTAATAGCGCCCCCTACCGGAAAATACCGTCAATGGCGGGGAAAGGGTTACAAGATTAGTTCAGCCAAAAATGAAATTTCTGTCAGTAATTACTCACCCTCATGTTGTTCCAACCCCGTAAGACTTTTGTTCATCTTCAGAACACAAATTAAGATATTTTTGAGGAAATCTGAGAGCTGTCTCACATAGGCTAGTGGGTAATTGCATCTGCCGGCCCAGAAAAGTTAGTAAAGACATCGTTAAAATAGTCCAAGTGACTACAGTGGCTCAACCTTAAGTTTATCAAGCGACGAGAATACTTTTTGCGCGCAAAAAACAACAAAAATAATGACTTTATTCAACTATTCATTTTCTTCCATTATAGTAACAGACTTTGTTGGATTCTGTCCTGTACAATCCAACAAAGTCTGTTACAATAATAATAATAATAATAATAATAAAAAAGATTTTGTGGACAGTTACACTGTATTGAGACAGTTGAGAAATAATAATATTTTTACAGTTTTCAACAATAATTGTCTTTGTTGAACCCTTGCTCTTATTATGTTTTTAATTTCTCAGTTGTAATTTTTTTAGCAAATAATTTATTTGATATGTTTTAAGACAGTTTGTTTTAAGAAGTTTCAAAGAGTTAGTAAAAGAGTAAAGTAAATGTAAAAAAAATATTTAAGTAGGCTATCTATTTTTTATTAAGTATTTATTTTGTATTTATACATAACCTCATTGTATTAATTTATAATGTATCATTATTGCGTGATATTTGTGTCAATAATCGTCAAGCACATGTGACTCCGTGTAGTGGGAGGGGCCCCCAAATCAAATTCTGCTTAGGGCCCCCAAAAGGCTCGGGCCGGCTCTGCTTCCATATGGGCCTCTGATGTGAGTTCACGAGAGTGCCACGACGCATGCGCGAGAACTGAGAATACTGAGAACCAAAATTTTGTAGGAGAGATAGAAATAGACCTTATTGAGACAACTGTTGCCATCAGACACGCATCCAGAGCAATTTACAGACTGTGTTTTAGCTTCACATTTGAGAAATATGGGGGGAAAAGTGCTAAAAACAAACTTTTTAATCAATCAAAAAATGTTAATTAACCCAATTTGTTTAAAAAAGGCAAATGTTCATGCCTGGGAGGGATTCTGCTGTAATAGAGGAAGCTATGTCCACATTCGGGTATGAGGACAGAAAAGAGTGTGCCTTAATGGTCAGTCGAAGGGGGCAAATGGCCCTATAGGCGTCAGCATGTCCGTTGATGGCCTTGTATGCCAATACAAGTGTTTTGAACTTGATCCTAGCAGAGATGGGGAGTGAACATAGCCGAGGTGGGACTGTGACCTGACGCAAGAGGCAATATTCCAGAGTTATATAACTGAGGACAACATGATTGGAAGTTCAAAATATGTTCAGAATGTCTAAGAATGTCTTTCATTTAGGTTATAATAGTTTGCTAGAGATTGGGGGACTCTGGGGTTTGTCTGTCTGCACAGCTTTGGTTTGATTCTGTCAGTTTGACGCATTTGGCCGACACATTTATCCAAAGCAATTTTCATGCATTTACTGCAACAACCCCATGACATATAGTGTTCATGGCATGCTCTACAGAAATGCAACATGCCTGTGTAATATTATGGACAAGAAGTGGTCTCTAAAAACATCCTCATGAGTTCAGATGTGAAAAGTTAGCAGCGCTGAAGTTGCCGTGGCATGTAGCAGCTGGGAATTATGGTACAAGTTGTTCTCATACCATTTCTGCTGTCTCTCTATCCCTCTCTCTCTCTCTCCGTATTTCGTTCTGTAGTATCCCTATATTGTTTTGATTAATGTATATAAATTATACATAAAAAAAACCCTCAACATTAGATACTACACTGTAAAAAAGTTGCTGCCTTACATTTTTAAGTACAATCAACTTAGATGTTTAAGTCATTTTAACTTAAATTACATTAAACTGACTTTTAAAAAATTCGTTGAAACTTGTATAACTTATAAAAAGCTGAAAATTGCTTAACTTATTTTGACGAATTAAAACAATGTAAAAATGTTTTCATAACTTATCGATCATATTATTTTTTACCGTGTATATTATACATGCTATATACTGTAGACCAGGTTTAATATAATTCAAACTAAAACCATTAAAAACAAAAAAATTGCTTCGAACAAAATAAACATTAACTGAAATAGAATAAAATATATCAAAAAATGTAAACGTATTTTTCAGCTAGTTGCCAAGGCAGCATTTTTCATTTTCATTTAGTTTAACTTCATCTATAGAATGACTAAAACTAAAATAATTAATAAAAACGATAATTTGTAAAAACTCTAACTAAAATGAAAACAAAAATAAAAAGTATAGTATCTGAATGATATAAATAACACTGGTAACCCTAAACCTAAAGGAAAATGTCTTGCATTTTCAGATTGCAATTATTATTAATAATAAATAGAATTGTTTACTTGTGCATATTTAGTATTTATGAATTTATAAGTGTCCACAAGAGGTTTTGACAGTTTTCCCCCTTAAACTATAGCTAAGCATGTACATACACCGAGCCCAAGGTCATCCTGTCTATGTGTGTGTGTGGAGACAGCTGTCCTACACTCATTGAGGACAGATTTTGGCTTCCTGTCAAGACTGTTTTGAACAGCAGCCCCTTCCAGAGGTCAGTCAACTCTCATACCACTGACAGAGTCTCTTCAACAGCTGATCAAATGTTTTACTCATTACATTATACAATTATACAGACATGTCAAGGAAATCACACTACACACACGGCCTTGGGCTGTTGTTAGTCGCTGTCAGTTGTCAAAATGCCTAATCCATATTTGAGCTGGAACTGGTTTCTACAGAGGTCATGGATATTTTTACATTTATTCCTCACAATTGTTATTTTTTAAATAACTTTGTAACTTCACAAATTCTGCAATTTCATTCATTTATAAGACCTTTAGTGCAATGTTGGGTAACACTTTATAATAATTATACAGTAATAAAGTACTTATTTGCAAACTATTCGTTTATAGCTATATTCAGTTAATATATTGTAGTCTCTACATTGCTAATATGTTAATTAACAATATATACTAAATATAAATATACTAATGCGATTCAAGAAACTGCTAAAGATACATCTTTTTCCTCAGCGCTTGATCCATTAACACTTATTATTCTATATCTATATATATATATATATATATATATATATATTATATATAAAGCGTTGCTACGTGTACTGTGCTGGGCTAACTGGGACTAGTCACAGCTCTTGCCTATTGTTGCCCCATTGTTGGTTTGATGGCTTCTATTGCTCTCCTCATTTGTAAGTCGCTTTCGATGAAAGCGTCTGCTAAATGATTAAATGTAAATGTAAATGAATGCACTCTTGCCTATAGGTCATATTTTTTTTCTTGGGCTGATTAAAAACAAAAGTTATTTGGTCACAATCAGCTGCAAAAAGCATATTGTGTTATAAAAGAACAAAATACATTGAATAATGAAAAAAAACGACTTGTGCAGAGATTAGGTTTTGCACTCCTGTAGTCTTTTTCTACCTAGCTTCGGTGATTGGCACATCTGGATGATGTCGTCTGCTCACTAACCCCCCTCATTATAACAGTGGAAACCACTTAAAATACTCCGTCATTTATGGTCATACAGATATGAGTAAGACATCATTCGAAACTGTAAACTGTATACTTATTATACTGTAAAGTGTTACCCAATGTTGGTTAAATATGCTATAAAATCATGTTTTTCTCACACACACACACCATGTTGTTATCAAAAACATGAAAATATTTTGACATAACATTTCATGCTGATTGCTCACCCTGTATTTACGGGAGCATCGGTAAGCCGTGCTGTTTAGCCTGGCACTTTCTTTATGTTGTCTCATGGCAGAGGGGGGTTTAGGTAGTCAAACATTATTTAAATATACACAGGGAACGTATTGAATTACCAACAAAGTGTCACTCCGTCTCCACTGTGTGAATTCCACAGTGAAATGTCCCGCGCTTCTGTCATGCACATCCTCTGGCATTGTGCTGGGAGCCTCAATCACCGTGACCCTGTGCACTCGTACCTCAGGTTTACAGGCTTCCTGTATGGCAGATTTGCCTTCATCATGGTCGTGTTTGGATACCGCCTGAAAGGCCACAGTTGTGGCCGGAGAGGTTAATGAGGATCAGGGAATGGAGGTTTTTCCAGAGGACTTTCTCACATGTCAGCAGCTGTATAGTGTCACACTAACCTATGATGATGTATGAAATCAATGCACCAAATGTGGAAAGAAGGAGAGGGATTCACATACTGCTCTTCTTTTTTTTTGTTCTTTTTTCTTTGGTGTAGCCTAGAGCTTGCCATTACAATTTTTAATTAAACGTTGCCAAGACAATTAAACAGAATTAGCTCATGTGTTACTGGAATTTGCTATAAGACAATTTTCCTAATGGTGTCCCCTTTTTTATTATTATTTAGTGGCAAAATTATTATTATTATTATTTTTTTTGCTGTGAGAAATAATGTAATAACATATTTGATCATAAGTCTCTAATGCTCACCACGACTGAATTTATTTGAATAAAAATACAGTAAAAACAGTGATAATGTGAAATATTATTACAATTTCTATTCTAATACATTTTTATATATAAATTATTCCTGTGATGCAAAGTTGAATTTTCCGGCATCATTACTCCAGTCTTCAGTGTCACATGACCCTTCAGAAAACATTCTAATATGCTGATTTGATGCTCAAGAAACAGTTCTTATTATTATCAATATTGAAAACAGTTGCACGCTCAATATGTTTGTGGAAACGTAATTGTTTTTAGGAATTGTTTGATTGGCAGTGTGGGCCTCAGGAAACATTTCTTTCTGTAAATTTGTGCCAGACAGGAGGTACCAGCTCATAAAACCCCAAGCTTACAGCCTCTAGCATCCTATACGCATAAACACACACACATACACACATTGTGCAATACCCCTGCAGAGATCCTCTGCCCTCAATAGACAGGATCCCTGCCCCAAAAGGAGGAAGTCGTAAGCTCATTAAAGTAAAAAGTTAATGATGTGGTTCTTCAGGCCTTTGCTAGGGGGCTCCGAGGAACAAGCCATGATTCAACATACAGCTGACATCCTTCAAATACAACATTACGCTTTTATTTCACTTGGAGATTGTGCCGGGTCTCTTTATTAGTTATCTGGAAACTAGCAAAACATTACATGATTTAAAGGGATAGTTCACCCAAAAATGAAAATTCTGTCAGTAATTACTCGCCCTCATGTTGTTCCAACCCCGTAAGACTTTCGTTCATCTTCAGAACACAAATTAAGATATTTTTAGTCACGCATCACACACATGACCAGCGTCGGCCAATAGTGAGCCTACGTGTGAAATCTTGCATACTTGCAACCTAGAAATCTTGCATAGTTTCACTACGTGAAATATCACAGCCGTACAGAGAAGGAAATGAATTGTTGAATAAAGTCGTTATTTTTGTTTGTGTTTTGCGCACAAAAAGTGTTCTCGTCGCTTGATAAACTTAAGATTGAGCCACTGTAGTCCCTCGGACTATTTTAACGATGTCTTTCATAACTTTTGGGCCGGCCAATTTCAATCCCTTAAGCCTATGGAGGAGTGATCCAGCTCTCAGATTTAATCAAAAATATCTTAACTTGTGTTCCGAAGATGAACGAAAGTCTTACGGGGTGGGAACAACATGAGGGTGAGTAATTACTGACAGAAGTTTCATTTTTGGGTGAACTATCCCTTTAATTCAATTTGGGGTATTTTTTGTGGATGTTTATTCCTTGTTGATGTTTTTTGTTCAGAATTTATGCCTTCAAAATCTACTGGATGTCAACTGTAGCCTTAATACATGCCAAGTTTACACTCAACATGTTGGCCTATATGTTTACTCCAGTAAACATGCTGTTATGTGCTGGCACACAGCTTCATCTCGATTAGCTGATGACATCCCTTGCTTTTGAAGTATCACTTGAACCAAACAATTCCAGGATTTTGTTGCAGTGTCTCAGATCAGATGGAGTGGATCATGGTCCATTAACTGAGGATTGTGCTGGTATCGTTGGTCCGTGACCTGTGCGTGTGGCCAGAGGACTGTAGATGATAATCTCTCTGATGGACAATGCATTAGTTCCAGCAGTCTGAACTGGATCAGTAACATACTACCTTTTAGCGTCTAATGTTCATAATATTTAGCAGGCACATGGCAAAAAAAATGACAGTACAGACATGAAAAGGGTCTGGTGGGGCATGATGTATTTTCTTTTCTTGGGCAATTTCTTAGATGGCCAATAATTTGCTGGGGAGGATGGAGGGTTTCTGAAAGCGCGCTGCATTTGCTGCAGTCAATGCTGACTAAGTAAGGTTGAGTTAAGGACTTATCAGCTTGCGACATCTAGAGTTTTTGTATTTCAATAAACAAGACGTTAATATGATGTCATTTACATTGTACACACAAAATTGCCATTTACTTTGATTTTGCTTGGCCAACGAAAACGGTTATTTTCGTTCCTTAATGAATCCGTGTTTTTGAAGGATTCGGTTGAGTGAATAATTCAGTGACTCGCTTAATTTAATTTAAAATATTTTAATATTTAATATAGATAACATTAGGCCTATATATTTATATTAAAATATTTTGTAATATTTAAAGCTGCAGTAGGGAGTTTTGAGAAAACGTTGACTTAGCCTGAAAATTTGAACAAGCACAACTTACAGGTCCCACCCCCTTGCTCTCTGCTGCGCTACAGCCCTCCCTCCACAGCGGAGCCTGTCGTGAACGCGCAGGCTAGTAAACACGGCCACCGATAACAGCGGATAAAAAGTTAAATGGCACATTCACTAATAGGGACTAAACGTCAATAATATGCTTTACATTGACTATGGCCTGCCCATACTTTGACTACAAACTTGGTCCTCAAATCATTATGTATTTTGCAATAGCCTACATGTAACTTTATAACGTTGCACTCTTTCTATAAGTTATAAATAGCTAGTAAGATAACGTTAATATAACGGTAACTAACGTTACAGCATGTAAGTAATTATTCTAGCGATATATAATGCTAGATAAGGTGTGCTAGTACATTATTTCAGCAACATGACAAGCCAGTGAATTAGCAGGTTTCAATTGTTGCTTAGCAGAGTGCGTGACATTTTATCTACATGTTATGCGGCTAGAGTTTTGACACCAAGTCAATGGGCTCTGTGTAATTCTTTCTTTTTCGCTTGTTTATCGTCATCAGTCTTTTTCCTTTTACCTCTTTGTTTTATGAGCAGGTGTCACTCAAGAATTGGCAGTTTAGGTTGTTTCTCCGTCATAAGCACAGCTGCAGCACAACGGCAATCTTGAGTTTGAACGATGGCTCGCGCTGTGCAAGAGAGGGGTGTGATCAGCGCGTACACGAGCGTGATTGACACTGCTAAGACACTCCTCCTGGCTCTGATTGGTTGTTTCTGACCGGGAGCGTGTATTTCTTGCAAATGGCAATAGGACCACTGGGAGGAGCCAGAGGAGCTTGATTTTTACACAGATTATCTGACATAATGACATTTTTAAAAAATATGTAAAAAATATTTTTTTACAAAAGTTACCTAAAGGAGCTTTAAATATATTAAGTGATTTTATGTATGATTTTTTCCATACAAACAATGAAACAGGTGAAGACTTAGTTATAGTTACATTGACGGTGAGCAACACACTAGCATCCGCCAAGAACACTTTACTGCAACACTCTTGCAACTACCCACAGAAAATGTAAAGATTCAATCATAAATAACATTTCCAATTTGCTGGTTCTTGATTTTTAGTCATGCAAGTGTTCTTGTCTAAGCTATTGTGCTCTTTTTAGACAGCTGTAGATGTGGTATTGTCAGGCCCAATTAGCATCTAAAATACCTGTCCTCTCTCTGCTCTCTAAAGCACTTTATTTGGGAATGTGTGACCTGTGGCCTTTTCTATCAAGCATGTGTGAGTGTTTTATGGAGTTTGCTGCAATTTCTTCTCTCGCTCTGCACACCTGTGCACATCCACTGACACTGTGATTGACAGGTCATTTCATCAACATGGCACATGTGCTTGATACTCGTCTGATTGACATGTTCAGGGAGCTTTAGCCTTTGCCCTGTGCTCGGTGCCGCCCCCTTTACAGACCTGAGGTCAGTGTATCAAGACAACAGAGGTCTTGAGTGGTCGTAAGGTGATGACACCCCCTTTTTTCATTTCCATGTGCCTTTTTAAGGTGGAATGAACAGGTTTATCAGATGGTGTAGACAGATGCTCACTGTTCATAATCAACCCCACTAACATCTGACCTCACAGCTGGACTGCACAGACCACTGGATCAAGAGGCTGGTATGTGTGTGTGCCTCAGTGTGCATGAAAAAAAGAGAGAAAAGGAGTCAGGAGTACGATTAACTTACATTTCAGGTCGGACTCGGAGGCGTAGCTGTGTGTGCAAGTGCTCTGACATACAGTGGGGTTGCCATCATTGTCATCCCATGATTTCCTTTCTGTCCTCCTATAAATGCCACATTTTAGACACAATATTTACAGTTACATATTAAATTTTAGCAACACGCATTTGAGGTGTTTTGTTTCTGAACGAATCACTGTTATTGAACGAGTGAATGATTCAGTGACTCACTCATAAAGACATGCTGCTCTAACTATAGCGTATCTTTATATGGCAGAAATATTAAGAGTAAGATACTAGCATAGTCAATTTTCCATTCCTGAGTGAATCAGTGGAAAACTCAATGACCCAAAGACTCACTTTCTCACTTTCAAAGACTTCTCTTGTCGCCGCATTCTGGCATATCAACGTAACCTGGAAAAGGAGTATAACTGTTGTTCATTCGTTCGTTCCCTTTTTCCATTCCTTTCTGGTATCTTTGCATATTTCATGCAAAAGATGCACTGGCTTAAGCCAGTAAGTGATTTTATCACATGTTAACGCATATATTGTTTATTTTTTGTGGCTTTAGAAACAGTGTGATAATGGTGTATTATAACCAGCATTGGGTAAGTTACTCTAAAAGTAATTAATTACTAGCCACTAATTACATCTTCAGCAGTGTAATTAGATTACTGTACTAATTACTCTCTCTTAAAAGTATTGGATTACTTATTACTAATTACTTTCTGTTATTACACAAAACTGCACTTTTGATTCTTTTAAATAAACAATACAATTGCATAAATTATTCTTGAACTAGCCAAAATGTGTAAAGGGAGAAGGTTACATTAAAAACATACCTTTTAACATTAAATTACTGTAATTAGATTACTTGGTAAACAATTACCCTCAACACTGATTACAACAGTTTTTCTATTCTGCAATGCTTTTCCTTAAACTCACAATAGACGTTTTTACAAATTACATGCCACTGTTTCTGTCTATAGAGCTTAACTTGTAATGAATCCACTGAAGTAAACCAAAAAGCACTGTCGGGACAGATCTGCCATGAGATGTATGAAGTATGACATTTTGTGTCAAATATGGCTTAACTCACAGTAGCCGTTTCATGACAAAAGTAATTATGCTTTCACAGACGAGAAGGCTTTGTTAATGAACACAGTGTCTGCTATCCAACTAATCAGACCAGGTACCATTGAAGCCTGTCTTTGACCAGACTATAAGACTATCTCTCATGGCCAGTGTCAAAGCGCGCCCCTGCTCTCCTAAAAGCAACGAGCATTACTGAAACAGGGGTCATTCATCAGCACTTGGCTAAATGATGCAAGTGGTTCTTATTAGCGCAGCGCTGCAATGTTTTACCAAGGGTGGGGGCGGGGGGGGGGCTTCCCTTGCGCTATTCCAGATGTTTCCCTCTGGGATGGCGGGACGCTGGCTATCGGAGGAGCGTGACTAGGCTGGCCGGCCATTGTGAAATAATTGAGAATGACTGTTAAATGCCATTATTTATCGATTAGTTAATCCACAGTTTCCAATATCCTCTTCCGTACCTTCTGAAATAACGCTCAAAGGTATAATGCACACCGCTGATGTTTACTAGAATTGTGGCTACCTGAAATATGAGCTATAATCTGCATAGTGAACGATACCAAGCCACTCACAATTGAACTATAGTCATTTATATATTTACGCATTTGGCAGATTCTTTTATTCAAAGCAACTTACAATGCATTGAAGTATATCAGCACATTAAAGCAACACCAAGTAACTTTTCCTCTGCGGTCGCCCTACAGGTTGGAAGCGGAATTGTCCATTACTGTTGTCGTAAATAATTTAGCCTACCGCATCCTACTGTCGCACACGCACGCACGCACATGTTCTCTGTTTATCCAGCGCCGGTTTTGGAATCATGATGACAATTCAAAAGCTACCCGGCTGCTAGGTATCTTACATGCAGTTGTCTACTGTCGAGTACGCTCCACCTATCGGCAATTGTAACGCTTGCCGTAAAGCAAGTCAAATTTGTAGTTTTCTTATGTCTCATTCGGACTACAGAAACGCGACCCGATCTGGCAATCTTACATAGCGTGGATATATCAGATAAAGGTAATAAGTGCATTTCACCATGTCACGACTTGATGAACCACTGAAACGATTTTGAAAACATTATTTTAAGGTAATAAAATCTTACTTAGTGTTGCTTTAATTCCTTGGGAATCGAACCCATGACATTGATCTTGTGCAATAGTTTTTTTTTCTGTACAAAAAAAGTAGGAAAGCTTTTCAAATAATTATTTAACAATTTAAAAGTGAAGCAGCTATAATGCGAGCAATATCTTTTAAAATATATATCAATGAGACCAAATAATTGATTTTATTTATTATTTTTCTGGAATACAAACAATAGGGGTCTCGAGGTTAAGGGTTACAACTATTAAAACTAGAAAATACAAATTTATAAATAAAATGAGTTAAAAAAGTGATGAACAGCAACGTTTACCAAATATTTTCATAAAAAAAAGAAAGAAAGAAAAAAAAATTACAATGAACCGATTCACTAAAATGAGTCAAATTTCCTAACACTACCAGTTTAGGCAACACTAAATTTGATTGCCTCAGTTTGCACGGCTATAAAATGTTTTTAAAAAGATCACAAGAGAAACAGCAATTTTTTTGATTGTCGAAATCAGCTGTCATGTTACTGAAAATTAGTAGCATGCATAACTACTTTTACTTAGTTACTTTCTAACACTGTTAACTTTGACATCAATAGTGCACAGCTGAGTTATTTCACTGAAGTAAATATTATGTAACATGTAGTATGAAGTCATCTCATCTTGTTGAAGTAATCTAGTTATATCTTGTTATGTTTATGTATATCTTGTTATGTTTATGTGACAAAAGCTGTATTATATAAGGTCTTGCACCATAGCGCTGCATGCTTTTTTTTCCCAGCTGAAATTAGGCCCGGTACATTTATCGTCCTAGTGACATGAAGGCAGAGCTCAAGTTTGGGCTGGCATTAGGGTTCAAGGGTACTTATCATTGAGTACTGTACATCTAAAAGTCCAAGTCAAAGGTCAGCTGAAGTAAATATGATTTAATTATCCCATTTAAAGGTGGATTAACCCAATATTATCACGTGTAATACGTTTTTATATTGTGTCCTCGTAAACTAAAAATGTGTTTAATTAATGTGTGTTTGATCTCTACTGGACAGATGTGAACAATTATTGTTATGTGGTGTGTTTGTGATGATATATGTCTGGGACAGCAGGGGGTTTCGGGTGTCTGAAGGGTCAGTGGGGTTACGCTATAGCCATTGTTTGTGCATGATCCTGTTTAAAGCCTCGGTAGAGCTGTAGCGGTATCTGTCATCTGCTGAGTCCATCACCTAAATCCCAACCACAACCACTTGTTATTGACAAGTAAAACCAATCTGAGAATCATTTTTTTCATATAACTGATGGTTCACGTGGCTATTGTAGCCCCGTCTCCTTCCTCGCCATGCAGATAAGCATTTCCTGTGTTCTCTTTTAAGAGATAATTGGCATTACTAAAAACGGATTTACATAGTAATTTGTAAGAGCAGGCCAAAGTTTAAAGCAAACACGCCATGAGAATTAACATACAATGATTTTGCCTTTGTTTTGAAATAACTTTTAGAAAGCGTTCAGCTTAATAAGATCCATCTATATCTTCACAATGAATGTAAAAATCGTAGTTTTATGGCTTCTGCGTCCCAAAAAAGAATAAACTATTTTGCATGTTTTTAAGATTAGGATATTTTGCATTATGAGATTATTTTTCGTGATAGTAAAGCAGATTTCCTCCCAAAGTCTTATTAATGTAATGTGAAAAAGTCTTTACCATAATAAACTGGACACAGTAGTTTTAGTACAGCAATTACTACCATAAGGTTGGTATACATATCGATGTAAGAAGAAATTGTTATTTATGCAAAATATATATATTTTAAAAATAATAATTTAGTGTGGAATATGACCACAGTTTTTGTGAGATTCAAAATATATTGATGATATCAGCTGACATCTGCTAATCCATGACCCATAATCATGAAAAAATTTGCTACACACTACCGTTCAAACATGTGTAATTAATACTTAATACTTTTATTTAGCAATCAAAAGTGACTGAAAATTCAGCTTTGACATCAAAAGGAATAAATTACATTTGAAAATATATTAAAATAGATTTTAAATGATAATAATGTTTATTTTACTGTATTTTTGATCATATAAATTAAGTCTAACTGCTTACCGACCCCAAACTTTTGAATGATAGTGTATGTAATGATACAGATCACAATTCTTGCTTCATTCATGGCCGATCCGTCAGCAAGATGCAGAGGTGATTCTCTGGCAGCGTTTTAAATCAATTTCCTTGAGAAGTTTCAGATGCAGTTACAATTACCTCTTCAAATACATTCCACAGGCTTTCCTCTGAGAGAGGCTGATTCGGTGCGTGGCGATACCACGGGTTAAAATGAACACGTTATTACACAGGGGGGTCCTCTTGCAAGAGCTTGGGGTTTTCAAGGGAGTTCTGGCCTTCTGGAAGGGTTGGGTGACGCAGGGATCGTCTCGAACACGACGTGTTGTGGGGACCTGTGAGATGGCTAAGTGCGATAAGACAACGGTAAGTCGCTGTTCTTCGCTTCTCAACGTCAGACAGACCAGACACCCTGGCAGCGCCATTTGGTACGTATTTGTGAACTGTTAATGAGTAAAGGGTTTGAGTGTCACTTAAGGCCTATGGCTTTATTAGAACCGCATGTGTCAGTTTCATATTCAGAACTTTCTCAATTGCGTTTTTATCAATGAGGAAAATCCAGATGCTCTCCAACTCTCGGTTCTCAGAAGAGGTATAATACTATATCCAGTTTGAAATGGAAAAAGATCTCTTCTTCGACGCTCCAAAAAGTGAAAACACATTGTGCGAGGTATTTTTTGGCCTTTCGGAGTGAAAAGGGCTTCTGTGTTTTCCTTTCTTGCATTTAAATCGAGGCTTGGTCCATGAGGGACATAAGAATACTGGAGGTATTAGCGATAACATTCAATATGTCCTTGTCCAGTCACCCTAATGATTTCAGCTGGAAGGGAGACGGGCCTGGCACTGATTCACACTTTTGTTGTGGTTGTGGGGATTGGATTTGCTGTGAAAACTCAAAAACCACATTTTCTGTATTGAATGTGATTTGATTTGCATTCAGACTATCTGTTTTATACAAAGAAATAAATAAATACAGTTTACAATACTTTTTTAGAGGATAGTTCACACAAAAATGAAACCATCAAAAGTAACCATTTACTGTTATTTTGTCAGTTTTCAGTGTAACACACACACACACACACACACACACACACACACACACACACACACACACACACACACACACACACACACACACACACACACACACACACACACACACACACTTTTTGAATAACTTCACACTGCTCTTTCCATACAAATAAATAATATAAAACGGGTCCCAAAAAGCCATATGATATAGCTTTGTGTGAAAATTATTTTAAATATAGGGCATAACTTGTATAGACAAGGGTTATTACTATATAGACATATAAATATATACACTACCATTCGAAAGTTTGGGTCAAGTCAGGTCACCTTTATTTTTAAAGTGCTTTATACAATACAGATTGTACACATTATACAATACAGATTTTCAATAATGTTTTATTCATCAATGAATCCTGAAAAAATGCATAATGGATTTCCACAAAAATATTAAGCAGCACAATTGTTCGATCAACACTGATAATAATAATAATAAATGTTTCTTGTGGCACTAAATCAGCAATAGAAATACAAACTATAATAGTATATCTCTGATACAAAAAAATAAAACTGGTATACCATTTTTATTTATTTATACATTTTTGGAGCTTTCATCCTCATTCATTTTCATTGTATGGAAAAGAGCACCTGGGGAAACTCGTATCCTTTTATGTTTCGTGGTCATATGTGGCATAAGTTGGAACAACATGAGGGTGAGTAAATATTCATTTTTAGGTGCCTATGGGGCAAAACTGTATTGTGGTAAAAATAGTTCTATTTTATGACCCAAAATTCCCATTTATTTCTCTAATACAAGCAACCCTACTTGTTTTTGTGAGTAAAGCCACTTACTGTACGTAAATCTCACTGGGTTCGAGCCCTTTTGTTTTATTATGCACCTGTGGAAGTTTATAGAAATCTGCTGCAAGGAAAGCGAGCAAAGCCCAAAGCTTTCAAAAGCCATTTGTGCAGTATACCTGGATGGGGACCAATCCATGCAAACAGGAACATCTCACAAGTGCAAATAGCAACAATATCTTGACAGCTCTTGAGATGTTTTTATAAGGTTCCCTCTGTAAGTTTACTGTCCATCAGTAGTGAATGGTCGACTTCTGAAATGTCTGTCTGTTATTGTAGTTTAAAGCGCCCCTATTATTATATTTTTCGAATATTACCTTGCAGTGCTGGTTGTGAATGTAAAAACTCAAAGTGCACGATAAATAAAGTTATCGTCTCCAGCCTATGGTCTTCATTGCTCGCGAACCACGTCTACTTTGACCCTCAAACACCGCAGTTTTAGCCGAGTCCTGGAAGAGTTTGGTTCGTGTTGTCGACATGTCGGGAAGATGCTGTTTTCTGAGCTGCGAAAGCAAATCCACTTTACATGCACTTACAATGGATGAGGACTCGCGCTTGAATTGATACAGAAAAAAAAGATGCTATCGTTACTGTTTGTATCACTGTGTAACAAGTGCAGAGAAAAGCTTCCGGAGGTGAAATTCAGATATGGTAATAGGGGTTTTGCTTCCAACAAATTCATGTTCCATTTAATGCATAAACGGTTTCAAGGTCATTTATTTATCTATTTATACTCATAGTTTGTGTAGTTTTTATTGATAACTGTTGTTTGCTAATTTCGGAAGGATCATATGACACTGAAGACTGGAGTAATGATGCTGAAAATTCAGCTTTCAAAGGAATCAATTACATTTTAAAATACATGTATGTTCAAATGTACACATGTGAGCATAAGAGACTTACTTAGCATAAGAGAGCGGTAGTGAACATGTAACGCAAGTAGAGTCATTTTTAGAGCAGTCTGTAAAGAGATAAGTTTTATGATACTGTGAACTTTCCAGTCCCACCGTAACATATTGTCAAGTCCATTACGTATCCAACACAGACATAATAATATACAGCACCCTCCACAAAAACATCAAAATGAATGACTGGGGGCTACAGTGAGTGATGAAAGGTGCTTTCCCCTGATTATTAGATTATCATGGCCATATTGCTTTTATCTTTTTTATGTTTATTTGCGTTGCATTCAATCACTTCATCATCATAACATCTATAGTATCTTTTGAAGTGGGCAAATGTCAGCATGGTTCCATTTTCACAGAGGCATCTTTCAGCTCTCTCTTATTTTCTCTAGTCAGGGAGGAGCAGGAATCATTCGCAGTGACCATGTATCTGCATGCAAAGGTGACGCTGTGTGGTGGTGTGCGTGGATGCATGTCTGTGTTCGTGCGTTGAACAAGTGAATTCTTCCCAAATTGGCCTCTCCTTGGCATGTTTTTGATGTTGAAGCAGAAACAGGTTTGACTGAGGATGAGGTGCAGGGGTAACGGTGAACCTTCCCACCCGCAGAACATAATCTTTCAGATTCAAAGGATGGTTTGGATTTCCTCAAAATAACTGTAGGCCATGTAACATGGGTCACAAAAATCATCAACACTTAAAAGCAATGTATATACATTTCAAAAAGCACGCGATAAAACAGTTTTTGGTGTGAATCTAATGAAAACACGCCCAGGTCAAACTTCACCACACAATCGAGACCGCAAAGAAACGAGAAAATAAATCAGGAATTATATTTTGCATGAAGATACATTTTTTTGTTCAAGATTAACATTTAATTCTGTAGAAACAATGGCAATTAAAAAGAGAGAGAGAATTATAGAAACAATTTTTCATTTTTTGCTAGTAAAATTCATGAAAAATAAGAAACAAGAAGTGACATTAAACATGAATTAAATGTGAAAATTTGAAAAATTCTGAAATAGTATTTTCTTGTACACATACTTTATGAATCATATACAAATGAAATAATATATCATTTTGTTTCACATGATAAGAATGAGAAATAAAGAAAGAATGTAGCTCTTTTTACTTATTGTGATCAACATGTGCACATATAAGCAAAATTATGGTATGGGTTATGTTTTTTACGCTGACTTTTGGTAATTATTATATTATTATGATTTTTAGTCATTTCAAAAACCAGGACAGTGACGCCATGTGCCGTATGTAAGCGTATGTAGGACATCTTGGAATTTCTCCCTATATTATGTTTCACATTTGTAGACCAGATATAGGATGTAAATTTATGTGTAGCTTTCTTTAAATCACTCTAGCCCTGAGCGAGAATATTATTGTTTTCATTGGAGCGGAAAATTTTCACCCCACTGGGACATATCTTATTTTTCTGCTAAATTCAGTGCTGTTCAATGCCATATTTAATGAAATGGATCCGCATGAAGGCAGCAGCATAAGAAGGGCTGTGTTTAACCTCTCTTTGTCCCTGGTGAACTCTACTGTACTGCAAGGGAATGCTGGGTAATCATGTGCCGTCCAGGGAGAGAGTCTCGACCGTGACTGTTGGATTTATTGCAGAACTATATTCAGCTCAACTGCAGTCAAAACTCCAAACTGACAGGTATTATTATCGCAATCAACAATCGATCACAATTCCTCAGTCTCTTAAAGGGACAGTTCAGCCAAAAATGAAAATCCTGTCATTTATTCACCCTCTTGTTGTTACAAACCTGTAGGACATTCTTTCTTCTGTAAAATACAAAAGAAGATATAGTTGGTTGTTGTTTCCCATGCAGTTACAAGCTTTTTAAGGTCAAATTTTTAACATATCCTGTTAACTGGCACCCCCCTTTTTTTTGCATAGACATAAAAATCACTATCCAAACTTAAATTGTTGTAATTCAGGAATGCTTTGGAATATAGACCTATGGCTGGTCTTGTTTTAAAGAAGACATTTTCCAGATTATTGTAGAAGTCTAGAAATTGTAAAAAATGAAACAGAAAAAAAGTTATATAAGTTTGAGTTTATGAAATTGTGTAATGTAAAAATATAATGATTAATATTTTATATAAAATATATATATTACAAAATATATTTTACTCTAAAACTGCAAGAAAATTAAAGTCAAATATCTGAACAAGTTGTATTCCAAATTTTAGGTTGATATCTCAAAAAATGAGCTTTCAGAAAGATTTTATTCGGGCGCAGTACCCAACTTTTTCACTAGGTGAACACCAGACTCCATTACTGCCCAGGGGCGGTATAAGGGTGCCTCCATTTTCATATGTTTTGAGTGATCTGAACCATGTATTTCCATAATTTTCATACAATTTATGAAGTAGACATCCTATTCAGAAGTAGTATGGGTGGTTTGGCAGTATTTGATTTGAATTAAACCTCTAATAAATGCATAAAGACTACGTTATAGCGTTATAGCTCGCAGCCGCATTACAAATCGAGAATCCATACATTTTTCTTTATATTTAAAACATTTTCAGACCTTTTTTTCTCATAAAATGGAATTGGTGTTATCTTTTGAACTCATGGCATGAAAACAAACTGAGGTTTCTACCAATCTTTCATGATTTTTCATGTTTATTGTTATTTCAAAATAAAGGCCTAAATACTCCTAATGAATATGAAATATTCTTGTTGCAAATTGATCAATTTCTGCTCCTCTGTAATATATTTTAGATAACAGCCACCAAATATGAAAACTAGAGATTTTAAGCTTTCAAATGATATATAGTTTGGCAATATTACTTTAGGTTTTTACTAAGATATTATTGTTTTAAACATGCAATGGCAAATGGGCCCGCCATGCAGGTTAAGAGGATATATAAAAAAATAAAAAAATAAAAAATTCCAACAAGCCACTCAATCTTCTGTCATTACATAAAAAAATCCTTTTAAAAAAGATGCAAAAACTAATATATCCATGCAACTTGAATATACAAGTCATAAAATAGCTTTGTCATATGTTGTTTCAAAAAAAGTTCCTTTTCCTTTAAGATGGTCTAAACCCATTGATGTTTATTTGAATCGCTGTCTTAATGATCCTGTCTGGTTTCACATCAATGGAGTGATTCAGAGACACTCCAGGGGGCCAATCCTGGGGTTTTTTTTAGACATAAGGGAGGTTTAGACAGATCAGTCCAATTATGGCTACACTTTGTATATTCTGATCTAACCTCACAGACGCTTCCATCTTTTCTGCTCAGTCCGGTGGAGTCCTGCCAGCATTCTGATTGGCCTGAAATCCAGCTCAGTGTGGTGTTGATGCTCATTTCCTGTTCCTCTCATACCTCACTGCACTTCCCCTTATGACATCAGCTGGTTTCCTCTCCCTTCGTCTTCACCGAGCAGCAGGGATAAACTGGGACAGGATTACAAAGGGTCAAAGGTCACCATGTCCGCGACTCATGCCGATTTGCTATTAGCAAGGAGTGTGAATAAACGGCACTATGGCTCAGCAGGAAGTTGTTGGATGGATGATGGTTCATTTAATATTGTCAAAGCCTGCAGGTCGTGGAGGTCGAGGAAGAGGTTTGGTTTAGATTTAGAGCCACAGGTCCTGTCAGCATGGGAGGTGTACAGCGACAATATAATTTAGCAGCTCGGAAGAAAAAGGACATATGTTCAGTTTTTGATGCCAGTCTTACATTTGATCATTTTGTGCCGAGCTTTCAAAACCCATTTTCGAAAACGTGCACTTTTAAAACCTACTTCAAAGTTTGCTTTCTCAGGCCACCAAAACGCTGTCGTCGTGTAAATGAACAGCCAGAACGCATTAAAAGTTTTCAGTTGAGAACGGTGTCATGTAAGCGGCCCCTAAGCTAATAACTAATGATATTTACAGCGAAAAATGAATCAATTAAAAACGTATTTAAGCTAAACAATGACTTTATTCTAGTTCTACTGTACTACCTTAAGCTGCTTTGAAACAATGTGTATTGTAAAAAGCACTATATAAATGGTGACTTGACTGAGCACTGTTAAAACATCCTTTTTCTCCTCATAAATGTAGCAAGATTGACCCTGTGCTACATTTCTCTGCAGCTGAAAGGTGGATAAACTCGTTCGTTGTCTCTTTGATAGAGTACTGTAATGCCCTTTCAGCCAGAGTTTCTAAATCCACACTTAACAAGCTGCAATATGTGCAAAACTCGGCCGCCAGGATCCTGACTGGGACCAGGACATGCAATCAAATTACTCCTATTTTGGAGTCTTTGCACTGGCTCTCGGTCAGGTTGATTTTAAAATTCTGATGCTCACACACACAAAGCCTTACATGGCTTGGCTCCACATTATTTATCCGCATTGTTAGTTTCTTTATACCCTACATCGCAGATTGTGCTCCTCACAGTCTAATTTGCCATTAAAATCCAGCTTTTAATGTTGTTTATACGTCTATGTGGAGTTTTCAATATGCTTTAAGACAAACCATGTGCAAAGTCATAAGTCAGCACCATTGCTGAGTATTTTCTCCTTAAAACTGCAGTGAACCAAAGACAGTGTCAAAAACGCGGCTTGAAATCGCTGGTGTTTCTGACGTCACAAACTACCTTGTAACCAATCACGTCAACGAGTGGATCTCTGAGCTGGTGTGAGTGAGTGGAGGCAGGGATTGAATTCATTGAACCGCGTATATACTAAATGACGCAAGGGTGTAGTAGAGTTACATTCAAGCTATTTTAAGGCGCTAAGAATTTTTTTCAAGGAAAAAAACGTTTAAATATGTAATTTTGGTGATCAAAGATGAGTTTTAAGGGATACATTTATTGACTACAACTCAAGACAAAGGTAGCATTTGCTTGTTGTTTAATGTTATTATTTTATTTATTGAGCTATGTATTGCTTATCGTAGCGTCTTGAGAAGCTGCTTTTAAAGGCACTTTATAAAATAAACTTTATTATTATTATTTTTGTTCAAAAGCAGGATTGTGACATTTCTCAGTCTGTTCACATCTCTGGTCTTTTTCTAACTTTACACAAACATTGTTAACTGAGAGCTCCTATTGCTTTGTTCTTTCACAAAGAGGGGGGAAAAAAATCCCGCAGTAGAAATAATAGGGAATTGTTAGACATATGGACAGAAAGCAGAATGAACATTTCCAGTAAGAACGCAAATTTCGTCCAAGAAATTGTCCATCAAAGCATTTAATATGCACAATTTAACTGATCTTTGATTTAACGCTAGCAATATTATGCTGTTCTTTTATCAGATCTGTACATGTTTGGTGTTTTATGCTTCAAGAGTTTGTTGAAGGCATAAAGAGGAAGGGTGCTCCTATAGGGTGCCTTACTCTCTCTGCCCTGGAGACTGGATGATTTTTACTAGATTTTTAAAACTTTTTATGAAGAAACTTGAGTGGGGCTTTTCTGTGCAAAACTCAGCTCCATGATGCTAGTGAGTTCTGGGTATAGTTGCTCACAGGCCCAGTTTAAAAGTGCCCAACCTCAAATCTCTATGATATTCTGATTTCTATATGTGATTCACATTTTTGAGCATGTTCACATGTAACTTTGATCACTTAGAAAAGTAATAATACTAATCAAAATATCAGGGTCAGTACCTGATATTTTGAGGACCATTTTTCCTCATCGCATATCAGCTCAAGAGACATTTATTTTTAATACAAATTAAGAAAAATATCGAAAAAGGGAAATAAAGTGCCTAACGGGTATTTAATAGTGGGAATAAAGTGTTTAACGGGTAGGGTTTAGAGTAGGTGTATGGGTGGGCTTTAGGGACAAGGACAAGAAATGTCCCAATACAATAACGCACATGACATTTTATAATATACTACTATACACTGACTGAGGTATACATAGCATCTAGCAGCTATTTACACCTATAGCATCTATTGATATTATCTATTAATATTTCACATTATTACTGTCTTTATGTATTTTTGATCAAATAAATGGAGCGTGAGCATAAAAGACTTCTTTCAAAAACATTTAATAAATCGTACAAACATTTTGAATGATAATATAATCTAATATTTGCAATTTATATCAAATAAAAATGATTAGTCAGAATACATGATAAATTGTTGTGTAGTTACAGCATCTACCAGCAGGGCAAGACTAACCAGCCAAACGTTGACCTTTTGGTTTAAACACAGAGAAGTGAGCTGTGAATGCACACAACCTGTTTTCCATTTGTTTAGTATTTGTGTGAAAGTGAATGACCTTTTTAGGCTAGAGAAGAGAGACTGTTTATTTTCGTATAATCGTCTTTGATGAGTCAGCGAGGTTTTTCTCAACATTGCACTCAATGGAGAGGGATAAATTTGGAGCGCATTTGTATTTTCCTGTTTGTGCGTCGATGTTTGTGTTGCACCTGTGCCAGCGTCGACCAGAGCCAGGTGCACTTCAGACGAAACCTCTTCAACTCAAGAGAGCTCATTACATAGGCACATTACAGCTCAGGAAGAAGCAACTATTCAAATGTTTTAAAAGCATTTCTGTTTAACAGCGGTTTTACCAGTGCATGCAGAATTTTAACACACAGCTTAAACAAAAGTTTTAAAGTAGCTTTTCTTTCCAGCATCCTCATTCTGTTTACAAATAAGAAAAGATCTCTTAGCATCGTATTCCTTTACTCAGACATGTTTTGTTGTGTCTTGACCTTTAACTTGTGCTTGAAAATGGTCGCTGGTTTACAGCAAATAACATAAAAGTGTTTATTGAATACCAGAGCTTTGCATTCTTCTGTTTATCCATGTATTTATCTTGTGTTTTGGACATATCGTTCCAAGATGCTGTTAATATAAATACTCGGTTCTGTTTTGCAATGCATTGTTCACTTTAAACGCATCTGGGCGAATATCCATTTTCATGCAATACCATGATTGTCCTATTGTGGAACACAGACCTTTTCTAGAACAACATTAATATTTTATGTTGATTTGTCCTGTCCTAATTTTCCATTGGTTTAGTCATAAAAAAAAATGGTCTTGTGCATAATTTTTTTATGCAGAGTACTTAAGCTTACTTGGCTTAAATACTATACTGGTCTTTTGTGTACGTGTATCCATGTGTGTGTGTGCATCTTGTGGCGTCTTATTGTACTGTAGATATATTGTTCCCCATGCTGAAATCTGCATGGAAGTGTAGTGTGGTTTTCCAAAGTTGAGAAGAAATTGATGGCCAAGTTCTTCCCAAGCCAGGCTATTTATTTATGCGAACAGTGCTCAGAATATGTCTCGAAATACTGGGAAATTAAGACCAGGCCTTTGATTCAGTGGTTGAGGTAATTGTTTGCATCATGGTATTCCTTCTGTACTTGTTTGTTTGTAGGTTCGAGAGAATTGAGGAAGAAACACACACTACTTTCCCCAGTGTACCTTCAACCATCATGAGTGTCTGGATTCATTTCAGCCTTTGGTCTGGTCTTGTATATCAGTCTGTCACAGCAAATCATCCTTTTTTTTTGGTGAAGCATATGATGGGAATTGTTCAGCTCTTTTGTTTGCATCTCCGCACTAACACTAGGGATACATCTGCCCACAGAGCCTTCTCAAGTTCTGAAAAGGGTCAAAATAGATTTTGATGAGAAGAAAATGCATTATTGAAAGCACCGTGATTGTATTGGTTTTTATTTTATTTAAACTATAACTAAAAACATACAAATAACAGTGATTGGAGAACAGGACCAAATGAGAGCACATTACAATATTATATGTATTAATACGTGTTAATTACGGGTGTCAAGCAATTACATTTCTTCATCTAATTAATTACACGATGTGGTGATTAACTAATCTAATAATACCAAATTAATCGCACATCAAATTTGGCTGAGTCATTAAATGAGAAATGCTTCAAATAGACATTACAAAAAGTAGCTTTAGAATTTTTATTTTTTATTTGATTCAATATAGCAGAGCCTTTTGGGGGCCCTAAGCAGAATTTGATTTGGGGGCCCCTCCCACTACGCGGAGTCACATGTGCTTGACGATTATTGACACAAATATCACGCAATAATGATACATTATAAATTAATACAATGAGGTTATGTATAAATACAAAATAAATACTTAATAAAAAATAGATAGCCTACTTAAATATTTTTTTTACTTTTACTTTACTCTTTTACTAACTCTTTGAAACTTCTTAAAACAAACTGTCTTAAAACATATCAAATAAATTATTTGCTAAAAAAATTACAACTGAGAAATTAAAAACATAATAAGAGCAAGGGTTCAACAATGACAATTATTGTTGAAAACTGTAAAAATATTATTATTTCTCAACTGTCTCAATACAGTGTAACTGTCCACAAAATCTTTTTTTTTTATATTATTATTATTGTAACAGACTTTGTTGGATTGTACATGACAGAATCCAACAAAGTCTGTTACTATAACACCGGTAATGATGTACTGGCGCTCGTTGTATCTGTGTATGTAGGCCTATGCAATGTATTTTTCCCCTCGGGGCTTGCCGTAGATAGGAATGGTTCAATGCTGCTCAAAACATACCGTAAATAATCATGCAAACATACTTTTAGCTTGCTCTTTTTTTCTCCTCCTCTGTCATTTTCTTCGTTCTATTTTCGGCACCAGAGGGAAACTTTTTTGTGACATGGCTTAACATTACCGCGAGTCCGCGACTATGCGCAGTTGCGCACGAATTGTCTATGCACGCGCGAGGTGTCTAGATTATGCGCAGGACTTAAACGCTGGCAGACACAGCAGCAGTTGTAGGGAGGTATATTGATCATGAAATCTGAATTTTCTTGTCTTTAATTATTCATTCATTCATTCATTCATATTAATTCATTCATTTATGTCACTTGTTTAAGTCATCTAAAAAAGTATTTTTCGATTTTTTGACTCGATTGGGGGGCCCCAAGCAGCCGCTTAGTTCGCTTATGCCTCGGGCCGGCCCTGCAATATAGAATTTATTACACAAACTTTTAGGCTTCAACGGCCATGAGGGTGAGTAAATGACAGATTTTTCATTTTTGGGTGAAAATTCCTCTGTGGTTTTTTTATTAATATGGAAAATCATTGGTCCACCCGATTGATTCGCTCAAAGCGTGGATTCATTCAGAAATGAAACACCGCTGTTGCTCGGAGAGGCACAACAGTTCTGCTCTGGCTTTATAGGTAATATTTTCATTTGCAAAATTTAGCAAAATCAGACAATATTGTGTCTAAAATAGAACACAATATTAACTTCTTATGTATTGAACTGTTGTATAAAATCAGTATCACATTACTCACAAAAAAACATCACTTCTGCAACATGACATCATGACTTTGCGTAAACATACACGCCACTTTCAAGTCAAGTGGCGTGTTATCTATACGCATTTTGAGCTATCCGCGTGTATGTCCACGCCGAAATCTTTTGCGTGTATGTCTACGCTATTAAACGTCCGAGTGATTCCGCGTGTATGTGTACGCCATTAAATGTCCGAGCGAAACGAAGCAAAATCTATATCTACATCTGTGGAGCGATATTTCTTTTCCTAGGATGGTAGGAGAACACTCATAAATGGTATTAACCCCAGTGACGGGTAGGTTTAGGGACGGGGTTGGGGTAGGTCATATATCTATATATACATAATACAGTAATATAACGTTAAGTCAAATGCGTTGATAAACACGCTGAAAAGCGATTATGCGTGTTGATAGCACGCCAAAAATGGAAATACGAATTGGCGTGTCATACATACGCCATTTCATGAGATCAGTCTGACTCGTGATATTGCGCTTGTTACTCGTGCGACATTGCTTAACCATATCATATGAGACAAAAGCTCATACAGGGGCATTTTTGCCCTGATATCTTCTAACTGCATCCTATAGGCTCCATCACACAGTTAGCTTTTTCCCTGCTTCATGTAAGTCACAATCAACTGTATGAAATGTAGGATTGGATTACCTACGCAGGTCTGGGGCGGGGCGCGTGCGATAAATGCGTTGATAATTTTAACATGTTATTTTTTCCCATTCCTAATTAATTTAAATGAGCATGCTAATTCGACAGCTTAATATTACTGAACAGTTTTGTTTTATGTGCTACTTATTCTTTTAGCAGTCAGAAATAATATTTGTTAAGAGCTGAAGACAGTCTAGGCCCGAGTTCAACAGATCCTGTTATGTTTTTAGACTGTAGGATTAAAACCAGGGTGAATCAGTGGCCTTCCGCTATCCGGGTCAGTTTGTTTAGCACTGTCAAAACTATCCTGCCTGTGTTCCCTGGGCTTAACTAGACCAGAGCAGAGTCAGCAAAGACAGTCAGATGGTTGTAGTTTGTTAGGATTGCACCACTTTCACTTAACGCCTCCTGTTGGAAATATCATCATTCCTAAACTGCCAAAACTATTTCATGTTTCTTTTGGCACTAAAACTAAATGCAACATGTGACAAGGCTTGCAATTGGCTGCAACGATACTTTTTGCTGGTTCTCTTTCTGTAAGCCCCGCCCACCGTGAAATCTCACTGGTTCGAAATCAGAATCTACATAGCTTTACATTAGGCTGCATTTCAAATACCTTTTGATTGGCTGGAATTATGTCATTTCGCACAACTTTTTTGCTTTCATTAAGGGCTGAACAATTACTGGACACTGGAAATGTCTTGGTTAGGACACAGTGTACTAAATCAATGTGGTTGTATCAACCACAACAATATAGCATGACATATTTTTAAACCATATTAACTTTGCAATTACCATTTACAGTCTTTACATTTTTATGTGGCAATTAATATTGACTATCGGCGAGCAATTCTAAACAGTCTGATGGCGAAGCTCTTTGAAGTGTAATCTCGTCATGTCATGATTCTCAAGATCTCTCAGCTTAGATCAAAGACAGATCCTTGGCATGTTTTCTCCTTCATTGATCATATTCGGAGGGGCATAAAATGAAAATGAAAGATCTCTTTCCAATCAGCACAGTAAATTCCATGGGGGTTGATGAGGGAGTCCCTGCTTGGGGTTGCCAGATGTGCCATATGTTTGTAAGACAAGTGTCAGCCCAACACAAGGCACATGGCAAACACCCGAGCTGCCAGAAAGTCAGACATGAGACATCCGCACACATGTGTAGATATCAACTCCAATACAGGTACCGCATGTTACACAGAAACCAGCCATACCATGTCAGCTAAAGGACTGTATCTGGTTTGAATGCCTTCATACTCTCATTTTTGCATTAATCGTATCCAAAAATGTCCAGGTTAATTTTCAAACCAAAACTGAAAACGAAGCTTATTTTAGGACTATCAAGACATCATTTTCTTGACAATTGAGCATATTTCCCCCTTAATTATCTTTGAGTTTTCTCTTTCATTCTTCTTTATGAGTTTTTGTTGTATTTTATTTTGAAACAATTTCAGAAATTGCTTGTGAATTTCATAAATTATTAAAAAGAAAGGCAGGTATTTTCACATTGAAGTAATGCAATTACAAAAAGTAAAGACTGAAATAGAATTTTCTTGTAAAAAGTATTCCAATAATCTTGAATTAGAATGTTTTATTCATAATTTTGAAAAGCACATTTATGCTTTTCTTAATTTCTTTAGCATTTTCTTAAGTGGAATATATATATATATATATATATAGTTTCATGACAATCGGATTACAAAGAAAAAAAAGAAAAGAAAAAAAATCTGTAAAGTATTACCAAAATCTCAATGGCCCTAAAAAGTCTCCATTTTTTTTTAAAGGAATACTTCGACTTTTTGGGACTTTAGCTTATTCACTGTATCCCCCAGAGTTAGATAAGTCCATACATACCTTTTTCATCTCCGTGCGTGCTATAAGTCTGTTTGACGCACCCACCGCTAGCTTAGCTTAGCACAAAGACTGGATGTAAATGGCTACAGCTAGCATACTAATCCCAATAAGTGACAAAATAACGCCAACATTTTCCTATTTGCATGTTGTGATTTGTATAGTCACAGAGTGTACAAATAACAAGGTAATATGAGACACAGCCACTTTTTAAACGTTTAAATACTGGGAACTATTTTCTCAGAAGGCGAAGCACTGCTACTTGGGCGGAGTGATAACCGCAGGACCCGAGAAGCGCCGTGGTGAGGAGCAGAGAGCGCGTCTCAAGTCCTGCGGTTATCACAAGGAGAAATGTCTTAAATGATTGCATAATAATTTCATGGGTAATGGGTTGTTTATTTTTTTTCTAGTTATAAAGTATGTTTACGAGCTGTAATTAAATTCATTTTATAGTTAATTATGGCCTAATAGTTAGAGAGTCAGACTGGTAACCCGAAGGTTTCGAGTCCCAATACCTAACCCCCAATTGCTCCCTGGGCACCACAGACAAAATGGCTGCCCACTTCTCTGCATGTGTGTCCATGGTTTGGAGTGTGTGTTTTCACTAATCACTAATCCAAATGTGCACAACTTGGATGGGTTACATGCAGAGGACAAATTCCGTGTATGGGTTACCATACTTCACATGTCACTTTCACTTCTTTTTAAATGGTTCCATGATCTATGTTTTGCATGCTGGGACCAGCAAAGAATGCTGGTTGCTGGTTTGCTGGTCCTCAGCATGGGAAGCAGGACTGCTAGTGGACCAGCTACACCAGCTCAGTTTTGCTTGAGAACACCAGCACCAGCTGTAAACAGCATAAACCACCTTAGACTGACATTCATGCTGGTTAATGAAACCACAAATTCACACTGACATCTTTATTTCCGTTCAAGAGGACAACATAAAATCTTATTCCTGTATTTACTTTAGCTTCAGTCTTTAGTAGCATGACGTGGACCATGTGCTCTCATTAACGTAAAATAGGCCCGTCCAAACGCCTGTCAGTTCACATTTGCAACGTCAACTCCAAACTCTACCTCGATGGCAGTTAGCTGGACCACCGTAGTGGCGCTCGCTACTCGTCCAGAGCCGCCGCTCTTCTCGCGGTCTGCTCCATATTATGACTCTGAACCCCCCATTGTGTTTAGCCTACACCAGAGCACAAAAGAATCCTGCGAAATAGGACACATATTGTGCAATGTTGTTTTAGCCCACTGGGGAGAGGAACTTAAAGTGATAAAATCTCCAGGGCCTGGCTTATTTGGGGTTATTGGCCTGGTGCATTGAAACGCTGTTGTTGTTCTTGTGTGTGTGTGTCTGTGTGTGCAGTTGTGTATGAGTGTTTTTTTTTAAAAACTATGGGTACTTTTATATCTCAGGGGTGGATTTTAATTCCAACTAACATATTTAAACCCTTTTCCTTTTTGTTTTGTTAATAGCGTCTTGTTTTCATTATTATTTTTTTTAAATTCCAACTGTTTCAAAGGTTGTCCAGCAATTTTGCCCAAATAGATGTTTTTTTCAAAAGTGGTTGCCAATAGTGGTGACAGTGAATGGATGTGGTAAATAACACTTATTTTAATCATTTTACGGCATTTCTTGCCGTCAAGCTAAGTTAAGTTACTAATTAAGTAACTTGTTTGCTACTTTTTGAATTTTATTTTATAGTACAAGACCCAGACGTTCAATGTTTAAATCAATAAAAATATGAAATATTAACATTTTTACAATTTTATAATCTAAACAGAGAAGGTAAAACACAACTTATTTTTCTCTAAATTAATTCCAACTATTCCAACATTTGTCCAACAATTCTGCATGAATAAAGTTTCTCATAAGTGGTTACCAAGTAGTGACAGTTAAGGGATGTGATTGGTGAAGAAAGTAAAAAAATAAAGGTAAAATAACTTATTTTAATAATTTTACTTTCCAGTCAAGTTGTGATTTGTCATATTATGCAAAAAAATAATAATTGTGTGTATTTAGAACATATAGAATTAATCTTAGCATTTTATTCCACAAATGTTTTAAGTGTGATTCCCACTTCTGTCCTTTCCATCACAGAGTACTACTAAACACAATTCATATTTTGAGAAGTGGTGAAAATGACATTTGTTCAGTCAGAAGTTTGAGGGTCCAGAAAAATTACTTCTCTAGTGATCCATGTGTTTACAGGTCCTTCTCAAAAAATTAGCATGTTGTGATAAAGTTCATTATTTTCCATAATATAATGATAAAAATTAAACATTCATATATTTTAGATTCATTGCACACCAACTGAAATATTTCAGGTCTTTTATTGTTTTAATACTGATGATTTTGGCATACAGCTCATGAAAACCCAAAATTCCTGTCTCAAAAAATTAGCATATCATGAAAAGGGTCTCTAAACGAGCTATTAACCTAATCATCTGAATCAACTAATTAACTCTAAACACCTGCAAAAGATTCCTGAGGCTTTTAAAAACTCCCAGCCTGTTTCATTACTCAAAACCGCAATCAAGACTGCCGACCTGACTGCTGTCCAGAAGGCCATCATTGACACCCTCAAGCAAGAGGGTAAGACAGAAAGAAATTTCTGAACAAATAGGCTGTTCCAAGAGTGCTGTATCAAGGCACCTCAGTGGGAAGTCTGTGGGAAGGAAAAAGTGTGGCAAAAAACGCTGCACAACGAGAAGAGGTGACCGGACCCTGAGGAAGATTGTGGAGAAGGACCGATTCCAGACCTTGGGGGACCTGCGGAAGCAGTGGACTGAGTCTGGAGTAGAAACATCCAGAGCCACCGTGCACAGGCGTGTGCAGGAAATGGGCTACAGGTGCCGCATTCCCCAGGTCAAGCCACTTTTGAACCAGAAACAGCGGCAGAAGCGCCTGACCTGGGCTACAGAGAAGCAGCACTGGACTGTTGCTCAGTTTTGCATGTCATTCGGAAATCAAGGTGCCAGAGTCTGGAGGAAGACTGGGGAGAAGGAAATGCCAAAATGCCTGAAGTCCAGTGTCAAGTACCCACAGTCAGTGATGGTCTGGGGTGCCATGTCAGCTGCTGGTGTTGGTCCACTGCGTTTTATCAAGGGCAGGGTCAATGCAGCTAGCTATCAGGAGATTTTGGAGCACTTCATGCTTCCATCTGCTGAAAAGCTTTATGGAGATGAAGATTTCATTTTTCAGCACGACCTGGCGACCTGGCAACTCTCCTGACCTGAACCCCATAGAGAATCTGTGGGATATTGTGAAGAGAAAGTTGAGAGACGCAAGACCCAACACTCTGGATGAGCTTAAGGCCGCTATCGAAGCATCCTGGGCCTCCATAACACCTCAGCAGTGCCACAGGCTGATTGCCTCCATGCCACGCCGCATTGAAGCAGTCATTTCTGCAAAAGGATTCCCGAACAAGTATTGACTATTGAGTGCATAACTGAACATTATTATTTGAAGGTTGACTTTTTTTTTTGTATTAAAAACACCTCTTTTATTGGTCAGATGAAATATGCAAATTTTTTGAGACAGGAATTTTGGGTTTTCATGAGCTGTATGCCAAAATCATCAGTATTAAAACAATAAAAGACCTGAAATATTTCAGTTGGTGTGCAATGAATCAAAAATATATAAAAGTTAAATTTGTATCATTACATTATGGAAAATAATGAACTTTATCACAATATGCTAATTTTTTGAGAAGGACCTGTACTATTGAAGCTATATAACAAATAAATGAATTAATCTGGTGAGAGTGTGATTTAAGGGAGTTTATAATATATGTCCACAGGCCCAAAAGTGCCCTTATTTAAAGAAACACCCGTATTTGTGCATGGAATTGCATAGATTCATACTCAATCCAGTGGTTTGTAATTGGTTTTGTGTATGTATCTGTTGTTATAATAGCCTCTGGCTTGAATTAGTTAAAGCTTTAGATGGCGGGCATGTTCAGAGTGTTCTGCATTGAAGTCTTGATGATCCATGTGTGGTTAAAACACAGCCAAAATAGAATGATACCAGATCCACGCAGCACTGCTGTTCTTAAGTTGGGCAGATAATTAGATTTCTGAGGAGGGGGAATAAAGATGCATGGCTGTGATTCTGAAACTGAAGAAGCAAACGGGACAGTTGATGAAAGGTTGAGGGATGAAGGTAGAAGTAAAGGAAGAAATTGGGACAGATTGAACTCTGCCTTTCTTACTGCCCGTCTCTCTATTTTGGTTTCTCTCTCTATTGTTCTGTGCTTGTGATTGTTTTGCAGTGGAAAGTATGTATAAAGCATATAATCTGTGGCTCATGTTTTTTTAACTTTACCCAGCTGTTTTTAGATAGTTCAGAGGTTATACATTAATTAGTGGAAAAATAGTAATTAAAAGTTGCTGTATATCCAAATACAAATATGTTTTTAATAGCAATTAATTTTTATGGTCATTTAGATGTTTATGCAGCTCATATGTTGATAATAGCACGCTTGAGCATTTGCTGGTCAGCTTCTGATGAAGACAAGATGTTTATTGTTTATGATCACAAAATTATAAAGAGTTTTTTTTTTTTTTCATTGTTATGTTGTTAATGTCCTGTGTATGTATTGATTGTTAACATTTTTGATGCGTGATATTACAAAGAGAAACATTTGTTGGGGTTTAGTTTGCTATAATGTGGTTTCATTCTTTTATTTTTGAGCTTTTTGACACTTTCAATGATAAGGGACGAGGATAGGAAATGATGGAAAAGACTGAAGAGTAAGAGTGGAATCGGTATGTGAAAAGAGAGTATCCAAGGCTTTACTTAATTTTGCAAAGATTTTAACAATTATTGTGGAAACCCAAACTTAAGATGTCTGCACAAGTCTTTAGTCAAATACCGAAGGGCTTCAAAGCCACGATTTACTGACTGTGCAGAGCAACGTTCCATTTCAGGTTGAAAATTTGCCCGGGATTCAATTTACATTTACAAAAAGCACATTTTCAGGTTATGAACTGAATTCAGTCTGAGTTCAATAAATCTCTAAAAGCTGAATGTGGATTGGGCTTTTCATTGTGTATTCCACATCACTGAAATGAACGGCTCATGCCAATGCATGCAGCTTTGCATTATGGGCCGTGGCAGAGCGTGTGCCAGAGACCCACTGGAGTCAGAGGTGGTCTTATGGACCTTCACATCAGAGTCGTCCAGCTGGGCCTGCAGAAGCCCTTCAAAGATAAACACATAAAAGTCAGTGTTGGACGGAGAGAGTGCAGAAGAACGCAGCCCAGGGGTGGGATGCCGAGTGGAAAGAAGGATTTGAAGGTTTGCAGAAAGCAGGAGATGTCAAAGAGTAGGTATCATGGGAATTTGGGGGTAGACCGGGGACCGGGGGATGGGAGGGGAGTTAGATCCTGAATAAACAACAATGGTGTTTGATTTGGATGCGAGGTTCATCTTCTCTACAGACGTGAGACATTTGCTTGATAATATTTGATCGCAGAGCCCACAACACTCTGGAAACGAGGGAGAAGCCAAATGAAGATAAAATACACAATGTCAGAATTAATTTTCATGTAACGAAACAGAATGAACTACTAATCAAATTTAAAAATAAACTGAGAGAAAATAGTGAGGTTTTGTAATCAACCCTGGTGAAATGAACAATTGTTTTTGCGCTACAAAAAATAATACTCGTCTTAACCAGTATTTTTGTATTGTTTTCCAGTAAAAATAAACATCCTTAAAACAAGATACATTTAGAGGCAAAATGTTGTGAGATATTAAGACTTTATTTTTCTTACTCTATTGGCAAATTTCTTGTTTTCATCATAATCCGAACTTTATTTCTTGCTTAAAACAAGACACACATCTTAATTCTAAATTGATAGATGGATGTTGTCCGTCAGCAGGGGGGGAGGGGTGGTTCAGTGCACCAGTTACACCAGTAAGGACAGCTCTGATTATAGTTACCTAAATCTGAAATAAAGCCAGAAATGTATACATTTCGTTACTTCAAATAAAATTAAAATAACATGCTCCTTCATGCTAAAAATATATAATATAAATCATATAATAAATCAAGCATGGTTTCGGGATGAGTGCTTACACACATTAAGACACACCCCTGACATGCTCCACTATTGTGTTTCATTCTGAGAGATGGTTCAGGGCCGGGCAGCTGCTGGAAGACAGTGGCGAGTGTGTGTGTGATTGATGGCCGTGTGTGTGAGTGTCTCATGAAACAGGATCCTGCAGAGCAGAGGAAAGATGGGGAAAGAGAGGGGGTTCAGTCAAAGGGCACACGCTTGGCATTACTGCAAACACAGTCTTATGCTCTGCCTCTATCTCTGCCCTTTCTCTTTTACCTCTTGATTTGCTGTTTTCTTCTTGCTTACTTTGTCTATTTGATTGATATTCGTGGTGCATTTATTAGTTTAGATTATATTAGATTCAGCTTGATTGTCATTATGTAGAGAACATCCATCCATCCATCCACCAACACACCCACCCACCCATCCATCCACCCATCCATCCAACCACCCATCCATCCATCCACCCATCCATCCATCCATCCATCCATCCATCCATCCATCCATCCATCCATCCATCCATCCACCCATCCATCCATCCACCCAACCACCCACCCATCCATCCATCCATCCATCCATCCATCCATCCATCCATCCATCCATCCATCCATCCACTCACCCATCCATCACCCACCCACCCATCCACCCATCCATCCATCCATCCATCCATCCATCCATCCAGCCATCCATCCATCCATCCACTCACCCATCCATCCACCCATCCATCCATCCATCCACTCACCCATCCACCCATCCATCCACCCATCCATCCATCCATCCATCCATCCATCCATCCATCCATCCATCCATCCACTCACCCATCCATCCACCCACCCATCCATCCACCCATCCATCCATCCACCCATCCATCCATCCATCCATCCATCCATCCATCCATCCATCCATCCACTCACCCACTCACCCATGCATCCATCCACCCACTCACCCACCCACCCATCCACCCACCCATCCATCCACTCACCCATCCATCCACTCACCCATCCATCCATCCATCCATCCACTCACCCATCCATCTACCCAACCACCCATCCATCCATCCATCCATCCATCCATCCATCCATCCATCCACTCACCCATCCATCCATCCATCCATCCATCCATCCATCCATCCACCCAACCATCCACTCAGCCATCCACCCACCCATCCATCCACCCATCCATCCATCCACCCACCCACCCACCCATCCATCCTTCCATCCATCCATCCATCCATCCATCCACCCATCCATCCATCCACTCACCCACCCATCCATCCACCCAACCACCCACCCATCCACCCTTCCATCCATCCATCCACCCATCCATCCATCCATCCATCCATCCATCCATCCATCCACCATTTTGTGATATGAAGTGATTTTAATTGCCTAAGAGTAATTATATTTTCTCCCTTTTGTCTCTCTCTTTTCTCATGGCACTGACTGTGGTTTCACTGGGTCAATCTACCTGCTTCTGTATCAGGTATTTCAGTCCTCTCTTATTTGTGTCTGTCATTCTCTTTCTCTGTCAGCAGCTGTCTATCACTGGGAATTAATACAATTTATGGCGTGTCATGCAGTCACGAGTCTTACAACGGGCCCCTCTCCTGTTGTTCTTCCACTGTGAGCAAGGTTACCCTGTACCCGCTCTTTTCTGAATATTATGTTTAAGCCTACAATATGCACAATGAGCTCAAATATACTTTAAACAATTTGAAATCAAACGTGATGATATTTATGTTTGGCGGTGGGTATTTACACTGAGTGTAAATGAAGGTAGGTGCTACTTACAGTGAGTGTAAATAGTGGGAGATTCTGTTTGCACCAAGTGTAAATAGCAACAAATAGCATCTTGTTTACACTACATGCAAATAGTGATAGATGCTATTCAGACAAAGTGTAAATAAATGCAATTTGTTATTTGTACTAAAGGTAAATTGTCTGAGGAGTGGTGGGTGAAGTCATATTATATTTATAGGTAATAGGTATAGCCATAATTTTGTTTTTTTTTGCTGTTTTAAACATGTGTCAGACAGCTGATTTTGAGGTAGACTACAGTAAGACATTTACTATTACTTTTGCTCGTTAATGAAGTTATGAGTTTGAGCAAACCCCTAACCCTAAGTATTAAACTTCAGTGTGTAACTTGTGCTGTCCTGTATGTGCTACAGAAATGAATGAGGCCACAAATCATGTGACTTGTTGACAAAAGGACCTCTGCTACTTTCCCAAGTAATCAGACTTACAATATTTTCCTCGCAGATGCAAAATCAATCCCATAGATTTATACTGAAGAAGGGCCTTTTGTGCTCCTTTCTTCAGAAAAAAAAAGAAAAATAACAGTTGTTACTTTGGTTTTAGCATACCAACACTCTCTGACTCACTTTTTTGTAGTCGGGTAAAGGTTTTTTTTGTGCCCAGTAATGGTTTGTTTATACTATAAAATCCCGACAACAATTAAAAGAGTCGTGTCTGACATTCAACAGGAACTAAGCATGTTGGGAATTAATTTGATTGAGAAAAGAGAGTCTTAGTCTGGTCTTTGCTGTACTTCTCTCTCATATGGAAGTGATTTGTATATTGCAGTGAGTCTGGATACAATCGTTCATTTTTTTCATCTGACTGACTCTTAATTGAGAGTTGCTGTGATGTTATTCACCTTGCCTAAAAATATCCTCCTCCTCATGCTTTGAGGAAATGAATTACTTGTTTAAAAGGGAGCTGTTTTGTGTTGTCTGTTCGTGACAAATTGCTAAATAGTGCTTATTGCATCGTTGCTAATGTGTCTCTCTGATGGAGTACATTTTCTACAGAATGTGGTGAAATTAGGCTGAGTGTGTTTCTGTTTAAAACATAATGCCGACTAATGGAAGTGTTGAAAATGAAGTATGCATTTAGGGCAGTGTGAGTTCTTTTTGTTTATTGTCTTGATCACAGAGAGACACAAAACAATGTTTTCTGAAGAAATTGTTAGTGCTTGCTCATGCAAAACTTACCACCATGTTGCCAGGGTGTTGCAATCAGTTGCTATTGTGGTTTTAAGTCTGTGATATGGTTGCTACAGCATTGCAAGATGCTTCATAGTATATTCTGGGTGATTTCTAAGTGATTGCTTTCCAGTGTTTTAGAAGATGAGGTTTAGAGATGATTTCTTTTTAGAGCAGGATGATAATATAGTTTGCACTTTGCCATGATATAACCAATCAAGCAGTTTAGATATGCTATATAGATATCCCATACATCAGTATACTGTATGTACTACTGTATGCAAGTAAAGTTCAATATACGTATATATGCAACTTTTATATATGGCGATGTAGCCTACAATAACATAAGCAGTTTAGAATTTGCAATGATAAAAACAATCACATAGCTGAGATTTGCTATATAGCAGAATCTCAAACAATGCAAGTGTTTTTTTCCACCTGCTTTATCGGCTACCAGGCGAAACTTGATTGTTTAATCTGTAACACAAATGTTTTGGGACTAATTATATGGCAAAGTTTAATACTTGGTTGGATTTTTCTTTTATTAATGAGCAATAGTAGCCTAACAGTGATGCTTGCCTTAGCAAACCTCACTAAATTGCCCTTTCACTCACCCTTAAAAACACATCCATACACACAGAAACTCATGGTGTGATCTTGTCACAGCCGATTTGCCTCCCCAAACTCCTCATTCCTGCAAGAGTTATGGTGACCTCAGTGGGAGTTGAGCTGGATCTACGACCTCCTCCTGTCATCGGTTTGGGGACTTCTGTCCGCACAGTCTCACCAGAGAGACGGCCCAGACCGACAAACAGGCGTTAGTGCATCTTGGCAAAAATAGAGCTGATTAGTATCCGTTAAACTCTACATTACGCTGTCTCACTTGGAAAACAAGGTATAGGACCGGCCCACAAATTGCAGAGGGTGTGTAGTAGTACTGAGCTTGTGCATTTTACAGAGATCAAAGAATTAGAGTGTGATAAGATCTCTTTGCAAATAATCATACTGTGTGGTCTTAACCTTCACGAACTTACAGTCAGAGAACAGAGGACAACTTGTCTCGAAGCACAACTGAACCTCTTTACTGTAAAAACAGCAAGCGGTCTGTTTGGCCGGCCACCAAGTGAACAACAAACTCGAAGCCAATGACGGTCCATTTAAGGAAAATGGGAAATGACCTTTAACCTGCAAAATGTTTTTAGAAAAGTGGCCTGTTGCCAGATCAAGCTAGCATCAGTGGACTTGGTCTTGGGTAGCTTTACAATAAGTTAAACAACAGAAAAATAGTTATGTAGCAAAACAGGCTCAGCGAGAGAACTTAGCGTTACACAAGAAACCAAATAAAAGGTAGTAAAACGACAGCTGTGCAAACGTGGAGATGAGAGCTTGACAGTTTAGCGTATTTTATGGGGCATTGCTGTGTCAGTTGAGTGATGCTGGGAGTTCGCCGCGGGGATCTTCGTAGTGTGAGATCTGAAGCCGTTGCGTACAGTTCAATAATAAACTCCTCCCTGCTTGAACATGGCCGTTTCTCGACCTAGTCTACAAATTTTATGACTGTACAAGGAGACATGTAGTGTCCATCCAGGCCATGTTATGCCTAACGTAAGCTTCGGTACGCTTTAATTATGACGCTTTGTAGATCATAGAAATGCATATGTATTTTTATATTGAGAAAGTAAAGGATGCGTACTTCTCCAAACTAAACAAATAGCTGTAGATCCCGATTTATGAGAATGGTGAAGGTTGTAACTACTAGGTATGTTGAACGTTAAAATTTGTTGACAAAGGCCTGTTAAGGCCCCGATATATCACTGCAAAGTTGTTTTTCATTCTTCACTTAGGGGGTAAAAAGAAGTTCGAAATACATTTTCAGCGGTACACTGTTATTGAATATCCAAATGCCACCCATGCATTTGGATGAATATGCAAATATGTGCTGCGTGCTTTCCTCTCAATAACAAATAACATCAAAAACAGCAGTTAAAAAAGCATCTGATCATATAGCGATGTGGATATGTTTGCACCAGATCTCAAATCATGTCATATTTATTCATATAGAGCTTGAATGTGGGTGTTTAATTTAAAAAGTAACGTTTAAAACAATATGCTTTGTTTTTTTCAAAGACTACAACATGTGCATAAGCAATGTTTATATCGTTTGTTTCTGCTTCTTTTTCGCCTGTGTTTTGATCAAGCCGCAACCATCCGGTCTCTCTCTTGAATCCAACACGGAAGCGACTTAAACTACAATTCATCGACTGCATGGCCCCCAGAGACAGGCTCCAAAAGAGAGTCAATCCCATAGACCCCCCATGTTAAAATGCCTAACTTTACAGCAGAAAAAAATATGTTTACAGCCTGGTACAAAAAGTGGTTTTGGTCTATATAGCTAATTTTGCCCTTCATGATAACTGCGAGGGGGGTGAATTTTTTTATAACTCATCCGTTTAAATTATATTAGGCCTTAAAGTTCTGCATAATTAAGGGCGTGGCCACTGGAGATTCTGTACTAATGCTTCATGTTCCTTTGTCTAATAGTTTCTCGGAAGGGGTAAAAACATTACATTCGACAATCGTTGATAATCCAATCATTTTACTAGTTCTAGTTACAGACACATTCTTGTACACATCTTCAGCTGTTTGTTCAACTGTAGTACTCTAAATTTCATGTGGTTTTATTTCATAAAGTGAATGCTACACGATGCTAAAATGTGACATATGAAGTCAAATCAGTGAAAATCATTTACACTAGTTATTTATATTAACCACACAGTACATGTTCTGCACTGCCTTCAGTTGTTGTTGTTGTACTGCTACATTTCATGTAGATTGATTTACAAAATGCTAAGCTTTCCGTTGCCTCATAGTTTCTCCGAATGTGAAAATACATGACATTTTAAGCAAAATTGATGATAATGCAATGATTTTACCAGTTCTAACACATATTCAGTTGATTCCTCCCGCTAACTTCTGCTACATTAGTACGTTTCATATGATTCAGTTTGCAAAATGTGATTACTACACATTCCTTGGTTCCTACTTTATTTGAGGGAATAAATATGAAGCTGAAGCACTTCCTATGGTGCAAACATTTGGTGGTTACATTGGCAGTTAAACACCAATCATTTCAGTACTGCTACATTTCAAGTGGTTTGGTTTCGAAGACATGTTACTTTGTTTGTCAGCGGATTGTAATGTTAAAGCACAACGTATGGTGTGTTACTGCTGCTTATGATTAAATTGACAGATTTATTGATTCTGTAAGGATTATTCTGCTGAGTAACCGGATTCATGAAAAGCAGTTTTTACAATATATCTGGATGGTCATCAGTCAGGAATGTTGCTTAATTGAGTGTAACATAGTATTGGCTAATTTTAGTTCTTTGGGTGATATGGATAATCAGATTAAGAAGTGTAAAATTGGTCTATAGAGTAAATCTATTGTGGAGGGCTGATCTTTCTGGAGAGCTAGTCGCTCATTTTTATGTGGTTTAATCATTAAGGTCTACTGACTTTTTTTTTATTCACACACAATTTCTTTTTGTAGAGAGAGAGAGAGAGCTTGGAAATGTTTTTCACATTTTGATTGTGGGATTTTAAGACTAGCAATTACAATACATGTGCAGTTAAAAGTTACAAAACGGCAACATTATTAATCGTTTAAAATTAAATTCTGCGTACAATGTGTGAAATGATTGTGGCTGATTTAAAAGGCACATTTTGTTTTTGTTGTTTTTGCTTCGGCCTGGTTGTAAAATGGTGCATTCAATTATAATGATTTGCGCAACAGACTTCAACCATTCTTGTTGCAATTTACAAATAAAAGAGGCATAGGCCCCAAATTAGGTCTTAATGTGTTTGTGTGTGTGCATGTGTGGGAGTGAATACTTGCTCACAGAAGAAAGGCAGTAAAAATTTGTCTAAAATACGGACATTTTACATGCCTGCTGTAATATACACTGGGGTTTAATGAAGACATGATTCAAGCATTAAGTATTTACATACTAATTTTAGAAGCACTCTCTGCTTTGTATAAAACTGCACCACCTGTTCTCTTTCTTCCATCATGCGTTTGCTCTTGTTTTTAGCTGGTATGTTCAGATAATGATTATAGATGATCTCATGATCACTGTCAACAGCAACAGCGTCTAGTTCAGTTGGCAAATTCTTCAGAATCAGATATGCAAAGCAGAAACATGTTTGGCAGTAATACCAGCGAGAAGGCGGCTAGTTATAAACTGCCCATAAAGCAAAAGCGTCACTCATATTTTTAAAAACACTTTAATCGTGGAATAGAGAGTTGGTTAAACTGCAGAGTAGAACAGGCGGGGGGCTCTCAAAGCATCAATCAGTCCTCTTAATGCATGACATAAAAGACAATTTACAACCTTTTATTTTAGGCTTTCACAGCCTTAAAGAATGTTTGGTTATAGTACATCAAATGTATAATTTGATTTGTCTCAGGCGACGCACAACCAGGGCCCCAGGCTGTAAATTATTCCTCCAGACCTGTGCAAATGATTTCGGTAGGCTGCTGAATGCATTCAGGCACGTGGGCTTGGACTGTGTATTTCATCTTCGTCATGGGTTAAATATTTCTTCTCTTGTTTTTCATGACTCAGATGTTATTAATGTAAGCGTATTTAAGCACTCAACAGTCGGTTTGATATTACCATATCACCATATGCAAATCATACTGTTCATAATTCAAACTGCTGTGGGGTAAAGTGGCCTCCTGTGTTTTGTGAATCAAATTTGTGTTTCTGTTTAGAGAGTCTGATTTAGTGTAATTTGATTACGTTAAATTCATTGCTGTACAAATGTTAGACGTGTAAAAAAAAAAAACTTGAAATCTACACGACATCAGTGCCTCATATAGTCCTCTTCGACATGAGTAACAGTAAACACTCTGAATCATATCAAACATTTCTCCAGGCACAGTGTGTGTGGCTGTTAAACTTCCGGAAACTACAAAGAGTTGATTTAAAGCATGGGACAGTGATGTATGGCCTTTATTTAGAGAATATCATGTTGCCCATTACAGCGTATTATGGGCTGTTTCTGGTACCTAAAATAGTTAAGTAACAAATGGCTTTGATACATTTGTACTTCACTTCCTCGCTCATGTAGTACACACATGGTCAGGGCCTGGTTATGGGGCCACTGGAATGAATTTTAAATGAGAATGACTTAGTTATATATTCTCATGCAGTTAGGAAAACACTGCAGTGCATTTTTAAAGTTAAATAAATTGAACGGTAGGAATACAGATGTGATTATGTATAAATACACTTTAAAGTTGCTTTATGGAATATTTTTAAATGTAAAAATGAAGAAAATTCCGTTATTTAGTATCCACATAAAAAGCATTAAATCCTGATCAGATTCATCCATGAAGAATGGCATAATGTAACTTGCAATGTTTCGTTTAAACCACAGATGGATTTAGAGAGGCCATAATTCCATATCAATAAAATGTATTGATTATTCCCATTAATTAATTCATTCCAATAATATTGATATTATGGTAATGCAGTTTTGTAAAATAATATTGCTCTGCAATAGGATATTTATAGTCTTAAAAATAGGTTTATTTCCTTGCAAATTGTCTATTATTTTTTATTTTGGGGCTCTTGCCAGGCTTTGTGAGATTCACTCAGGTGTTGTTTATTATAGTCTGTATTACATGTTACTTGGGAAGAAACATAGTTCAGCATTTCCACTGTTAATCTCTGTCATAAAATTATTATTTTCCCAGTACTTCAAATTCAGAGTTTAATCATTTTGTGTAATTTTCCAATCAGTTATTTTTTTCTCTTTTAGCTTAAAGTCATAAAGCAGTTTTTATTTATTGGTTCACTGCCTGACCCTTTGGATCAGAGTCTTGCCTGAGCGATGGAAGGGAGAAGGAAAAAGAGGGCTGAGGAGAAAAAAGAGGGGATGGATAAAACGGTGATATGCAAACCTACACTCATCACTCACTCCTGGACCAGATTAATTGCTGTTAGAACAAGGCCACAGTGTTGCCTCCAGATGTACTCGGGGTAATGATGTCACCGTTTAATGTTCTTCTCTCTCGCCATTTTCATTTTTTGATACAAATCTGCGTACATCTTACAGATGGCCTGCACATAACCATTACAATCCAGAGCAATAAAGTGATGAATTCAAGGATTTGCATCTATTCATCAAGCTGATGAACCGAAGGTTACCGAGTTTGAGAAGCTTGAACTTTTTCAGTTGTTGCTTAAGGTTTATAAGCTGGCTCAGAATCAAGCACAGGAAAACAGGATGAGTGAATCTTTCCAACACCTTCGAGTCACGCTCTGCCAAAACTCTCTTTCTCCCAAAGTATTACAGCATGCCTCCTCATTTGTCTTCCCTGCCCTCTCTTTGTTTCTCTTTCATATTTATTGTGGGCCGGTGATTTCCTGCCATGCATAACATATGCAGAGTTGTGCGGCATTCAGTATTAAATTCCAATTCAGCTCCTAAACTAAAGGTGGCAAACCGGATTTAACGATGCAATTTGGCTTTTAAAAAATCATATAACTGCAAATTTAAATCATTTTGAGCGGATAAGTATTTTCAAAATCGATATATTTTTATTTTCCTTCTTTTAAATAATGCCTTTTGTCTTGAAGACGTTTTTGTTTTGCAAATTAAATCTTTCCATACATTGCGATTTCAACCAAGGATTATTTAGCTATACATAAAAATAATAATAATAATAAATAAAACATGCACACACATTTCGACATGACCTCAGCTGTGAAATTAAAATATCCAGCTTGTGGACAGCATGAGCAGAGACAGAGGAACCTGATCTGAGTCATGTGATTATGTGAGTAGTGAAGTCGGGTTATCTTCCATTCAGCTGTGGTCACTGAGAGGTTGATGCGTAGAAGTGTTTGTGCGTTTCGAGTATGATATGCATGTAGTGTAACATTTGGTTTTGAACAGGTGTGTTTAGACTTCAACCAGATGGCCACTAGATATCTACCTTGCATTCTGACACTGACCAAGGATATGGTACACTACACTTTGGTGTCCCATGACTTTTAGAGGAAAAAATTCCACATTTATAGTTCTGACCCATTAGATATATTTGATACATTTTCCAACATAAATTATTTTAATGTAATTGTATTATATTGTCTATTTAATATATATTCCAATATACCTATAACTTTTTTGTTCCAAACCCTATTTTGGACACTATTCATAAAAAGTGTCTTTTAGTGGGAACACTTTGGCGGGGCTAAATCTACAGTTAGATTCGGTTTTTTTTTTCTTTTCTTTTTTTCAGCCTTTTTTGCCAATGCACTAATCACTAAGCAATGGCGCTGCCCTTTATAATTCTTGTTATTGAACGTACTTCAGTGTTTTCCTTCAATAATTTACAATCAGCTGGTTTGATGTTGATTTCAGTAAAGGAATTGGACTGAACTCATTGGCAGGTTAATTAAATCTGGGCGATGTGCTGCCTCTCAGGTTCCAAACGGGCGACAGGGGTTAACTTATCGGACCCCTCTGGCAAACACTACCTTTGCTTGGGGGAGCAGGGAGTGTTTTGAAGGCGCTGACCCACCGAGAGATCAGAACTTCCTCTTTTATTTGTACAGCCGTCTTGCTGCAGCGGAACCATAATGATCTGTCATGCTAAACGATGTGAGCGAGTGAATTTGATACCGTCCTACTTCTCCGAGCAGGGAGCTGTTTGCTTTGCCGTGGTCTTTGATTCGCTAACTCGTACATAAATTTTTGCCCACTTTAGTAATTCCGTGTACTTCAGAGATGGCTTCTTGGTTCAGAATGTGCTTTATATTTTCTCCTCATTTGTAATTATAGAATTGTGTATTTTAATTACTATTACTCATAGACTGGAAAAAATTGGTGTAGGATTTACTTGTACAATTTTTATTTCACAAATAATTACAAAAAAATGGTAAGTAAACTAACATTTTAAGTAGGTAAGTAAAGTAAAACATACAATTTTGAAGTAGAAATATTTAAATAGTATTTTCTTGTAAAACGCACTCCAGTAATCTTTGTTTTATTTACCGGTACAACTTTTATTTTACAGTGCACTTAGGATTAGAACCCACCCCAGCCGCCACCTAGAACACAATAACAACTATCCAGAACACCCTAGAAACTAGTGTTGTCAAAAATATCGATATTTCAATATGTAATGATATTGAAATATCTGAAATGGTTCCAATACTCCTCATCTGCATACTAGCTGCGAGTTCTCACTCTCTTCTCTCCGACGGCGAATTGGCACACACCCGCCTCCTGTCACTCATTCGTCTCACACACTCCGGTTGAATAGTGCTTGTATTGAGCATAATTTTACTCATTCCGCAGTTTTCACACTCAGACCAAAAGTGCGTGATCTATAAGCGGCACGCAACACATAAAGCTGCCTCTCAAACAGCTCGAGAGTGCAACATTTTTATTTTTCGTGGCTTATTGCACTTTAAACGGTCAAATACACACAAAATGATGTCAAAATACCCATCTTGACGAGTATTCAGGTAAACACAGTCAGTTTTGGAACGTAAATAGTTATGTATCAGCATATGGATCTGTGCATAAACTCTTAAAGTGACAGCAGCCTAATATACCGGCCTCTGTCCGTCATGTTAATCAAAGTGAGAAATTCCAGTATCATGACAAGACTATTATGAATTACACATAACACCATAGTAATTTCCCAGAATACCCTAGCAACCACCCGCAGCCCCATAGCAGCTAACGAGCAATGGCCAAACTCATTAGCATTAATATAGCAACGTCTTTGGAACTGTCCATGTTACAAACCCTTTTAAGTCTAGGGAGAGTAAAGCGTGCAACATTAAAATACTGTACGTGTACTGGAAAAACATCTCACACAAACCAGTCTAATTGAAGTATGTTGAGGATTTATTATATTGAGAAGCAAGGTGTAAAGAATACCTCAAGATAATTAATTAAATAAGTGTACCATTTAGATACAAATCATACAAAGCAAAGGTTCACAAAAGAAAGAAGTAAAGAGAAAAGAACTAGACAGTGCCAAATCAAAGAAAGAAACAAAACCAAGACCAGTCTTGCTAATTATAAACAAAACAATTTATAATCTGACTAAATTGACATTCATCAAAAAAAAAAAACAAGATCTTCAGCGTCAGAGACGCCCTACATAAACTGCTCTTACTGCAAAACGAAAAATACAAAAGATGGCACGTGTCGCTAAACTAGTGTTCTATACACGATTGATCCCTCAGTGTAGCACATGTATATCACGTGATATCTCACTTGTTCTTTTCTCTTCCCCGTTAAATAACAAGTTTCACAACCCGACCAACGGCACACTAGCCAAGAGAAAAGACGACCCAAATGGGCTTCTAAGTTCTCAAAGAACACAGTTTCTCAAACACTAAATTGGTACAGGGCAAATATGCGTCTCAAACAAATCAAAGTGGAATCTCCCGCTTCCCACACAGGTGCGCTCTTTATAGGCGCATAGTGCGCCCTCATTGGTGGAGCCGCGTTGCATCATCACCGAGCATTTCGATGACTGGCAGATGGATGGACCAATCAGGTAACCGCATCGTCCTGCTAAGAGTGAAAGTAAAGAGGAGAAAGAAAAAGGAGAAGGAAACAAACAACAACACCAAACAAATAATAACATAGGACGTAACAGTCCACAACACTAGCACTGGCAACAAGTTTTGCATGCCAATCACCATTCACATTTTCACATTAAACTGAATTATTGATCTTTTTAGCTTTTGTAAATTCCTGTATCAAAATGATATACTTATGGTAGTTATAATCTGTATTAAATAGTTTTTGTAATGATTCTCATCCTAATCATGCAAATCACTGGTATGTGCTGAGAAAAAAACAATTATTAAACAATAGGAAAACTTGTGAATAATTTTTCGGCTAGACGAGGCATGAACCACATCTAACAAGAGAGAGAAAGAAAACATATTGTCATCTTCTCTTGTCTAGTTTATGTTAATAGAACGTAACTACTAAGATTACAAAGATTACAAAGCTTAAAGCCTGTGTTGTTAAGCCTCTAAATATCCACAAAAACTGCTGGTCTTTAGGGATGTTGCTTTTTCTTTTTGTAAATCTCTTGTTTTCTGAATTTTGGCATCTCAACAAAGAATTTCCCATTTTAGTTGTCTCTGATTGTTGAATGATAATATGGTGGTTTTTCTTCCATAGTCTCTTGCTGGGACTTGCATTCCACATGTGGGACTGGAGTGGTATTAAAATAAATGCAGATCACAGATGTGCAGATTTAATTTATCTTAAGCATCAACGAAAAGCGTTTAAATAATAAGTCATGCAGAGGACATTTTAATTGTTTAATCTGTTTTTGTTCTTTTATAATTCTCTCAGATTGGTCAGATTTCTTGTTTAAGCAAACCCTTCTAGACTAGATTGTATGATGGACATTTTCTATAATGAATATACATTTTGTTGCATGGCTAGATGTTTTTTTTTAGCGCAGACTCTTAAGTATTTTTTAAAAATGTTTATCCAGTAATCAAGAATAACTTGCAATGTCATGCATAATCTAAAATTGTTGAATGTATTAGTCATAAGGTCTGGGAACCCTGTTGTAAGCGGTCTTGTAAGTGTGTCTTTTTTTCTCAATTTTTATATTGTACTTCTAATTAAATGTTGTGAATGTGATTCATTTGAGAGCTGTTTTTTTCCCGTCTTTACTTGAAAAAGTGAATGGTCACTGCTGTGCTCTACAGCTTGTGCGTCTGACCACACAGACAGTTTCTCACACTTGTAAGATAAACAAAACAGGTGGAGGGATTTTTCTGGCCAGCTTTGATATAATGAAGTCTTAAACAGAGGTATTACAAATATTTCCCTCACGTTTGGTGTTTATTCCTCTTCTTTTCACTCTGCTGGCTAATGTTTTATTGTGCTATTTATATCTCTGATCTCCAGGAAAACGTCTGGGGTTTCATTAACAGGGTGCATTTGTGTCTCAGCAAAAGAGATCAAGGAGGCTTGTTCTCCATCTATCTCTTTTTCTCTCAGGCTGTCTCAGTGTTTTGGTTGGTGTAATATCGCAACAAGCGGAACAAAATGCATTTGTCAGGATGTGATGTTCAGAGTCTCTTTGCACTTGTCTAGTGTAAACAGCACGTAGTCAAAGCCCAAAAAATGCATGAGAAAAGTGCTGTCATTTTTCCATGTTTTGTCTGCTCTCTGCTTTCTGTTTCCCAAGCACACATGTACAAATACAGACACTTATCCCCTGACCCACCTTTGACTCACCTGCCACAGCTCTTTCTGGGGACACCGGAGAACATTATTTCTGCTAAACAAACGCAGCGAGCAGTTCAGCCGGTTCACATGACCTGTGCCCCTTTACTTCTGTCTGGAGTACCACTAACTTTAACAGAAGTACATCGCACACCACTGATGTCATGTCTAAACAAACCAAAACCAATATACATTATCTCCCTGAAAAAATGTGTTGAACTGTATTAAACTGCAGTTGTGGGTTTTCAGGAGGCCTGGGTAAATATTCACTATATATTTACAATTATTTTGCTTATTTTATTAAATATATATTAAATATTTATATATATATATATAGATTACACTTTACAATTTTTTTTGTGGGGTCGTATTTTTGCAAGACAGCATTTATTTGATAAAATAAATGCAGTAAAATACAGCAAAAACTGTAAAAATAATAGTAAACTCTAAAAAATACAGTAAAAACAGTACTATTCTGAAATCATATAACAATTTATTATATTCTTATATACTTATTATAACTTATTATATTCACAGCTGTGCTGCTTAATATTTTTGTGAAAACTATGCTACATTTTTTTTTAGGAATTTACATATAGAATAAATGATTGTATTTATATTGCATATAAATGAAAAGGGTGAAAAAATGATATATTTTTTAAAAGTTATATCTACAGGCTTTCCTAGTATGTCCTCAGTCACAGCAACGCACAGGATGTGGTTTTAATGGATATCTGCCCTCTCGCTTGACCTGGTCCAGACACTTAGTGACCTTTAACCCTGACCTTGCCCCTTCTCTTCCCACACCCTCATCCCTGGCGGATATTCACCCCTTCACCAGACTCTCTGTCACTCACTCCTGTTTCAAGTTTTGTTTGAGAAAAGCAGCAGTTCCCAGAGTTTGCAGACAGGTAGGCATGTGGATGCATTTCGATGGATATGAGTGAAGTCCTAAAACAGGTTTTGTTCCTGAACTTTCAAATATTTTGCAAGAGATACATTAATGTAGTCATGATAATGAATGGAATTATTTTTGTACTCTGACAAATTCAATTTTTTTGCAAGATACATTTAATTAGCAAATGTTTCTTTGTATTATTGCCAGATTTGTTTCCGGAGGGCTCTTTAAAGCATGAAATTGATATTTTTCCTGCTGCTTTTCATGTCACAGCTCAGGATAGTCACTAGTGGGGGATTTGGGATTGTGTGCATCCTTGTGGTGCCATCAGCCAATTGTCATAATTATCATTACGTCATTTTCTTGCCATCACATTCCTTCCACAGCCATCAATGGTTATTACAATTAAAGATTCTGCCAGTCACATTTAAGTCAAAGCGACTGGGACTCTTTAGGGCACTAAAACGCTAAGCATTGTCAGATGTAACTGGCCCAGTTGAGGAGTTTTACAGTGGCGTTTTGAATTGCGGCAGTTTAGCAAACACTTATGGTGGATTCCGGTGTCTCATAACGTAGACGTTTTACACGCTTACCCAGCTGTTAGACAGCATCACCTGTTGAAGTGTTACGGATTGAATCTTAGGTGAGTTGTTTTATGTGGTAGGCCTCTTGTGATGGTATTGTTTTGATAGTAATCAAGGCCACGTTCTTGACGTTTACACAGGTGGGGCGACCCTTTAGAGGACTATGACGAAATATGTGGTCACAAGTAACATGCACCATGCTTAAAACCTTTTTCTAAATAGAGCCCTCAAGCCTCCCGGCAAATACGTGCTTAGACCACGTGGGAGATCCCAGGTCTGTGCAACAGAACACAAACTGTTCCTTGCATCTCTCAAAACATAAATAAATGTGGTTCAACACTCGCAGCATGAAAAACAATTCTAGTGCATTCAAATTTGACATATTTTTCTTAGGGATACTCATGAAGAGGTGAGAAATATTACAACATATACTTGACTGCTTTGGGTCAGATTGTATAATCTATCTGTCTGTATGTCTGACTGCCTGACCTTTCGTTCTTGTCTGTCAATAGTCTATCTATCTACAACCATTACTGCACTGAATTTAATCAACAATGAACTTGAGCTGAATAACGCCACTATTGTCTTCAGTAGAGCTGTTTAATTGAACTTGTTTCATAATTAATGAACATTACAGTTATTGAACGGAACTGATTCATAACTGAACTGATTTAAGCTGAATAATGACACTACTATCTTGCTAAAGATGCTTTACAGCATAATTTTTCACTTGTCTCATATTTGATAAAGTTTGCATTAATTATGTTACTTTCCTGTTTATTATTGTGAAGCTGCTTTAACAATTTCTATTGTATAAAGTGCTATAGAAATAAAGGTGACTTGACTTGTCTGTCCTTCTATCTATTTGTCTGTCTTTCTATTGCTGTTCGCTCGTTTAATTGTCTGTCAATCAATCATTCAATCAATCAATCAATCAATCAATCAATCAATCAATCAATCAATCAATCAATCAATCAATCAATCAATCAATCGTATGTTTGTTTCTTCTATCTATTGTTCATGTAGTTCATTCTTTCTAATCTTTATTCATTCTATCATTTGTTCATTCATTTGATCGTTCGCACCATTCTGTTGTTGTTGTCTTTCTCTATTGTGGCTTTTTAAAAAGCAGTTTTATTTTAGGAGGTATAGTATGAGAACAGATGGACTGAGTTGGAAAACAAATGTGTTGGCCAGCACTTAAGCTCAGAGGGATGAACCTGGGAAAACGTTGTTTTGCACATATGTATGCTCTCTTTCAATGGTTGCACACACAATCTCATATCATGCACACCGGATGAAGTGAAAGCGAATGATGGAAGAGCTCTGGTTATGTCTTCTGTCACACATATGCACCTTAAGCACTTCTGTTCTCTATGCACGCAGCTTGTTGAATTAGTATCTTTTTTTCTGTTGTTTCTTGGCTTGAGCAAAGGTTTGCAGTCCAGGCCATCTGTGTTGACTTTTCTGATAGAGCCATCTGAAACTTTCATTAGCTTCATCAGTATGTCATATACACTCAGCTTACCTTCAGGCCTTGAAAAATTGCTTTTCATATTAATAACTAAATTTTATTACTGTTATTGTTAGTACTGGATGACTCCGTCATAACTGTTCACAGATTGAATAGTTGATCTGATTTTGGTTTCCATTGAGACAATACCTGCAGGACATAATTAGTCGAGGCTATTGTACTGACCTGTAGCAAGTAAGGTGAAACCGTACACCAGCGCAGAACTTCTCCATTCCTCTCTCCTGAGGCTCTACATTCCCTGGGATCTGCAGGGAACTATGTCAAACTGTCCAGATTTTTCCCTGAAGAAATATAGTTGTAAGATTTCAATGAGATCTGTACTCATGTCAACTTTATTACAATACACTCCCGTCTAGAAAAAAATCTCAAACTTGCTTAAGGTAGTCAAGCTTTTTGAACATGGTTAATCAATTCCCTACTTTGTGTCTACTCTAAACACAGGTGGTTTAGGTGGATGGAGCTGGTAGACCATCCACCTAAACCTAAAACTAGCTTGAACCAACTAATGGCCAGCTAGAAACTATTCCTTCAGCTGGTTTAAGCAGAATTTTCTAGCAGGTCTGGTGTAGAGCAGAACTATTGCTGAAAATTGCATTTTTTAAAAATTACATTGTAAATGGATGTCTTTGTAAAACAAACAAACAAACAAACAAAAACTTTTAGCATGTACAAAAATATATATTTTTGGTTCACTGTGTGGTTTATCTCGCATGGTCTTTCAGTTTTAAATGTACTTTTCCCAGATTGTTATTGTGAGGTTAGATCAGCATGACTAATTAAGATGTCTTTGACGACTCAATTTGAGTAGATTCTTGATAAATGAGGAAGATCCAGTAGGAGACCTTATATACACTTTAGTATATAAAGGTAAGCCCTTTACAGATTTAAACTATCTGGTTTAATTCAAAACAAATTCTGACCTCGGTTTCAATTAGATTCGATATTGATTCATTTCAAATATCAGGTACAGAACACGTCAATTTTTCTCAAGGAAAACAATCTTTCTCAAATAAACCATTAAGGTAATCCTGTCAGTTGGTACAGTACTGTAATATTAAGGGTTAAAATTGACAAATGATTTGTATACAAACATTTAAATGCACAAAAGGCAGTTTTTATAATAAGAACTTTATTTAGAACAATTAATTTTTTGAAATATAAACAATTAAATGGTGTCTGTCATTAAACACTTGTTTTCAGAGCGGATTTATTCAAATATAGGCTACATTAAATACTAAAGAATGGGTTAAGTAAAAACTAAATATATTGTATAGTGCCTATATTTAGCAAAATGCTACTCAGTCTCTATCTTTTAGAGATAGACTCATCTTTCTAGCTAACTATCAAGCTATGGGACATTGAATGACTTTCCTCTGGTAGGCTAAATGTAACGTCAGTGTGACGTTGTTTACAAGTTTTATTGACGTCTTTCTGTTCAAAAACACTGATTTAGCGATAACATATGGATTTTGGGAAGTTGTAACGTTACTGTATCTTTCAACATACCCTCTGATGCTCATTCATGTTTATTTCGTGGTGTACCTACCTAGTAAAGGAAGAGATTATGCGGCCTTCCATAGCTGCCAACTCTCACGCATTGGCCGTGAGACACCCGCATTTGATTGGTTTCACACGCTCACACGCCACACTCCCGATTTCTCACGCTGAAGTGTCAACCCGGTCGGTCAAATGCCTGGAAGATGAGTTTATCTATATATCTACCTGTTGAGCCACTCGTGATCGACTAGTTATACCGCAAATTCGTTAAAAATCTCCCGTTATCTAGAGCGAGCGTGCATGCGAGACAGAGATTGTGCTCCAAACCGCGTAGAGCGAGAGAGAGACCTTGCGCGAGCGAGACCCCCCCCCCGTCAACAAATCTCACGCCGAGCAAAACTCAAAAGTTGGCAGGTATGCCTTCGGAGGACGCAGCCTTCACATTGGGACACAGCTTATCAGTTGTTCACGTCCGCGCTGCGTAGGCTACTTCACTTGAACTTGAGGCGCGCGACATATTTTTTTACAGTCTATTAAAAAGACTATTTACCGTCACATTAAAAAGCGCCAAGCAGCCAAAACAGTATTTTTTGTTTGAAAATCGAAATAAAGTTGACAGAATTTAAAAGCTGAGACTTCATACCGTAAGTAACCAAGCATGAAGCAAATTGTGTTTACTGGATGGTGGGAGTGCTAAAATGTTTAGGTGAAGTTTTGTTCACGCATCAACTGAAAACATCATAGACCTTATTGTACTGTTATTTAATGTGCTTTTGGATTGTTTTGAGGATGAAACACAGCAAAAATATCTTTCCAAGACATTTTAAGAGACAAAAAAACCTCCTGAAAATATGAGCTGTGTACAATTATAAGTTATAAGAGCATACACAGCTTTTTACAACGAACGCAATAGAAAACACGGTAAGTCTACCACCCACAGCCTTTCATACCTGTCATGGCGCTGCTCTGAATAAGGTCTGTAGCAAGGGGGTAATCCATCGACCGGAAGTTGAAGCCGGCCGGGTGCCGCCATATTGTAGCAGAACTTCACTTGCGTTAGCATTTCCATTGACTCCCATTCATTTTGGCGTCACTTTGACAGCGAATAACTTTCTGAGGCATTTAAAGACTCCATTTGTCCATTATTTATTTCTAAAGAAACACGACAATGTGTAAAGGGCTCCATTATCTTCTATGTTACATTATGGCCCCGTAGAAACAGATTTTGGAAAAATAGGCTAACGATTGCGTCATAACCACTCGACTCTCTGTTGCGCTGTACAGAAATTACCGTACAGACAGGAGGAGAAGCTCGCAGGCAATCGGGGGGACGTCCCGTCAAGGGAGAAGCCCATAGATAATGAGTCCATAAAAGCAACGGAATACTTACTCCTGCTCACTCACGCCAAAGAACTCTTTGCTCAAGTTCCCCGTCTCTGCACGATTAACGTTGGCAATTTTCACGCACAGCTACTAGAAGATTAACGTCTGTCAGACAGGTTGCTCACGTCATCAAGCTTAGTTTGAGTCGGTTTGAGTCTGCGCGTCAGGAACGGAAGTGCTCAAAAATCGCTAAAAATGGGCTTCAACTTGTCTCAACTGAGTTCCAATGAGATGGCTCTGTCCACTTCTTATACTGTCTATGGTCTGTAGACTAATCGAAACACAGTCTCTGAATCTATTTGCATGTCTCTGATGTCAGATGTACATGCTGGTGACTGTTCGGGCCTGTGTTTGTGACATGCGGTCTGCTCTGCGGAGCACAGATTGTTGACAGGAGTTGGCAGTGGGGAACTTCCTTTAGCCTGTGCTATAGCAAGCAAATAACTTAATCAAACGCAGCAAGGCCTTCACTTTAAACTCAGCAGTTGTCTGACACAGGGGGTAAGAAGGGGCACCCTTTAAATCCCAGACTTGAGGAGTCAGACGAGGGACAGAGACACAGCTGCTCCCCCTGAGGAGATGGAGGTCTGGGGTAAAAGCCGTGAAGGACGTGGAGTTGGTCTCCAGTGCTGCATGGAATGGGATTAAGCCACAGATATGGTCATCTCATTTGTAATAAATACCTTTATACTGTATGTCTGTTCCTTTAGAAATATGCTTTTAAAGGACATTTCATACCGTATCAGGTTTCTAGAAGATTAGTTTAGAAGGTTTAGAATTCAGATGTTTAGAATAATGTTTGATAAACTTATCAAAATGTACTACATTTTTTGAGTCTGGGCCATCAGTTGCATTTGGATTTTGTGTGCTGTTAATGAAAGTTACAAGACAATACAACGGATTGATCTGGTTTATGAGGTTACAGGCTTGTGCTGCTTTACATTTCATTACATTGTGCAACTACATTTCCCATCATTTTCTGTGGCAGCACACACGGGATAAAACACTCAGACACAGTATTAATTACACACCTAGTGTGCATCATTTGCAACCCCCAAAATCACTTTTCTTTTCACTCCATATTTTATTTATTTGTATCCCTTGCATGCACATTACTATTGCCAAATTTCTAAGTATGAACTTCCCTGCCGAACTTGAAAAGCCCTTGAAAAGTTTTGCACAGTGCTGCCATAAACCTTACGTAATATTAAGAAAAAAATGCATTGTTTTTCATGAGTATTTAGTTTACACTCTTAAAAATAAAACTTCTAACAGAATGTTTTGGCAGAGATGACATATAACCTTTATTTTTAACAGCGTATCAATGAAATTTAAAGTCAGTTTGACCTTTCTGGCCACCACAACATTACTGAATACACCAAACATGTTATTTAGAGAAAGTGTAGATGTGTATACATTCAGATAGCTGATATATAAATCCTGTCTTCTGTTCTGTATACACGAAAAGCCTGTTCCCCTCCTCTACTCTTTCCCTTGATGATCGGCTACTGTAAACTGAATGCTGTAATGTTTAAGATGTCCACTAATGTCCCTCTAAATGCCTCCTCTTGTGTTGGATGTGTATCTTGCATAAACATCCAGCATTCGACCCACACACAATAATGTAAACTTTATTTGAAATTAATAATCACGATTATACATCTAGGAAAATAATCAACAATTTGGATTTTTGTTGGTATCAATCATGCAGACCTTGTGGGAAAGAACGGCTTTCAACTCTGTAAAGTATGACATGAAATAGATTTTCTTTTTTAAATGGAACAATTTATGACCAAAAAGTAAGATGAATTTCTGATAGCTTGTAATGTAAATCAATGAGATCTTTATAACAGTATTCTACTTACATAAAATGCATGTAAATATGAGTGTCACTCGATATCTCCTAAAAATGTCTTCGTAAGAGGATATTTAAATGCTTTATGATCATGTGCCAGCGGTCTCTCTTCTGAGCTTGGGTCAGCTGCAGCTTTAGTCCCTCTGTAAACAGTGTTGCATCCTCTGTAAAGCTCAACCACAAACAGTAAACACACACCAGTTCTGAAGGACTCCAGCATTCATCACCCTTAAAGCTGCTCTTCTTTCAGGTTGATTACTGTAACGTCTAGGGCTTAGACAGTGGTTAAAGGGCAGGAAGATTTGAGCTCAGTTGGTACAGATGTGTATTTAGTAAATGATGTTTGTCTTCTGCGCTCCAGGCAAATTTGACCTTCGCATATTGAGGACATTAGCAACTATAGCTGGAGTGTCACTACTTGCTTTATATGTGATCAACCTGTTGCATGCTGATCCTGATTGCTCTGTCATTGGTTGATTGCGCTAGGCTCCTCCCTCTCTCCCCCTGCTCCAATGAGAACTCACCGTTCCCAGCTGCAGTGGAGCAGAGATGGTGAAAACTCTTGTGGTGGATCAGTGTGACTCTATGGTGGTCAGAACACAGCATTGTCCAGCCATTCTTATCTTTAAATCTTTATCTATATATTTTTTTGTCTGCGGTTCGGTAATATACATTTTCCTCCTTTGATCTTTCATCTGTTTTGTTTTTCTTTATTAGTTTGGGCTCCATAATGGATGTTGTGGCTCAACCACACCTGTGGGGAAAGAGTTTTGACCCTTTTCTTACTCTTTTTACAATTTTCTTTGGGTTTTTTTTTTCCTCCAGCTTTTCCACCACACTCTTACAACAAACCTCCTTCAAAATCATAAGTAATCTGAAAGTCTGAAAGTCTTCATTTATGACCATGCTGTCACCTTTGGCACAATTTAAGTGCCAAAAAAAATTAAGTGCATCATTTAGGCATTTTCATGTACATATTCCATGTAGTCTCTCAATAAATTATGGTCATAAAAATTAATAGGTAGCATGTTTCTTTGTCTAGTAGATCCTGGATGAAATATACACTCACCGGCCACTTTATTAGGTACCCCATGCTAGTAACGGGTTGGACCCCCTTTTGCCTTCAGAACTGCCTCAATTCTTCGTGGCATAGATTCAACAAGGTGCTGGAAGCATTCCTCAGGGAGTTTGGTCCATATTGACATGATGGCATCACACAGTTGCCGCAGATTTGTCGGCTGCACATCCATGATGCGAATCTCCCGTTCCACCACATCCCAAAGATGCTCTATTGGGTTGAGATCTGGTGACTGTGGAGGCCATTTTAGTACAGTGAACTCATTGTCATGTTCAAGAAACCAATTTGAAATGATTAGAGCTTTGTGACATGGTGGAAGTAGCCATCAGAGGATGGGTACATGGTGGCCATAAAGGGATGGACATGGTCAGAAACAAGGTAGCCCGTGGCATTTAAACGATGCCCAATTGGCACTAAGGGGCCTAAAGTGTGCCAGGAAAACATCCCCCACACCATTACACCACCACCACCAGCCTGCACAGTGGTAACAAGGCATGATGGTTCCATGTTCTCATTCTGTTTACGCCAAATTCTGACTCTAACATCTGAATGTCTCAACAGAAATCGAGACTCATCAGACCAGGCAACATTTTTCCAGTCTTCAACTGTTCAATTTTGGTGAGCTCTTGCAAATTGTAGCCTCTTTTTCCTATTTGTAGTGGAGATGAGTGGTACCCGGTGGAGTCTTCTGCTGTTGTAGCCCATCCGCCTCAAGGTTGTGCGTGTTGTGGCTTCACAAATGCTTTGCTGCATACCTCGGTTGTAACGAGTGGTTATTTCAGTCACTGTTGCCCTTCTATCAGCTCGAACCAGTCTGGCCATTCTCCTCTGACCTCTGGCATCAACAAGGCATTTCCGCCCACAGAACTGCCGCTCACTGGATGTTTTTTCTTTTTCGGACCATTCTCTGTAAACCCTAGAGATGGTTGTGCGTGAAAATCCCAGTAGATTAGCAGTTTCTGAAATACTCAGACCAGCCCTTCTGGCACCAACAATCATGCCACGTTCAAAGTCACTCAAATCACCTTTCTTCCCCATACTGATGCTCGGTTTGAACTGCAGGAGATTGTCTTGACCATGTCTACATGCCTAAATGCACTGAGTTGCCGCCATGTGATTGGCTGCTTAGAAATTAAGTGTTAACGAGCAGTTGGACAGGTGTACCTAATAAAGTGGCCGGTGAGTGTATATCACAGGTGGAGCTGTGGGGTTGATAACGGAACAGAAACTTTTGTATCTGAGCTGTCAATCATTTCAAATATAATTTAATTAAGTCCGTATGCTGGTTTATCAATCATTCCATAGCTTTCTTTTGGTCCTGTTACTAAAGGTTTGTCAGTGTTTCATGTCTCTGACCAATCTCTTTTTGTGCAAGCTGAAGTTTCAGATCACAATACGCCCATGCCAGTGCACTTGAGAGGATGGAAGCGCTCTGTAAACATGCATGAGAGGAGGCCGCATACCTGCACGGTTCTTTACCCCAAAACAGCTCTGTTTTCTGCTCTCGACTGGCATATTTTACAGTACACATCATGACACATGCTGCTATCGGCATCTGCTCTGCTTCCACACTGACCGGCAGGCCTTTCTGACATCTCCATTATTCAATAATCTTTCGTCTTTTTTGGCCATCATATGCGTTCTCTTCGATCAGGGCCATGTGTATCAGAATTTATGGTTTGTGGGATTCAAAGCTGGAATGCAAAATGTGATAACGAGCCTGAAGGTCACTGCGAAAGGTCTCACTTCTAAAGAGTCATTTAACTTTCCCTTGTATTTTTCCTCTAGTCCAAAAAGAGCGTTCAACGACTGAAACTTGCAGCAATTATGACTCATTCTAAACTTTCACGACTTTGTGATGTTGCTCAAATGACATTGGGACATGTCATTGATGCTATTGTCAATGTCATTGAAGCTATTGGGTGATCAGAAATTTGGACCGCTCAATCACAATGAGGTAGTGAGAATTGCACATGTGAAGGCAGCATTTCTTATAGATGTATTTGCGGGAAAAACCGCAAACCGGGGTAATTGATGGACAAAAATTTTAATTCAAAAAGCATTATGTGACTCTGTCAGTCTTAGAGAAAACAAGCAAAAAACCTACCACAAACAAAATAAAGACATAACCCTAAAGTTACAGCTTGTTTCTTGTTATTTAATGGACAAATGCCCATTGTTATGTGTTTTCTCTCTCTGATAGTGGTCTGTCTTTAAAATAACTTTAGCATATGTGTTCAGCATAAACTGATAAATGTGTTTTTAACTTAATTTCAACATAATCATGTTCCCATTTAACTGCATACATACAAACTCTATTATTTGCGGTTACAGATCTATATAAGGAGCATATGGAGTGTTCAGGGTACATCATGACCCCTGTTAAATGTTTAAGAAATGGGCCTCCTTTGGCCAGCGGCTAAAGTCAATTATATGAAGCAGATTGCACATTTTCTTGCTCGACGCTCTTTCCTGCATTTTTCTGTGAGAAATTGGTCCATGTGTTTGAATAGGCCGATAGATACATAGATTAGCAAATGCAATAATTATTTGGCAGGCCACCGGCATGAACTGTGGGCGCATTAGACAGTTCTGATTGGTCGAAATGATGATTTAGGAAGCACTGGAGGACTTTTGTTTGCTTCTTTTGCTTTCAGTGGCATATCTGAGAAGTTGCACGCCAAAGTTTTATAGTTAGGGTTACGGGTTTGTTAAAATCATTGATCACTAATCCAAAGAATGAGCAATAGTAACATTTTTACACACTATATTAATCTGTTCAGAATACACTAATGGCCTTTTTAAAGTGATGTGATGGACAAAACTTTTAGGTGGTAAATTTTATGTTTTTGAAAAAAGTCTCTCACCAAAGCTGCAATTATTTGATCAAAAATAAAGTAAAAACATAATACTGTGAAATATTACTGTTTAAAATAATAGTTTTAATACATTTTAAAAATGTATTTTATTCCTGTGATGTCAAAGCTGAAATACTCAGTCTTCAGTGTCACATGATCCTTCAGAAATTATTCTAATATGCTGATTTGTTTCTAAAGAAACCGTTCTTATTATTATCAATGTTCAAAGCAGTTGTGCTGCTTAATATTTTTATGAAAGCAGTGATTAATTATTTTTTTTAGGATTCTTTGATAAATAGAAAGAACTGCAATTATTTGGAATAGAAATCTTTTGGTGAAATTATAAAAGTCGTTACTGTCTTTTGATCAATTTAATGCATCCTTGCAGAATAAAAGTATTTAGGTTATTTATTTATTTTTTAAATCACACTTTTACCCCAAACTTTGGCAGGATTGGTGTTGATTTTATTTATTTTTGTTAGTCTTTATTTTTCCCATCAGCACATGAAATACCTGTTGGACTTGGATTGGGTTAGAGTCTGTTACACTGGCCTACAGAAACTGATTTGTGTTAAACCACATCTCCGGTGTGACCTTTAGCCTCCTTGTGTGGCCTATTTCCACATGATGAAGTGCCTAGCTCACCGAATCATCATTTCTGGCATTAGCGAATCATAAATCACCTTTTAAAAATGTGGCTGGTTCAGGGTCAGCTTCAACTCGAACACACGTGTAGCGTTGTGCTGTCAACATGAAGGGGATCTCTCACACTCGACTAATGGATTGCAAATCTGCAGGGCGTTCTGTTTGATGACCCGTCCGCCCACTACCGCCATATGTGACCCAGTATCAAGAGCAGAGCAGTTACTGGTGTAGTGAAACTGGTTTGTGTTTGTGTATGTCTGCATCACTCTGGGTAATGTTTTGTGATTGTTTTTTAATGGCTTTTTGATGGTGTTATTGTCTTTCCCCTTTATCCAAGGCTTTTTTTTTTTTTTTGTCCCAAACAACATGATAAAATGTTCTGGAAAGTGTTTAACTTTGCTGAAATGATGGGAACATCCCAGAGGAATGTGGTATTGCTCAGAAGTGGGTCTTTCATAACTCTGAAAGTTCTGTTATAAGTCAACATGAAATCAAAATTGACCCTATTTACTTTCAATTTTCATTATTTCAAAGCAAAACATGTTTAATTTTTTTAAATGTAAATACATCCAGGGCATGCAAGCTATTTGACAATGTTAACCGGTGAAAATGTTTTAGCAAAGTCTGCATTTTATGCTGATCTGGTGCTCAATAAACATTTATTATTATCAATGTTGAAAACAGTTGTGCTGCTTAATATTTTGTGGAAATTACTTTACTGTCACGTAGCCTATAGGCTACTGACAATTTAATGCATCCTTTACTGAAAAGCACACTCAAAAATGTTTTAAGCCTTTTTTAAAGATTTCAATTAATAGTAAAATTCCATCAAGTTGAATTGAATAATCCTTACATAATTTAATTGAATAATTGACAAAGACCCTTCGCAAAGACCCGCCCCTCTTAGTTACTGTCGCTATGTCCGACAAGCTATGTTGCTCTCACACACACACACACACACCATGTTCTCACGCAGTGAAAAATACATCGCGAACTGACAACACGGTGACAGACAGGACAGACCAGGTTACTTTTCGGTTACTTTTGATATTAAACATATTAAACAAAGTCTCACCTTTCAAATTTGGTCATTTTTTTCAAAAGAAATTTAAACAATAAATACCGTTTTGTGGCTCTTTAATGTGTCGTGACAGATCGCTGTAGAGCATCAGTTAAAGCTGCTCGTGATCCGATCATCTATTCCTTTCTAGTTCATTTATAGCATCAAATAAACATGAATGAAGAAGGAATGTTGTTTTAACCGCAGAAAGCGTTTAATGATTGGTTAGATCACCTGTCAATCAAGCTCCATGCGAAGGGTCAACTGAACAATCCTTAATCAATGATTCAATTAAAATATGTAAGGATTATTCAATTCAATTTGATGGAATTTTACTATTAATTTTACATGTATCATGTATTCATTTCTTTAAAAAAAAAAAATCGTATTGACTGCAAACTTTTGAAGGGTGAATGTTTAATTGTAAAACAAACAGGTTGCAAACAGCAGTACATGTAATTAAAATAAAAAATATAATCAAATGAAAAAGTTGTTGATAAAGATGTAGCAGAAATTATTTGGACAGAAGTGTTTATTGAAATGTTGGAGTTCTGAGGTCTGACTTTTCTTGGCAAATCTGAGCACAGTTTGAGACAATGTTGAGATCTCTTGAGATTTTCTCTCTGTAGACAAATATAAGAAGCAGTACACATCTCTATTTTTTCTTAATTTAATCTCATTGCTGCCTGTGTGTGTGTGTGTGTTTTGTCTTTACTGTGGTTTTTCAAGCAGTGTCGGTTTCTCCGTGAGTCGTCATCCCGTTATTAGAGGCATTAGAACTAAAAAACAGGAAATGAGTGTAAAAAGAACGACCAGCCCATTGTGCTCGATTATACATGCAAGAATATTCAAAACAGTCAGCGCAGATGAGCGGTTTGAGCTTATACAGAAATATTACTGGAACACATTAAGACAACAAAACACATCCGACCACAGAAAACAGCTAAAGACTGGGGAAACTGAGTGGGAACAGGGACTGTGCAAAGTCATTGATGACATGTTACATTTGTTTAATATTAAATAGCAGAGTTTGTAAAGCGTTCTCATCTTATATGGGCCAAGAAGTTCAGGAAGAGCTGACATGACTGCACTAATGAATGCGAGTGTGTCATTCAGGAACGTCCGACTTTGCCTGCTCAGTTTATGTGGACACGCACCAGATCATGTTGAGCAGTGTACTGGGTTTGATTATTTTTTAAGTCTCTGAAAGGATGGACGATCCAGTCTGTCATGAGACACGTCTAGCCCAAGGTGAATCTGAATCTGAAGCTCTTCAGAAACACATGGCTTGCTGCTGCGTTGTTGTTGCGTCTCGGTTGAACACTTGTGTGGGTAAGCATAGCGTAATAGTTTGAGAGATTCGGTTGTGATGTTGCCTTCACACATCTGGCATCCGGGCAATTGTGACAGAGATGTATAGTGTTTTGACTTCAGATGTCTTAGTTTGCTCCTCAAGTCACATTAAGACAATGGCAGTGCTTTAAAGAAACCCTCTGCCTCAATGCAGTGTTTGTTCCAGGAACCTCGGTTGCATTTGGCTGTGATCTCTCAAGCTACCAAAAACACTATTGCCAGCGGAAAGAAGGCTTTTTTTGTCAAGTCAAATCCCAGAAGAGAATACTATGAACTCTATTGTCTAAATTGAGATGAGTTTCTTCAAAGCTGGACAAACATCATGTCCCATTAAACATGGATGCTTGACGTAGCGATGCAACCACCATGATGGACTTTGCACATCTTCTCCTCAGTCAAAAATACAGCCTGTGTGTAAATATCTCAAAGGAAATGTTTAGACCTCGGCACGGGTCTACATCTCATTGAAACTCCAAATGTGCTATTGATTTTAATTTAAAATAATATTGCTTGTCATGCAAACCTCTCTCGCCATCATGTAACAGTTACGTATTAAGTGACATATGGAAGCTTCTTTGAGGTGTTTTCATATGTGGTTTTGAGCTTTCAGTGCAATGAAAGGCCAAGAATCTGATCTTGTTGAGTGAAGTGTGCCTGGCGCAGATATATTTAAAAAAAATAGTGTTTCAGTTAAGACTTGTTTTCATTTTAAACAAGTGATTTGAACGTTTTATTTTCTTTCAAAATATGCTTTCAACTTAAATGTTAAAATTGCATTTATTTTATAGTCTATTTCAAAATTGAAATGGTCATTTACTCACTCTTATGTCGTTCCGACCATGTTTCCGTTCATTCATTTAAAGGTCCACTATGGAGGATTTCTAGTTAGAAATGAATTATATTGAGCTTCTTAAAAAAATCTGTGTTCAATACTGCGTGTTCAAGCCCAAGTCACCGTGTTAAACATACAATAATGATTTATATTCAGAGCTGTCGAGTTTAATTTAGCTAGAAATTTCAGTCCTCCGTCATTTATCCTGGAGTGTTTATGTTTTATGTGTTTTCTGTTTATGTCAGTAAACAAAGAAATTGTCTGGCTACTATAGACATTTATGCAAAATACTAGCTCAGAGAACATATTTTTCAGATTTGCGTCTTTTTTTCCTGGTGTAGTTACTTTGATAAAAATGTTCCTCCACAAGTAACATATACACAGGGTTCTCAAGTCTCACGCATTGGCCGTGAGACACACGCAATTCAACCAGTTCACACGCTCACACGCCACACCATGTATTTCTCACGCTGAAAAGGCAATGCCAACCAAGTTGTCCTGCAAGCTTTATATAACGTTGTATACGAGGCGCAGGCACACAAAGTGAAGTTTCCTGCCGCCAGCGCGTCCGTATCTCGGCCAGATTGCGTTCGTTACTAGGCAACATAGATGCGCGAACACACGGAAGTTGACGGAACATTCTCGGTCATCGCGCGAACGCATAGATGGCGCGAACGTATACGCACACACATTCTCGGCCACCGTACGTACGTTAGGTAACCAACAATATCGCGCGAACACACGTCGTGATCATAGGTCGTGATGGAGAAGGTAAGTTGGAAGAAAGCTCGTCTAAAATTTTTAGGCTAGAACATTTAATATATAGCCAATCGTAAACATTATTATTGATGCAGTCAAAAACTCTACAACTACTTGGCAAAAAAAGCCAGAAGCGTTTGCTAAGGTAAATGTTAGTGGGTATGGGAAGGAATGAAGTTTATTGAAGAATTGAATTTTATTTTAAATTATATATTATACTGTATTAATAGTCTTTCTAGTTACATTAAGGCTACATGTATTAAGGCAGAGTGCTCTGGTTAATATTGTATATCCTGTCAAAACATACATTAATCATTGCCATTGTATTTGTATTTTTCAAGTCAGGAAAAAATGCAAAAAGATTTGTTTTTCCAAATTGTTTGGAGCAATTTGTTATATTTGAGTAATTTTGAAATACAACATTAAAGAGTATATTTGATGTGATGAATTGCTCTGTCATTTATCAGATTTACCAATTGTTATAATTTTAATTTGTGCTGGTTAATTATGAACAATGGGTAAAATTGGGGGGCGGGGCTCCACTGGGGCTCCTCCCCTTGGGCTCCTCCCCTAACCAAATGTGATCTCACTCCAAGCTTTTGATAAAACTTGAGAACCCTGATATACATACTAATGTTTCAGCCACAAATACTGATAGAGAGTGCATAAATCTGTAGTTTAGCTTTAAATGGACAGACTTTCGTTCATCTTCGGAACATAAATTAAGATCTTTTTAATGAAATCTGACTGATTTTTGTCCCTCCATTGACTCACCACTTTCAAGCCCCGGAAAGTTAGTAAAGACATCATTAAAGGGTTAGTTAGTTCACCCAAAAATACCAATGCTGTCAGTAATTACTCACCCTCATGTTGTTCCAACCCCGTAAGACTTTCGTTCATCTTCGGAACACAAATTAAGATATTTTTGATGAAATCTGAGAGCTGTCTCACTCCTTCATAGGCTTCTGTCTTTACTAACAGAAAAGTTAGTAAAGACATCGTTAAAATAGTCCAAGTGACTACAGTGGCTCAACCTTAAGTTTATCAAGCGACGAGAATACTTTTTGTGCGCAGAAAAACCCAATAAAATAACAACTTTATTCAACTATTAATTTTCTTCTGTGATTCATCAGGATGGTCAAGTAGATCTGGTGACTGAAATGCTTTTTGACACTCGTAATATCAGTTTGTGCAATTTCAACACAGTGAATTCTCTCTCCCTCTATCTGTCTCTCTCCTTTTCTCACTCTCTCCACACTTTCTCAGTTTTCCTGTGAGGAATGAGGTGTTCACTGAAGCTTCTGGCACTCTCTGCTGTGGAGTCAATGAGTTAGGTGTTTAGAGGTGTAAATGATAGCCAGTCATCTTTGTCTGACTGTATTTGGCTGCCCAACCAAATGTCTGAAATGCGTAGAGGCTTGTGATCTGGCAGCATTTCGAAAGTGCTACAACATGGATGTAAATATGTTCTCAAGGTCACCCTGCACAGAAAGCGCTGTCAATCTGGACCCCTATCCTCTTCTCTGGCAATCTTCTTCTCAAGCTGTTTAATAAGATAAAGTCATACTCATAAACTTACTTGAGACTGAGTATGACACTCTATAGTCTTAGTTATCTGAAAATACTACACAATCAAACATGTTTTGTCAATGAACAACTGAAGTGGCTGCAAAGCTAAAAGGATACATTAAGATTATGATACCCGCACTAATGTTGTGGTCACTAGGCATGGTTAAACAAATTCTTTCCTCAAATAGGAATAAGAAAATCTTGGCTCATGTTACAGAGATTTTCACATCAATAATAAAACCTGCTGAAAAGATTTCCGCTTCCCCAAAACCTGAACTTGTGGTTTACAGTCATCAGAAACTGATTTAATGATAACAGGCTGCAGTAATGCTCTATTTAGTAAAACATCCAGCGATCCACTCGAGTTACGAATGTTTTTCATCTCAGACTGTGTGAGTTGATTAGCAATATTTAAAAACAGGCAATCACAAGTAACGCTATTCTAGTAAAGTTCTAGCATACCAAGTTCGTTCTAGCATACCTTGCATGCTTATTCAAACTGTTATGCCTAGGGTTTAAAGGAGCACCAAAATATGTGTGTAATCTCTGGGAATCAAGACCACTTGATCATGTACTTGTTTGCTGTTAGCTTCTCACATGTGTTTGTCACAAGATACCACCGATCTACACCAGATGACATTCAGACAGAAGGTGCGGTCCATTTTATACAAAATAAAATCTGGCTGTCAGCGGATAAGATTAATTTCATTCTCGAATGTTCTCTTCACAATTCTGAGAATAGGATTTCAAATTACTGACCACATTATTTATTGATTTATTATTGATTTATTTAATTTTTAAAACATATATAGGCTAAATAAATATTTGTATAAATATATATATTTTTTATAAATATTATATATTTGTATAAAACATATTTACATAACTATAGTATAAAATTATATTTATAGATTTTTTTTTTATAAATGTTAATTTTTTTTATTTATTATATAATTATAAGTGAATATAATTTTTAAAACATTTATGTAAACATTTATTTTTTACATAAATATATTTATAATTATATAATTTAAAAATAACTAAAGTTTATATATATATATATATTTAAATGTTTAAATCTGTTATGTATATACATTTATATTTAGTTATTTATTTGAAAAAAAACTTTAATCGGTCAAAGGCTTTTGTAACCTGATGTGAAGATACACGACTCATGACAGATCTTAGTAAACGGCTTGTATGTCTTTGAAATGAATGAGGGTCAGATTATCGTTCTCACAATTCTATTTAAACCGTGTATTATGTTGCAGTTCCTAATAATCACTGGCCAACTGGCATTGTAGTTACTCACTACAAAGCCTATTTTTACCTGCATTTGATACTTGGTTTTGGACCCTTGTTTTGTAACTGTAATAGAATTGAATGGGTCTAACACCTCTGAAGAAAGCAAGTGGTGTCTGATTTGATTATATCACAGTAATGTTCCGCTTATGTATATACAGTATCAGGAAAATCTTACAGTCTTACAGTCAACTTGCTCCAGAGTGGTGTAGAGACAACAATCACTTGCATCCAGAATCTTTTTTTATTTTCAGATAAGATAAATATATCATTATGGAGCTTATTATGTCTGAAATAATAAGCTGAAAATGTGTAGGAAACATCAGGTTTATGTAATGTGTTATCAATTTGTGTGCAGTCACGTTTCCTGTGCCGCTAAATTGTAAGTGATTTATGACTTTCACCTCTTACATGTCTTAATGAGTAGCTACTTCATGACCTTTTAACCTACACGATGATTAGAATGAATCCGAAATCCTGTCATAACGCCCCAGGGCTACTTTTGTCGTGCTGCATGTGATGGGGCGTGAGTCTGAACATCCTCTCACTGTTCACTATTGTAATCACTTGTGCTAATGGGAGAGCCACCCAACGAGTGTCTGGGACCCAGTGGAGGCCGGCCCCTCTCATAAACACCAACACTTCCAGCGTCAACAAACAGATGGAAATGTTTCACTGCCAGGCCAGGCGGCTGGGGGTGGAGCGACAGAGTTGTTTATCTGGAGGTCAAGAGAGTTAACACTCCATCACGCAATGGGCAAACTCCTAATAGCCGCACTTACACGGGCAAACGCCAACCCTCACGCATTACATTTACATGCTAATGGCGAGTTCCATATGTTTTTTGGTACTGTGCGGCTTAAATTGTTGATTTAATCTTTGCAGAAAAGCGATGTTAAATAGAGGAGGTTAAATCTTTGTTTGTTTTGCTGTGGCTTGGACAATAAATGTGTGCAGATGCTGCAGATGCATAAAAATCTTCAGTTTTTGTAATGTTTAAAGCTAAAATGGGCTAACAAACTGAAAAAAAAAACCATATACATATTTTATTAAAATCATTTGAGCGAATTGTGCATGGTTATTCTAATTAGAATGCCTGATGGCCAGGTTTCCTCTGCTGTTCTTTGGCTCTTCAACAAAGCTTAAACAATACAAAACAGGCACCACAAAGCCACAATAATAGGAGGAAACTCAAAGAAGATGTGCAATTGCATATCATATTTAATATCTGAGAGCTTTCTGTCTCTTCGTTGACAGCTACTCAACTACCACTTTGACGCTTCAAAAAGTTCATAAAGAGATCGTAAAACTAATCCATATGATCCAGCGGTTTAGTCCAAATTTTCCGATCACTTTGTATGATGAACAGATTTAATTTAGGCTTTTATTTGCATATAAACATTGATCAGCGGACATAAATTGAAGCTCAACGGAACCTGCTTGACGCACAAGAACAAACTCCTTGGTTCTTGCAGAAGCTCAAACGTGATGCGTAACAAGAGAATGAACCTCATTGGTTCTTGCTGAAGCTCAAACGTGTTGCGTAACACGAGAATGAACCTCATTGGTTCTTGCAGAAGCTCAAACGTGATGCGTAACATGAGAATGAACCTCATTGGTTCTTGCTGAAGCTCAAACGTGATGCGTAACACGAGAATGAACCTCATTGGTTCTTGCTGAAGCTCAAACGTGTTGCGTAACACGAGAATGAACCTCATTGGTTCTTGCAGAAGCTCAAACGTGATGCGTAACATGAGAAAGAACCTCATTGGTTCTTGCTGAAGCTCAAACGTGATGCGTAACACGAGAATTAACCTCATTGTTTCTTGCAGAAGCTCAAACGTGTTGCGTAACACGAGAATGAACCTCATTGGTTCTTGCTGAAGCTCAAACGTGCTGCGTAATACGAGAATGAACCACATTGGTTCTTGCTGAAGCTCAAACATGATGCGTAACACGAGAATTAACCTCATTGTTTCTTGCAGAAGCTCAAACGTGTTGCGTAACACGAGAATGAACCTCATTGGTTCTTGCTGAAGCTCAAACGTGATGCGTAACAAGAATGAACCTCATTGGTTCTTGCAGAAGCTCAAACGTGCTGCGTAACACGAGAATGAACCTCATTGGTTCTTGCTGAAGCTCAAACGTGCTGCGTAACATGAGAATGAACCTCATTGGTTCTTGCTGAAGCTCAAACGTGATGCGTAACAAGAATGAACCTCATTGGTTCTTGCTGAAGCTCAAACGTGTTGCGTAACACGAGAATGAACCTCATTGGTTCTTGCTGAAGCTCAAACGTGATGCGTAACAAGAATGAACCTCATTGGTTCTTGCAGAAGCTCAAACGTGCTGCGTAACACGAGAATGAACCTCATTGGTTCTTGCTGAAGCTCAAACGTGCTGCGTAATACGAGAATGAACCTCATTGGTTCTTGCTGAAGTTCAAACGTGCTGCGTAACACGAGAATGAACCTCATTGGTTCTTGCTGAAGCTCAAACGTGTTGCGTTATACGAGAATGAACCTCATTGGTTCTTGCAGAAGCTCAAACGTGATGCGTAACATGAGAATGAACCTCATTGGTTCTTGCTGAAGTTCAAACGTGCTGCGTAACATGAGAATGAACCTCATTGGTTCTTGCTGAAGTTCAAACGTGCTGCGTAATACGAGAATGGACCTCATTGGTTCTTGCTGAAGTTCAAACGTGCTGCGTAACACGAGAATGAACCTCATTGGTTCTTGCTGAAGCTCAAACGTGTTGCGTAACATGAGAATGAACCTCATTGGTTCTTGCTGAAGTTCAAACGTGCTGCGCAACACGAGAATGAACCTCATTGGTTCTTGCTGAAGCTCAAACGTGTTGCGTAACATGAGAATGAACCTCATTGGTTCTTGCTGAAGTTCAAACGTGCTGCGTAATACGAGAATGAACCTCATTGGTTCTTGCTGAAGCTCAAACGTGATGCGTAACATGAGAATGAACCTCATTGGTTCTTGCTGAAGCTCAAACGTGCTGCGTAATACGAGAATGAACCTCATTGGTTCTTGCTGAAGCTCAAACGTGATGCGTAACACGAGAATGAACCTCATTGGTTCTTGCTGAAGCTCAAACGTGTTGCGTAACACGAGAATGAACCTCATTGGTTCTTGCAGAAGCTCAAACGTGATGCGTAACATGAGAAAGAACCTCATTGGTTCTTGCTGAAGCTCAAACGTGATGCGTAACACGAGAATTAACCTCATTGTTTCTTGCAGAAGCTCAAACGTGTTGCGTAACACGAGAATGAACCTCATTGGTTCTTGCTGAAGCTCAAACGTGATGCGTAACATGAGAATGAACCACATTGGTTCTTGCTGAAGCTCAAACATGATGCGTAACACGAGAATTAACCTCATTGTTTCTTGCAGAAGCTCAAACGTGTTGCGTAACACGAGAATGAACCTCATTGGTTCTTGCTGAAGCTCAAACGTGATGCGTAACAAGAATGAACCTCATTGGTTCTTGCAGAAGCTCAAACGTGCTGCGTAACACGAGAATGAACCTCATTGGTTCTTGCTGAAGCTCAAACGTGCTGCGTAACATGAGAATGAACCTCATTGGTTCTTGCTGAAGCTCAAACGTGATGCGTAACAAGAATGAACCTCATTGGTTCTTGCTGAAGCTCAAACGTGTTGCGTAACACGAGAATGAACCTCATTGGTTCTTGCTGAAGCTCAAACGTGATGCGTAACAAGAATGAACCTCATTGGTTCTTGCAGAAGCTCAAACGTGCTGCGTAACACGAGAATGAACCTCATTGGTTCTTGCTGAAGCTCAAACGTGCTGCGTAATACGAGAATGAACCTCATTGGTTCTTGCTGAAGTTCAAACGTGCTGCGTAACACGAGAATGAACCTCATTGGTTCTTGCTGAAGCTCAAACGTGTTGCGTTATACGAGAATGAACCTCATTGGTTCTTGCAGAAGCTCAAACGTGATGCGTAACATGAGAATGAACCTCATTGGTTCTTGCTGAAGTTCAAACGTGCTGCGTAACATGAGAATGAACCTCATTGGTTCTTGCTGAAATTCAAACGTGCTGCGTAATACGAGAATGGACCTCATTGGTTCTTGCTGAAGTTCAAACGTGCTGCGTAACACGAGAATGAACCTCATTGGTTCTTGCTGAAGCTCAAACGTGTTGCGTAACATGAGAATGAACCTCATTGGTTCTTGCTGAAGTTCAAACCTGCTGCGCAACACGAGAATGAACCTCATTGGTTCTTGCTGAAGCTCAAACGTGTTGCGTAACATGAGAATGAACCTCATTGGTTCTTGCTGAAGTTCAAACGTGCTGCGTAATACGAGAATGAACCTCATTGGTTCTTGCTGAAGCTCAAACGTGATGCGTAACATGAGAATGAACCTCATTGGTTCTTGCTGAAGCTCAAACGTGCTGCGTAATACGAGAATGAACCTCATTGGTTCTTGCTGAAGTTCAAACGTGCTGCGTAATACGAGAATGGACCTCATTGGTTCTTGCTGAAGTTCAAACGTGCTGCGTAACACGAGAATGAACCTCATTGGTTCTTGCTGAAGCTCAAACGTGTTGCGTAACATGAGAATGAACCTCATTGGTTCTTGCTGAAGTTCAAACGTGCTGCGTAACACGAGAATGAACCTCATTGGTTCTTGCTGAAGCTCAAACGTGTTGCGTAACATGAGAATGAACCTCATTGGTTCTTGCTGAAGTTCAAACGTGCTGCGTAACACGAGAATGAACCTCATTGGTTCTTGCTGAAGCTCAAACGTGTTGCGTAACATGAGAATGAACCTCATTGGTTCTTGCTGAAGTTCAAACGTGCTGCGTAACACGAGAATGAACCTCATTGGTTCTTGCTGAAGTTCAAACGTGCTGCGTAACACGAGAATGAACCTCATTGGTTCTTGCAGAAGCTCAAACGTGTTGCGTAATACGAGAATGAACCTCATTGGTTCTTGCTGAAGCTCAAACGTGTTGCGTAATACGAGAATGAACCTCATTGGTTCTTGCAGAAGCTCAAACGTGCTGCGTAACACGAGAATGAACCTCATTGGTTCTCGCACGTCAAGCGGACATACTTGAGCTTCCGTTTACCACAACTGATGTGTGAGTTGATGAATATTTATATGTGAAAAAAGATCATATCATATCATATCATCATATAAAATGATCATGTCTCTTCAGAAAATTTTGAAATAAACCACTCAATTCATATTGATTAGTTTTACAATCTCTTAAACAACTTTTTGAAGCGTCAAAGTGGTAGTTGCATAGCTGTCAATGGAGGGACAGAAAACTCAGATTTCATCAAAAAGATCTTAATTTGTGTTCCGAAGATGAACGAAAGTCTTACGAGTTTGGAATGACATGAGGGTGAGTAATTAATGATAGAACTTTCATTTTTGGGTGAACTATCCCTTTAAGGCTGTAATACAGTAAGGTATTTTTGCAGTTAATTCAGTACAGCACGGCGCTGTACATAAGCAGAGATCTTATTGACACATTCACTACAATGATCATGCTAAAATGACACTATCATTTAATAGCACATGTAAAGCATGACAAGAAAGCAAGTGTTCAAGACATTTCATTTATAATTGTACAAAAACTCCATGTGTGATGGCTTTTTCTGTATAATTTCTATTTAACACCTGACACTTGAACCATCTTACATGTGCACGCAAACACACTCACACACATTGGAATGCCCAGATAACACACATCGCCTCTCCTCATTTGAAACGGTTGACTTCGGCTCTGTTATTTGGCTGTTCATGATCTCTAATGAGCAGCAGCATTTGATTTGACAGTCAGAGTTCCTGCTCTGTTGCTCCAATCCCCCCACAAGTCAACATAAACCACCTGTCAGACATCACAGAAAGCCAAATAACTCTCTCTGTTTTTGCATTTTGCATGAACACGAAAGCGGTTTATTAAAGCGCAATGAATAATGTCCTTAAAAGTGCTTAAATTATCAATATGTCATTGATGTGGCATTTCAAACAGTTGCAAGTAAACAATTGATCTAAATTCTTGTATAATTATTATATATTTTTTAGACATAATTTGATTTATTACACGTATTTGTCACATCACAAGACTGCTTACATGAACTGCAAACATGTTAAATGATGGTAAATAGTGGAAAAGGAAATGGTAACTAGTTACAGCCTCTGAAATACACATTTCCCCCCATTTTATTAATCAAATTCTCATTTAAAGTGAGTGGTTACGACTATTTCATGACTGGATTTTCAATAGGTATAGAAAGAAACTGGTGCAAGTTTAGTGTATTATTTCATTGAGTTACAGATGTTGGATAACTGAAAGATAATGTGTGAACTTCCTGTCAGATTATGTTTAAATTTGCCTGGGACAAAGGTTTGTCACGGCGATGTCCACGCAAACCACACACACCTTCTGGTATTAATCTAATTTCCGTTCCATTTTTAGAATTTAATTTTGTCAGCGAGGGATACTGGAGAGGAAATCAGTTGTGGTTAAGGAACCGAGAGGATCGAATTCTGAGATTTCACTGCTGACGCTTATTGCGAACAGTTGCTCCCAACACAAAGCCGGAGGAAAACAATGACGTTTTCATTTGCTTTCGACCAAATGTCACAGTAGCTAAATCAAACCTTTGCATGACTATAAGAACCAGATTTTCTCAATCGGATAAGGATTGGAATTTCGCCGAGCGGTTAGATCGTCAAAGCTGAGAATAATGATACACTTCAATTATCTGATTTCTTAATGTTCACACAACGGGACAGCTATCGGGGAGAACATAGGAGAACTTTAAGACGGCGAAGACCTCGATTGCATCCAGATTCCAGTTTTTAATCTTGCAGTTCTAACTTTTATGATGATTGTCCATGAGACAGTTCATCAAATGCTGACAGATAAAAAGCTTGAGAGGCCCCTTTCATTGGCGTCTTCAGCATTGAGCCTTCAGCCCAGTGTCTCAGAGTTCCTCATGTTGTTTATGGGCTCTGTTAGTGAAGAACATAGTTACACTTGTATTTATAGCCGTTGTGGTTTGGTCTTTTGTAATTTAATACTGTGTAGCTAGTGCAGTAAGCTAGTAGAGCTTAAAGATGAAGCTATGGCTCACTATTTTCACTATGTTGACTATGATTTGTGTTATCGTACACAAACACTGGAACGTCATTACGGTAGGGGAAGTTGAGCCGAAAACCGTATATTATATAGAACAGTCAGAGAGCAACAGAAAGAGAATGGCGTAAGATATAATTTACAGACAAAGACTGAAAGTCTTCTTAACAAGAAAGATTTCATAGTGAAAGGTTTGTACAAAGCAACTTCCAGTACACTTAGTGACCTTTAACCTTTGGCAAGGAATGTTACAGGTTTTATACAAGTTCTGAGGTCAGTTTATAAGTTAAGCATCAATGCTGTCATTTACCATGGATAATAACTTCAAGTTCCTCAGTTTGTAAAAATAAACAAAAACTGTGTGTACACTTCTGTACAAATGAAATTCAACCTGGGTTTTTTTTTTAAGCAGTAATGTGCATCGCATTTTTGTTAAAACAACTATTAAAAGCAAAGCATGTGATTTCAGTGCCACTAAGGCTAAAAGTAGCTCCTAACTTGTCGATTTAGGAGAAACTCTTAAAATAATGGCTGTGTCAGTCCTAATTGTAAGACTCCTAAATTTTTTCTTTAAGAGCAAGCATTTTAGCGCTAAAACCAGCTCCTAAATCTGGGAAAAGTTAGGGGTAGTCGAGAGGACTCCTAAATCACTAAGGCCCTGTTTACACCTGGCATTAAGATGCGTTTTGGTCGATCGGATCACAGGTGGACTAAATTCAGGTGTAAACTGGGTCTAAAATGTTTTGAGCTTGTCCACTTTTGACCACTTCCAGAGCTAGTTGAAAACGCACTGCACTGGATTGCTTTCGTAGTGTAAACACTCTTGTGGTCGAATGCGTTCAAACAGCCACAAAAGAGGCCTACTCTCCGCCTATACTGACCTAACACATTAACATTAATGGAAGCGCTCTAGCCAGACGGGATTTAAACTTTGTCGTCTGAAGACCCAAGTTTGGTTTGAAGATGAAAAATGTACCAAGCACAATGTTCTCTCACCATTCCTGATTTCTAACACACACTCACAGCGATCCACGTCATCTTGTGGCTGTCAGAGCAGAAACAAAAGCTGATGTTCTCATTATGTTTTTTCATCGTCTCCAGGCTCGTTCATATGTAAATTGCGCAAGTTTGTTTTGTCCATTAGATCGAAAGATCTGAAAAACCCATACATTTACCACCCGTAGACCCTACCCTTGAAGAAATCAGGACAGAAGCGGTTGAAAGTGGACAAAAGAGACACCAGGTGTAAACAGGGCCTAAGATCAATTCACAAACAATCAAAATGACTGTTGCTGGCAATCTGCCTCAGCAATCCACCCAAAGACACTGTACACCATTGAGGCAATAGGCGATAGAGCAATGACATTACATTAAAGTTGATTTATGTACAGACAATATGCATTGAATGATGGAGAATGAAACATTGCAGTCAAGTTGAAAATGATCCCATCGTCTGTGCAGTGCTGATAGCCCTGTGGGCAGCTCGGGTGACCCGAGTTCGATTTCCGGCTCATGGACCTTTCCCGATCCCGTCCCCCTTTCTCTCTTCCACTTCGCTTCCTGTCTACTCACTGTCCTATCACAATAAAAAGACAAAAACTGCAAAAATAAATCATTAATAAATGAATAGATAAATAACTGAGAGACATGTAGAATATATTTCCTGTGTTATTCGACTGCATGTCACAGATGCGACAGAGTTTAAGTTGTATTGAACTTTGAACATTCCTGTAAGGAGACTGGATGCGCTAGATTTAGTAAAGTGAACCACACCGGGGAAGTGAAACCCTGAGACCCTTTCTTGTCAATCTTTCTAATGGGGGTTAAACCAGCAGGGGTTGATTAACCTAGAACAATAACAATAATGCCAACAAGAAGAGTGAGTCTGCGACCCAAGCTTGTTAGCATCCCAGAATCCCCCTTCTCCTGCCAAGCTCAGGTATGGTTTCTATTTCACAGTACCTAAGGGAGGGAAAAAAGGTTGATGGAAGTGATTTAGTGCCCAAGGGACAGAAAGAAGGAGGGGGTTAATCGGTTAACCAGAGGAACAGAGAGGAGGGAAGAAGGGGGACCTGGCTACCGTCTGGGAGGTATGCCCTCGGCTGCTTTGTTCTGACTTACATATACACGAACAGGAAGTGATGCGAGGTGCCCAGATGCCTCATGCACAGATATGCATACTTCATCTGCTTTTATCGGTGAACTATTGATTTGAACCTAATCTTGATCGTTTCCATAGTTTAAACTCAAATGGTACTGGTTTCTACATCACACATGTAGTTCTATTTTTACACCTTTCTATTGCCAAGGTCAAGTTACTGCCATTTGGCTCATATGGACTTCTGTTAGCGTGAATCTCATGAAAACTGTCAGGGAATGTCCAGGTCGGATTTCACTCCGAGAAAAAAAAAGAAGAAAAATCGTAATTAAAATTGAAAATAAAGTATCGTTTTTAGATTGACAATAATAATCATTATTTTATTTTCATGACAATTAAGAAAATTTAAACCTCTCCAAGTCTCCCAGTTAAAATTCTCATTTCCATAATCCAAACAATATTTGTTTTACTATCAGGTAAGATGATATTCATTTCTGTTTTATATTTAATGAGAATCAGATATTTTACATTAACTTTAACAAGGAGTCCAACAATTATTGTTTGATCTCAAACTAATACAATATACATCAAATAAAAATACAAGATTAAGTTAAAGCTGCAGTCCGGCATTTTTCCTCTTTGTCGCCATCTCTGTTCGAAATCTGCAATTGCAGTCATTCGCGGAATTATCAACTTTACGTGAGTTGTAGTTCAACACCCTCGGCACGGCACAGCGCGGAGGAACACAGTGTTTGAGGAGAGTGTGCAGCTGTCAGTCACCGCGCCGATGTGGATATTGTCATTCAGAATCACAGATTATTCTTTTTGGAAGTATGACCAACATAAGAATTTTCACCGGCAAATGTCATCTGAACTAGTAAGAAACATTGACTTTTGTTCTGTTTCTGACATTGCAGTAAATCGCGCTGATTAAATCTAACAATTGCTTATAAGTTATCATTTCACGCAAAACCGTGTAAAGTAGCTATACTATGTTCTCAAATTGTTAATGTTAACAACGTCAGCAAGCATTGCGTGACTACATCATGTAATGTCCTTCCGATATTATCCTTGTTTTCGCATGGGTCCGGTTGCAGTCTCTTTTTTTCTGTAGCCACTCCGAAGTCCGAACGAAGTCTTTTGCATGTTACAGCGGGTGAGTCTTTAGTTGTCACTGATGATGATCGTCGTTTGAACCTTTCTGGATCCGCCATCAAATTGATAAGTTTAATTATATCAAGTGCTGTGAGAAAAGGCTATAAATCTCTACCTCCAACATCCTCACACGCAATATAGCTTATACTAGCCGAGACTCCTTCTTTATGTGTACAGATGTGACGTAATGACGCAAAGACAGGGACATTCTAAAACGCTTAACGTGAAAAACGCTTAACGTGGCTTACTGCACTAAGACAGTGATATTAAAAGACCAAACTCAGTACACATCATATTAATAAACCATACTATGTATAAAAAAATAAGATGAGTCCAAAATATGAACGCAACGCGTTTAATTACACGTTAAGCATTTTCTTCCCATAGAAAACCGTTATAAGAAAACGCTTAACGTGGCTTACTGTACTAAGACAGTGATATTAAAAGACCAAACTCAGTACACATCATATTAATAAACCATACTATGTATAAAAAAATAAGATGAGTCCAAAATATGAACGCAACGCGTTTAATTTCACGTTAAGCATTTTCTTCCCATAGAAAACCGTTATAAGAAAACGCTTAACGTGGCTTACTGTACTAAGACAGTGATATTAAAAGACCAGTAAGCCACGTTAAGCGCGTTGCGTTCATATTTTGGACTCATCTTATTTTTTTATACATAGTATGGTTTATTAATATGATGTGTACTGAGTTTGGTCTTTTAATATCACTGTCTTAGTACAGTAAGCCACGTTAAGCGTTTTCTTATAACGGTTTTCTATGGGAAGAAAATGCTTAACGTGAAATTAAACGCGTTGCGTTCATATTTTGGATTCATCTTATTTTTTTATACATAGTATGGTTTATTAATATGATGTGTACTGAGTTTGGTCTTTTAATATCACTGTCTTAGTGCAGTAAGCGTTAAGCGTTTTTCACGTTAAGCGTTTTAGAATGTCCCCAAAGAGATGCTCGAATCTCCCGCGGAAATCCACCAGTACCACTAAAATTAAAAACATTATTACAAGCTTACCGTTTTGAATCGAGCTAAGGCAAGCAGATAGTTTTGAACACTGGCTGGTTATGTATTTTATCAAATATGTATTTTGGATAATTTTTAACCCAAAAAAAGCTACGGACAGCAGCTTTAACCAAAACCTTCTGCTAAATGCTGCATTACAAGATTTTTTTTTATTGTCATGAAAATAATGTCACATTAAAAATCCTAATTTTGAAGTCTAAAGACTTCAAACTAAGTACAGTTTTTATAATTTTTTTAAGTTGATTTGGTTGTCAAATGTAGCACATTTATTTGCGAAACTGATCATTATATATGCAATATATATTTTAAATGAACTAAGTTCATTATTATTTCATCTCAGCGTTTGCCACAGTTAAGCTTAGTTTTGGTTTCGTTTTCGATCAGTCTGTTTAGTCACCTGTTTTCTTGTGTTCCTTTGTTCTCCTTTTCCCGCCATAACCAGTTACCATGGATATTAATTTAATCATCACAGCTGTTTATTATTTAATTAATTCATCACCATATATATTTAAGTTCCACACCTTTGCTCATTCTTGGTTCGGTATTGTTTGTGCATGGCACACTGTTTCAAGTTGCTGGCTTATGTTTAATAAAGACTGTCATTATTTGTATTGGACTTAAACAAACATCTGATCGAAAGATCCTTTTAATAAATCCATGTGTTCAGAAACCTCAGTAATGACTCAGAAATTGAAGTCAAATGAATTCCAAAATGTATTTTATGTAAGATATTTATCAAGTCATTCTCTGTCTCTCCTGACTTCAGGTCCTCCTGGGAAACGTGGACGGATGGGCAGAAGAGGTGACCCCGGTGAGTACCATCTCTTCATTTATTTTGCCTGTTCTTGATGTCTAGCGCCTTTCTATAAACATTGTTATTGTGCTTAAATCATAATCATGAGATGTGACAGGGAGGAAATCCTCATTGAATGTGGTTTTGAGTCACCGACCCTCAGATGATTCAGAGGTATTAAACTCAGACTGATGATGACAAATACAGTTTGTGCAGCAGAACCTATATTCACCTCCTGACCAGATCGGATTATATCTTGGATCGTGGAGTTCCCATGCAACTGGCATTTGGACAGCATGACAATTCTTTACATCTGTTTTTCAAACTTGTTCCAGCGCCGCTGCCCTGGGAGAGGAACTTCAAACGCTGGCAGAACACTTTATTTACATAGAGATAGTGGGTCATTTTGTCACTAAGTCTGCTAGATATGGTTCTGTTTAACAGTGCGTGCTTGTTGTAGTTTGGGTCGTAATGCGGGCGGGAAGAGTCGAATGTGGGGAAATGGATGGAGGAGGTTCTCTGTTGCACAACAGTTTGTTTGTTTCTCTAGAGTGTGAGAGAGAAAATATGGTTGGAAAGCTGGAAGATATTTAGCAGACTAATCAGCGCAAACATTAGGCGGGTCGCATGCGTCCATGATAACTCAATCGTTAAAAAGCGCTCATTCAATTACAGCCCTCATCAATTGAAAGATCAATCTTTTTCCTAAACGATTTAAATTTCCTCAGTTAACTCCATAAAGCACACACACATTCAAACTCTTTCTCTTTTACCATCTTACACTTACCCTGCTAACATTCTCAGAACATTCTGGCAAGGTTCTCTCAAAGTTATGAACAAACCTTCTGTTACATTAATAGAACGCTGGATCAAAGTTATCTGGTCTTTAATAATGTTTTTAAAACGAATGAGAACATCTTCAGAACGTTCAAAGAACATTCCCATAATGTTTGAAGAATGATAAAAGGGAAAGTTAATGTCTGCATAACCAAGCCAAACAACATTTTGGAGCGTTCAGAGAACATTCAGAAATAACATTTTTATAACGTAATAGGAAACGTTAGCAAAGCGTTCTTAGAACATATTTTATCCTGGGTAAATGCTTTCCAAATGGTGAAGCCGTTTCATTCACAACGGTCCGAGCTTGACTGTGCTGAGTGAATGTTTTCTTTAAACTCTTAAGAGGAGCGAGTTCTGTCAGCGTCTAGACGTCAGTAAATACCAACAACTTTCTGCCTCATAAAACTTCAATGTGTCTCTTAAACCTCTTTGTCTCCTCTGAGGGTCATACCACTTACCTGACATACATCTCGGTGTCAGGAAACATTTATTTAGAGGTTTTCCTTTTTGGTGAAAGAGTGAAAGTGTATTTTTGATCGTAAGTTAAACTGAAAGTGAAAAGACATTTGGCTTTGTTTTACACGTCTCTTTGTTGTGTTTTCTTTATTTTTCAGGACCCCCGGTAAGTAACCCGTCCTCACACTTCAAAATAATGACATGCAGCAGATATGAGCTCTGTATTGTGGTAAGGCTGACAAAACGTTTGAACGGTGAGTCATAAAAGCTGAGAAACTGCCTTCAAGTTCTGGGATCTTTCATAGCTCCTGAAATTTTTACATTTGGGAATATTAGCAATTTCTAGAATCTTCAGAGATGAGCCGTAAGTTAGAATACTCACACCAGTGCTTCTGAGATTCTAAAATAAAACTAGAATAAAGTTATAGAATAATGCTAAAAAAATAAAGTTCTGGAATATAAAGCTGAAAAGATCCTGTGCTTCTGATCCACTGTTAATGTTCTGGTATCCAACAAGAGTGTAACCCAGTGAAACAACAGGTTGCAGACTGTCTGACACCTGCTTTAGATTTAGGTTAAAATCAAGCCGTCAACACCTTGTTTCCAGCAGATACGTGGCTTCTAATCCATATTTTAGCAGGTTGTCATGAAGATTTCATTGATCTGATTAATGCTTGGAGATGTCAAATTGTGTGACTACAATATTTTTTAAAATCATCACACTGAATTTAAAAATATTTAGGTAACACTTTATTTTACAGTGTCCATGTTATACGTTACATAGTTACTGTAGTAATAACTATAAATTATGCATAATTACATGTAACTGACCTATTCCTAACCCTATAAGTTCATGTAGTTAATTATTATTACTTAAATGTATAATTACACTGTAACACGGGCACCTTAAAATAAAGTGTAATCAATATTTATCTTTTTTTTTTTTTATGAAATTAACCATGGCTTCTTTGGATTATGAAAACTGTCATGATGTTACACTCTTAAAAATAAAATTCCATTGCGCAAAAGGTTCTTTATAATGTTAAAAAGTTATTTGGATTATTAAAATGTCCTTCTAAGAAAAAAATGGGTCTTTTAAGAAACTGTTCCCTGAAAGGTTCTTTGTGGTCCAATGCTTCGCTGTGAAATCCTCCTTTTGGAGCCTTAAGATTTGTTATCTTTTTTTATTCTAAGATTATATTTATTTATTATACCCAATTTTTCTTTGCACAGGGCAAACCTGGGCGCGACGGTTACCCGGTAAATGTTCTTTAAATAATCTAGTTTCTTTCTTGTGCTTTATTCTTCATCTTTGGCTATTTTTCATTCCTTTATTGCTTCAATCACCTCAAGTTCACTTGCTGATATAAATTTTCTCTTTTCTGTCTCACTAAATATCTGTGCAGCTTAAAAAAATATATATTTTAAATCTCTTATGTCGCAAGAGAAGTGTCTGCACTAAAAATCTGCACTAGTTTCAAAGTCTTCTACTGATAAACTCTATCTCTGATGAAGAATGAAGTCTTTCGCTGGTATTTCTGCAACATGGACGATAATGATGCTGAGTTTCCTGGAAAGAGTGAAAGCGCTCCTGGGCTCAATTACATTGGTAATAGTGTTTCTCTGTAGAAACCGCTATAGATTCACCCCATTGGCTAAACCTGTGTCCGGGACAGCAGGCCAGAGACACTTAGAACTTTTAGTTTATAATTTCCTGGTTTCTTGAACCCTGAAATGGAAAGTACTGGGAAAGTAGTTGGGCGTTTTAAAATGAATTGGGCGTAGACAAAACATCACATGCTAACTGTGACATATGGGCAGATGTGCTCCGATCTGTTGAAGTAGGGCCTACAACACACATCTGAGGATTTCTTTCTATAACTGGACGCTGATTAGAGTAGCTCTAGAGTTTGTTTGTGTTCAAATAAAAATAAATTTGCTCGGTAAACTGTGACTCATAATTGCATCTTGTATTTCATTTATGAAACAAGCCTCAGTCAAACAATCAACAGTCAGTTTATATATTTTTTCCCAGTACCTTTGTTTATGTGGATACAAACATGAGATCAATTATTGGGGTCCAAACAGTTTTCTTATTGAATTGGATCATTGTTATGATTGTATAATCTACTATAGAAGTGGTGTGGTGGCCTCTAGTGGCTCTCAGTAGAACAGCAGACAGCGCAATGATAAGCAGCAGGCGGTTCTGGAACATGTCAAGGTGAACCTGGGGTCAGATTGTGGTTAGTCACAAAGCGAATGAGGCTTTGTACCTTGTTTTGTCTGGGTCTTAATTGTGGACCCCTCGGTTTGGTTGGTTTGGCTCCAAATATCAAGAGATGTTTAGTTAACAAGCCTTACTCACCTCGCGGCGTGAAGTATGAGCTCAATAGAGAATGTATTTGTCTGGGAGTTCTGAGTAAGCCTTATTGTGCCTCTTTAGCCAATTATACTGCAGATATTATTTATTACATTACCACTTCCTGTCTCTCCACCTATTATCTCTACACTCAGAGTAATGTTTGCACTGATATGGCAACGGCGTATCTGCTGTAAGATCAGCCTCTAGATACGTCTATGCCAGGCTGGGTCCGTCATGCCCAGCAAATTTGTATCAGAGGTACACTCATGGTTTTCCCAGATTTGTATGTCTGCCGGGAAAAGTCTGTGGCTAATTATAGACAGGTGTGCGTGTGCGTGTGCGTGTGCGTGTGTGTGTGTGTGTGTGTGTGTGTGTGTCATTCTTAAAACATAAGAATTGTCTGGGTCATATTTCACCCTAAAATCAAAAGTACGATTTTTTTTATTATTATTTTTTGTTATATCTTTAATTATTTTAAGAGTTACCTCTGTTCCCCATATATGTTACCAAGACATTTTCTTTGAGAGATTCACTCCTATAGTAAAGTAATATGAAAATCATACTGTTTCACAAATTAATAGTTAATAAACATTTTTAATTTGACATCCATCTATTTATTTATTTTTAGCATTGCAATGGGAATTGGGAATATTTGGAATGCTAGGCTATATTTTTATTAAAATAAATTAAATGTATGTATATTAGGGATGTGCGAGACTAGTTGATGAAATGATACTGCTGCTACTAGTTGACTTGGAAATAGCTAGTCATTAATTTTTTTGCACATTTAATCTTGATTTAAATTTTTTTCAAAGGCTATACGTTTAAATTACCGTCATGGTAATGTTACGTTTTGAAATTAATATACAGGTCCTTCTCAAACAATTAGCATATTGTGATAAAGTTCATTATTTTCCTTAATGTAATGATAAAAATTAAACTTTCATATATTTTAGATTCATTGCACACCAACTGAAATATTTCAGGTCTTTTATTGTTTTAATACTGATGATTTTGGCATACAGCTCATGAAAACCCCAAATTCCTGTCTCAAAAAATTAGCATATCATGAAAAGGGTCTCTAAACGAGCTATTAACCTAATCATCTGAATCAACTAATTAACTCTAAACACCTGCAAAAGATTCCTGAGGCTTTTAAAAACTCCCAGCCTGTTTCATTACTCAAAACCGCAATCATGGGTAAGACTGCCGACCTGACTGCTGTCCAGAAGGCCATCATTGACACCCTCAAGCAAGAGGGTAAGACAGAAAGAAATTTCTGAACAAATAGGCTGTTCCCAGAGTGCTGTATCAAGGCACCTCAGTGGGAAGTCTGTGGGAAGGAAAAAGTGTGGCAAAAAACGCTGCACAACGAGAAGAGGTGACCGGACCCTGAGGAAGATTGTGGAGAAGGACCGATTCCAGACCTTGGGGGACCTGCGGAAGCAGTGGACTGAGTCTGGAGTAGAAACATCCAGAGCCACCGTGCACAGGCGTGTGCAGGAAATGGGCTACAGGTGCCGCATTCCCCAGGTCAAGCCACTTTTGAACCAGAAACAGCGGCAGAAGCGCCTGACCTGGGCTACAGAGGAGCAGCACTGGACTGTTGCTCAGTTTTGCATGTCATTCGGAAATCAAGGTGCCAGAGTCTGGAGGAAGACTGGGGAGAAGGAAATGCCAAAATGCCTGAAGTCCAGTGTCAAGTACCCACAGTCAGTGATGGTCTGGGGTGCCATGTCAGCTGCTGGTGTTGGTCCACTGCGTTTTATCAAGGGCAGGGTCAATGCAGCTAGCTATCAGGAGATTTTGGAGCACTTCATGCTTCCATCTGCTGAAAAGCTTTATGGAGATGAAGATTTCATTTTTCAGCACGACCTGGCGACCTGGCAACTCTCCTGACCTGAACCCCATAGAGAATCTGTGGGATATTGTGAAGAGAAAGTTGAGAGACGCAAGACCCAACACTCTGGATGAGCTTAAGGCCGCTATCGAAGCATCCTGGGCCTCCATAACACCTCAGCAGTGCCACAGGCTGATTGCCTCCATGCCACGCCGCATTGAAGCAGTCATTTCTGCAAAAGGATTCCCGACCAAGTATTGACTATTGAGTGCATAAATAATTATTATTGTGCAATTACATAATTATTTGAAGGTTGACTTTTTTTTTTTGTATTAAAAACACTTCTTTTATTGGGCAGATGAAATATGCTAATTTTTTGAGACAGGAATTTTGGGTTTTCATGTGCTGTATGCCAAAATCATCAGTATTAAAACAATAAAAGACCTGAAATATTTCAGTTGGTGTGCAATGAATCTAAAATATATGAAACTTGAGTTTTTATCATTACATTATGGAAAATAATGAACTTTATCACAATATGCTAATTTTTTTAGAAGGACCTGTATTTTGAAAAAGGTGTATAACTGCAGAAACAAAATTATTTAATTTTACCTCAATTTTTTTTAATAAATCAAATTTGTGGGTAATAAATCTAAATTGGTTTTCTCTTTGGCGTTCGCGGCGGTTTCAGAGAAATGTGTATGCCTATACTCGAGGCCTAGTAGGCCTATACTCGAAGATGAGCAAGATAAGGGAGTATTTTAATAGCCTACAAAACCTTTCCATATCGTCATGTCAAACTAGTTTAGAACAATTAAGCTTGCTTATAGGCTTGTTATACTAACGGTTATGATGGGGCAATACGGTATGAAATTTTATACTGGGTTAAATGAGAAACATGAATGAAACTTACTTGACACTTGAACAGTTGCTATATCAGCAGTTGTCAGTAGCATATAAGTCAAGCTTTTCTTGCGATTTTGCCACCCGTCATGTTATGGCCGGTGCACATTGTACGGTTTTTGTCCCAGATGAAAGATGACCATTCTTGGTGATTTCTGTGCTCGTGCCTCCTAAACGGTGGCCCTACACTGTGCAGTGAGAGAAGTTCAAATACCGCCGTTGTCACGGTCTTGCGACCAAAGATTGCCAGCGATAATTATCTGACAGTGTCATAAATTTAGCATGATGATCATCTCACAATGTGTTTGCTGCTACGACCTTACGTCTACTGACTAGCCAATAAAAATGCAACATAAAATGGCGCCTTGATCAATGTGACATGGCACTAAAATGTAAAAAAACTACTTGCCTCAAGCTCCATTTGCAAAATTGCCATGCCAAGTTGGCCTCTTTTCCCTAGCCATGACCGTGTCCATATTGTCCTTTTACGGCTTACTCCTTTTTTTCAGTCCATTTAAAAAGCACACTTGCCGAAGTGCGATTCATCTGGCTCTATTTGTTTACCACTTGTGTATGCTGATGAAGTTTTATTCTTCTATAGCCTACTAACTTATGTCGTAGCCTACGATTCAATAGGTGTCATCATCAAACAGTCTGTTATACCCAAGTTTATTAGATCCATGTCGTACAGTGTTATTTGTAATGATGATCTTATAGGATTGCCGAAATCGCACAGGCATTAGTCGGTTGCAACATTTCCATTTAAACGTTAATGAAAGTAGTCGTTGCGCACATCCCTAATGTAGGCAATATATACAAAAAAGAAAACACCCAAGGCTTCACTGACACTATGTTTGGCATGAAGCTGAAGCTCACTGAGCTCAATAGAAGAGTACTTCACTACGTGTGAGTGGATCAGATTTCCTAAATTGGAACATGTCCATTAGCATCTGCCAAGCCTTTGTATCATCTGGAACAGAGTGACAGGTGCTTGTGTGAACTCGCCCCAAATCCACATCCTTTACGGTTTACAACGCAATCTTAAAATGCTTTCGGCTAGCAACTATGAAACATACGCTAGTGATTTCACTCCATTCACCAGCAATAGCAGCATTCGCCGTCTTTTAAACAATCCCCTTTACTCCCTCACAGCGTGATTGTTCTTATCCTGTAAACTGGTTTGACAGACAGTTTGTGTTAACTTGCGTCATATGGCGAGGATTATTAATGACAAAAAGCAGATGATTTCAAGTAAATATCATTTACACTGTTACACTAAGCCTGAGGAGTTTAGTTGACGAGCAACAGGAGCCAAACAGGAAGTGTACGCATATACGTTTGATGGAATCCAGGTAGATCCAGGTTGATTCTGTTCTGTAAGTGTGCTGGGGTTAATGTTACTCGCATATATGAGCGCAACATGTGTGCAGATGCCTCGCCATTGTTCTTATACGCTCAGGTGGTGCCCACATGCTGTCGGTGCTCATTTGAGGCCATGTTTTGATTAGCAGTATCGTAAACAGACTGTATTACATGCAGACGCAGCCGAGAACGCCTCACACGAGACTGTCATTGGCTCGATCCCTTTGAATTTGAGCACGATCCTTTAATCCGACACAAAATGTGAGAAGTTACTGAAGGAGATTGCTAGTAAAGAAAGATCCAGTTGCACGGCCGCATACGTCGCTTTTATTTTCTTCAGAAAATCTATTTGACCTAAAACGTCTTCTTCTGTCACTGAACATTGGAGACAAAATGTGTCATATGAAGGCTTTTTATGAATGTTCTTGACATTGTAGTGTTTCTTTTTTTTAAATCCACTTCTTTCTTGGCGGGCCGGTGGGAAAGAAATGAATGTCACATATCCCAAGTATTTCCATGTACTTGAAGTATAAAGCAGTCGAATAAACGATATTCCCTTCCGAGAAGAAAGGAGAACAGGGAGACGTGGAGACTTCATGGGCATTGGATCCAGATGAGGGTTCGTCTCTCCCTGCAGAGTCACAAAGGGATGAGATTTGGTTCTTGGGTTTCTTTTATGCAGAAAAAGCAAAACCTGGGTTTGCACTGCATGCTTCTCTGTCCGTTATCCATCTTCTCAGTTTAAAACAAAAAACGAATGAATCATTGATCAATTCACAATCAATTTAATATTAAATTTTATTCAATATGCATAATCCTTGAGAACATGAATATATATTACACATCGTGTCTGATTTTACAAATATTAAATAGTTTTAAGTGGTTAAATTATTTTTCTGTTATAAAATAACACTGAAATTCTTAAAGACAGTAACAACAAGCAAGTAGTGACAGTTCATTTCTTCCATATTGTGACGAGTGAAATTTTTTGAAAATATTGTAAATTTAGGACGGGGACTTGTTGTTTCTATCATTCGGTTGTTGATTGGATTTTGAGATATTGACTGCACACTCCAAAATGAATGCATGCTTATAAAAGAGGCAGGGTTTAAGTTGACTAAATAAAAGAAGTTCGATTAAACATGAAGAAGTCAAAAAATCCTTGTTCACAATGATATCTACACCATGCTTTCACAAAACAGATAGGGTGAATTTTAATTTCATGAACACTTTAGTTGCCTATTTTTGTCTTGTTCATCTAACATGTGGAGAGGTTTATGCTTAAGTTTTTTGTAACAATATGAAAATGGGTAAGAAAAGTCTTAAATAAAATGTATATACAGTATATTCTCTGAAAACAAGTCTTAGGGCCAGATTTACTAAACAGGGCGAATTAGCATGAGAGCGCAATTCCAAAAAAGCACCGATGGGAGTGGAAAAGTTCTGCACAGACGCAGCCGGATCATTTCCATAATGACCAACGCTATCTACCAAGAGCAGCGCAAATTAGCGACTGGTTTAAGACATGCTTTTTTGGGGCGGGAAATAATGGCGCAAATACCAGTAAATTGAAGAGCGCAAACCTTAGTAAATCACATTGCATGATTAATTTAAATACTCTCCTCCCATAAATTGTGCGTCTGAAAAGGAAACTCCTACAAATTCAAATGCAATAAGCTCAGCTGCAAAAATAACCCTATTCAGCACTAATTTTTCACTGCGTGTCTTTAGGTAATACTGACGCCAATAGATGGTTTGCGCTGGCGCTTAATGTCTTATGCAATATTTCTTCAAGTAAATCTTGTTTAGATATTTTTTTTACAGGAAAAGTTGCAGTGCATTTTAAAGGCTTAAAACCAGAGATGTAATGCATGATAAGACATTTCTGAACTGTCCAACCCAAACACGCTATGTTAAGTAGGTGGAGGCAGTCAAAAACTATGAAAAATTTGATTAAAACTTTTGAGTCTTAATTTGACTCAAGGGTCCATTGATACAATCCCCCCAGATTTCCCTCGAAGCACCATTGAGCCCACCACAAAGTCCAATATTAGAAGGAATGCTTTTGTAGGCCTGAACTCAAAGCGTTTAGATTACCCTGCGATGAATTTGCGATTTATAGCAAAGTTAAAAACTTTAACACTGGCAAAGGGCAACAGGGAAAAAGTCATTATTTCATTTTCATAAGGCTTTACTGGTAATCCGAATCCTCTTTCTCACTCCTTTGCACTTTGTGGTTCAATATATGTGGTAAATTCGTGCTACTTTGGAATGTTTTCCTGCTGTTCCTCCTTGGAATTCGGTGGTGCACACATCAAAATAATATATCCAGGATTAATCTTCATTTAATTGTTTTATGAGAGGTTTTTCTTGGCGGTTTCGTACTTTGCTTGGCCATTCAGTATGTTTGCAGGAGAAGAATGAAAAGCAGGTTTAGGAATAACGGATGGATTTCATTTTTTTTTCACGGTTACCAACACTCTTCAGGGGGTCGTAAATTGAGTTGTGTTAGTTCATGTGTGGCATCCATATGGACCTTCAGGTGCGAGACGGATAACAAGAACATTTGGAAATTTGAAGGATACATTCATGGATCATAATGAGAGTGGTGTTTGTCCATGCAAAACTCAACAGTGGCTATGTTTCTTGAGGAAGAAAACCTTAATCCCCCAATCATTTTGATGGATTATTCAATTACAAATGTAAGAGTCTTTGGCCTTGAGGGTCAACAGATTGAGACTCAGCAACAGTGACCAATGGGAAGACCAACCTCCTCCTCACAATGATGAACTCAAGGGGTCTGAGACCCCGAGTACTCGGGTCATAAATCAGAGTTAGGTGTCTTTGCCGATTCATTCATTTCTCTCACAGGAAGTCCGCTGGCATTGACCTGTGCACATGGTGTCTGCTAACCATGAGGACACACCACAGAGAGCAGGCCATGTAAACGCTCCCAGATGTATGACTAGAGCTTCCAGCACGTCCTCAAAACAAACGTCCTGTCCTTAACATACCTCTGGGAACACTTAAGACCAGGGATTGTTTATTGTCCACAATGGACTCGTACATCTTTTGTCTGTTTATTCAAAGGCAGAAGCTTAGTGTTCGTTATTTTAGCCCAGGATGTGTCCTTACTTTTGGGGTACAGACACTTCATTGAAGTTTGAAGGGCACTAGAACTTGTTCGCCTTATATGCACACAAACATGTGAGCATTTTCAAACACCACATTTTTCGTGGTGCAAATTCGCATGGTTTAGAAGAAATGTAACCCAGAGCATGTATACGTCACTGATTTCATTTGAACTCATTTCTAAGAATCAAACATAGATGCGGTTTCTCATCAAGTTTAAAAGAGAAATTTTAAATAGAGAAGCTACATGAAGTTGTGTGGAGTAGACAGTATTTTTAATACTTGGAACTACTTGTTAGTGCTGTTTGCTAATGCATCACTGTTGCTCATGCTTATGGACTCAAACTAGCATAAAACATTAAAGCTACAATATGTAATTTTTTCCGCCGCTAGGGGTCGCTAACCTCTTACAATAACAAAGGCGTAGATTGATGACGCAGTGAATAAGCGGTATCATAGCCTGGTTAAAACCAGACCATTCTCAGTTGTAACTGAGTTATGGTCTGGCAAAGCGTCATAGACAAATCATTTCTAGAGGGGCGTCACCAACGGACGTCGCGGATAGACCTAAAACCAATCAGAGCGATGGAGATGACGTATGCAGAGCGGTGGAGAAACATCTCCGAGTGTTGTTCTTTGCTCGGTTTTTAACAAAAAGGAAACGTTCAAATCGCTTAAAACAGACGCGATAGCTGATTCGAACGAGTGATGTTCGACGGCGGCATCCATCTTGGTAATGCAGGCTACAAAATCTGCTTCAAAATCCCAGCGCTGTCGTCTTCGTGTAAAGCCCGCCCCAACGTTTCTGATTGGTGCCTCGATTTCGGCGGATTGGAAATGGGCTTGAATGAGCTCTTTGCCAGACTAACTTTCAGAGCAAATCTAAATTTGCCGGAAGTTGTCTGGGTTTTCCCAGGGCAGGCTATAGCGGTATCATGGAACTTGCTGTCATGCTGATGGATCTAATAATGTTTATGGGTGAGTGAAAACATTGATGTTTTTTAACATGACTGTGGTATGAAGCAGGGCGCGATTGCTAATGAAAGACAGATATCAGCGCCACACACGAGTCCCGCGGATATAAAGGAATGAGTACATTTAAATCTACTGAACTACCCGCAAGTGCTGAATTACTACTCACACAGGTCAGTTTATTTGACGAATTAAACTTGTGAGGTAACGCAGCGCTGTTTCACTTGGTCTAACGTTACACTATCATACTAAACAGCATTTGAGTGTGTTGAAAGTTTTGTTATATGTGTTAGTTAGTTGGCTATATGAGACTAGCAGTAAGATCAACATTAGAATAACATACTGATCATATTCTAACATTTCATCATGTTGAGCTATATAACATTGATTTGTTTTATGTACATTTGCTTACCTGCCTAATAAAATACGTGCAAGAGCAGCTTCTCTGTCAAGTCCAAGTTTGTCGTGGAGCTCTCGGCATCTCGAAAACGCCATGCTGATATTGATCCTCGTTTTAGTTATCCTTTTGTCCCAAAGTCTGCCTGCCATGGTCCATAATGTTTGAACGAAACAACAACAGCGTGCCGCTAAACATTATGCAGTTGTCCACATCTGTCGCCATGGTTCCTATGGCAGTACAAGCGGAAACCAGGGATAACGCGGATATTACATCATTCACAGGCAACAAGTGACAAGGGACGGGCACTATTTAAAATTGTGAATTTCTCTGAGTTTACCAATTCTTGGAAACATTTAGGATAATGTAAGGACACAATTGAAAGAAATAACACGTGCAAGTGGTTTTTGGATATTTTGATACAAAATTCTTACATATTGTACCTTTAAATATTAGTTTGTGTGTCTTCTGTGATTCTAGATCATTAGTGTTTGGAGAGCTGATAAACCTCTATTTATAGCCTCACTTGTTGCTCTGCACCGATCAGGTGATCAGATTGTCATGAGCTGTAGGGAGGGAGATGTGATCTGTGTTGAGCAGGTAGAGAGGACGTTGTAGTTGCTGTCAGGCTGTGTTGCATCCCTCTTATTCTCTCAATTTCTCTTCTAATTGATACCTTCTTTTTCCTCCCTCCAGTAAAAGTGGTAATATAAATTCACCTCTTTTGTCTGCTGTTCTCTTTTCTTGTTAGATTTTTTTTCTTGTCCAATTTGACTCTAGTGGGTCAAAAGTAAAGAAATGTTGTTGTTTTTCATTTGACAAGTCTGACTGACCAACACACAGGTTGCAAACAAGGCTTATTGTCTTCTCTTCTGCTTCAACTCTACTTTGTTTATGCTGTGTTATATATCATGTTTCCCTTTTCTCACCCTGACACAAAGAAAAAAGTGTGAATCAATTGTTGATGTGTGAGTGCTACTAAAGGTACAGATATATGTTTCTAAGTTCAAAGGTCACAGCCATTTTGATGACCTCCCACACTTCATGCAAAAGTATGTGAATTATTTGACACTGCTACTTTTAGAACAAGTCTAGGTGCTTTATGACACTTTGGCATCAGGCCTTCTCAACAAAAATAAATCCTATAAAGTCACTTTTTGCATAAAATAATAACTTATGTTAAGCTGCCAGTGTAGAAACATCCTTTCTAATGGGGTGGTGATGGCGCAGTGGATAAGACACATGCCTTTGATGTGAGAGACCCGGGTTCGAATCCAATGTGAGACACCAATGTGTTCCTGAGCAAGACACATAACCCCTAGTTGCTCCAGAGGCGTGCGACCTCTGATATATATAGCAATTGTAAGTTGCTTTGGATAAAAGCGTCAGATAAATGTAAATGTATTTTTGACGCTGCACAGTCACTTTAATTTCTCAGTCTGATTTACGAACAACATAAATTCACTACTATGAATCTTATTTGTTACATTTTTAAATGATGGAAAGTTGCACTGACATGTCGTAAAATATGTCAGCGCTATTGTTTTGTCACAAGATGCACTCCAGTGATGTTTAAAAGTTACTTAAATGTCCTAATTTAACTAAGCCACTCCTGGCTTAATCTAAGCCAGAGTCTAAGCCCTGTCTGTGAAACCAGGCCTTTATGTTGTAAATAAAAAAAAACATGTCTCAATCCTCATCTTAAAAATAGAGGAATGACATAATGGCCAGACATGATCATTTTAATTCTGTTTCTCTCCTGATCCTCATCTCTTGATTTATCCCTCACACTTCCTTTCAGAGTCTATCCTTGCACTTACTCTTTTTATGACGGGCTGTCTGGGACTCCTGTGGTTTAATCGTCTGTGTTTTCTCTGTTTCCGATGTTCAGGGTCCACTTGGTCTGGATGGCAAACCTGTGAGTATTCCCCAGCTTTAAAGAGACAAGGATTTATGTGTGGAAAAGATATTCTGAATTCTCACTTTCTCAGTGTGACACTTTGAAAAGAAAAGTTGTCAATGATTTTATTATAACCAAATACAGGCACCTCTTCACTAGACCACAGAGAAGTCTCCATTATATTATCATTTTCTGCGCGACCTGTACATTGACAGCAACACACCTCATCATTGTTTCTGCAATGACGTCTGACGTGTTTACATTTGACGTTGCATGAGAACGTGATTAAACGCAAAAACGCTACGCAAGAACCTGACCAGAGCAGTCAGACTGGAATTAGTTTTCAGATATTAGAATTGAATAAGATTTCATACCACATACGAATTTAGCTTGAAACGGATTTGTAAAAATCTGGTTTCAAGGGATTTTTTGCAATTCGCATTTGCTAAATATAATCGGATACTACAGAGCCCCTAAAGGGACATAGTGGTGGTGGAAAAAAATTTGAGATGGAAGGGAAAAAATATATTTTAAAAGTTTTGCATTCCCTCAAAAAACGTTTGTTCTTAGCAAGCGAACGCAAAGTTTTTTCAACGCAAAAGCAATGACAATTTTTTTTCTCCCATCTCATATTTCTATTCCATCACCATGTACCTTTAGGGGCTCTTATGTCATTTCAAAGAAGTGTGTGTATTTACCGTATGGGTGACATTATGGGTGACATAACTTACTTTTTTGCAGAAACTTGTAACTGAAATGGACACAAAGTAGATGTTCCTTTTATTTAATTACATAAGATTGTTGTTATTGTTTTTTTTTACTACTATTGCTTATAAACACCATTAAATCTCTGGCATGTAACTGACTGTTTGTGCTACGAACGTGAATGATGGCTCAATTGTGTAACTTTTCTAAGCAATCAGAATTATGAGTCTTGACTTGTGGAGGATGTGAAACCATCCCATAGACTTACATTGAAAGAGTTACCTGAGCCAAATCTAGAGGCCAGGGTTTCATAGAGACTTGGAAAGACTTCTTGTTTTGACTAGAGATGTAATTGATTTGTTTTGCAGGGTACTCCTGGACCTAAAGGAAGCCAGGTAAATCCAATTTCAAATCTCTACTGTTCCGTATCTTATATTATAGAGCAATAAGTGCAAACTTTTGCTTTATGACGTTTTTGGTTTTGACGTTTTGACGTTTTTCGTGCAAACTTTTGGTTTATGAAAGCTACCAAACTTTACACACATCTGAAAGCTGTTCATTTGTACGGTTTTATTTTTTCATGGCTTCAGAGGGATTAAACTCCTATATACGTTTTCAGGCCATTTATCATCTCAGATATAGGGTCACACACCACAAAGTGCCTTTTTACCATGTATGTCCATCCCCAAATGAGATGGAAATAATGGATTACACACCGAAAAGAGAGAATTCATCATTGTTAGCTTGTGCGCGTGCAAATAGGCGGTGGTTTATAAACCCTGCTGTGCTCTTTAGCGCTGCCAAGGGAAGCCCATTTGTCCAATGTAAAGTAAACCACTTCTTCTGGAAGGCAGACCACCTCCAAGCGCCATTCGTCTGTCGCTTCCTGTGAAAGACAGTTGTTTTGTTTTGACTTGCATGAAGGAGTCTAAGGTCGTCATACAGTAGGTTTCAATCAGGCATGAAAATGTGGGATTCTGTGATGCATATAACTGATGTGCAGAGTATTCCATATCTAAAATGAGGAAGAGGTTGCAATTGAATCGGTTGCATCTGATTTTATTCAAATGTGACACAGATTCTTTGAACGACATGACTGACTCTGACATTTTTAATCCCAGTGTGTATACATGCATTTTTTATTAGGTTTTTGAGCCAACAAAACTTGCTCAATTTTTATATAAAAACTAACATAGTTTACAGTTGAAACGGTATTTCTTGTTTAAAAAAAAGTGTCTGATATGGGTCACAGTGAGAAGGTCATGTGAACAACCTCATAAAAATATCATATTTGAAAATGAAAATACCATAGACTCAGACTCTCATTTCCAGTTTCACTCAAACCATTTTCGGTCAGCTGTACGTCCATCATATTCACAGACTTTTGATCATGTTATTTACAAGTGACTTTTAAGATCAAAGATTACAGCTATATCTAGTGCAGATGTGAGGTGCTGTCTATAATTCTATTTGGAAAAAGATGACTTTGATAACTTTGAAAGCGAGGTACATGTGAAAATTTATGGACACTGAGACACTAAAGACTCTTAGCGAGTGAATGGTTCACATGCAAGTTTTTGAACTACACTGTGTTTTCCCTTAGACTTTTGTCATATTAATATTTCATGTTGGACAATCTGTCTAATCAACACACCCAATTCATTTATTTCCAGGGGCTGCCAGGACCAAAAGGAGATAAGGTACCTTTAGTATCTTTCTTTCCGAAATTGTAAGCCGCACACAGGACGGTTTCGTTCTGTTTCCGATCTCAGCTTCCCAGCAAGCAGATGTTTTCCGATTTCTAAAACAACTCACAAATTTCATTTGCATTGGCTTTTGTCTTCAAACACATGTTTTGGAGGGGATGTAGACTGTGTCAGGCATCAAATTAGAGTAACAAGAAACCTGTGGTAAATGAAGACCGTCTTGAAGTATTTTCCTGATTGCAGTAAAAAAATAAATTAAAAAAACCCACAACAAAACACAAACATGGAGCCTCAGGATGCTTTTTCGCCTAGATCAGTGTTTCTCATTTATAGTAATTAGTAAACAGACTTATGTTCATTCTCTGCCCTGATTTCATTTATCTGCTCTTTTGTTGTTAAATAGATGGTTTACTAAACTCACAGTAAGCCAGTTTATATTATGAATTAGGGTGTTTAAATGAGTAAGTTTCTCTTACATCTAAAACAGAAAAAGCTTATTATTGCTACCACATAAGAACAGCCACTGTCTACCACATAACACACTCAGAACACCTTAGCAAAACACACTCAGAACACCTTAGCAACCATCCACACAATTTCTTTTTGGAATATAGAAACATCTTTACTGTAGTTTATATAGTGCTGTGTTGCTAATTGTATGTCTTGTCTTTGTGTGTTTTAGGGTGACCAAGGAGACACTGGGCCAAGGGTCAGTAGTACATGCATATTTCTGGCACCTTGAATAGATCTATATATATTCATATTTTCCCTTACAATCAGATAATCAGAATGTGCCTCAGAGTAATGCAGGAGATTCCTGACTGGATGTTAAAGGGTTAGTTCACCCAAAAATGAAAATTCTGTCAGTAATTACTCACCCTCATGTTGTTCCAACCCCGTAAGACTTTCGTTCATCTTCGGAACACAAATTAAGATATTTTTGATTAAATCTGAGAGCTGGATCACCCCACAGAGAAGGAAATGATTAGTTGAATAAAGTCGTTATTTTTGTTTGTGTTTTGCGCACAAAAAGTATTCTCGTCGCTTGATAAACTTAAGGTTGAGCCACTGTAGTCACTCGGACTATTTTAACGATGTCTTTCATAACTTTTGGGCCGGCCAGTTTCGATCTCTTAAGAAGCCTATGGAGGAGTGATCCAGCTCTCAGATTTAATCAAAAATATCTTAATTTGTGTTCCGAAGATGAACGAAAGTCTTACGGGGTTGGAACAACATGAGGGTGAGTAATTACTGACAGAAGTTTCATTCTATCCCTTTAATCACATTTATGAAGATTGATGATGCATCATAAACCAGGATTGAAGGGCTTAAATTGTGTACGACAGAAGGCTGAATTCATTTACTATAGTCAATATTCTCTCTTTCTCATATTTTCTTCATCTTTCTTTATTCTTTTTGTCACGCACATCCAAAGAAGTGGCATTACTAGGATGTGCATGTGGATTTACAAGATGGGCAACTAAAAATATGGGAAGAAATAAAATCCAAATCTTTTAACTTTCTTAATTTGAACCTTCTGTTGGGTTGGGCAATTTCTTTAGGATGAGCACGCCCACACTTGCTGGTGTCATGGTCTAATCCAAACATAGAATTGTTCGACCGATATTTGACTATTTAGAACTGACCAAAGAAGTGTTGATTTTGAGTAGTGTGTTCCAAAATGTTCAAACTTGTCAATGGATAATGTACTTTTTCAGGTTTCAAATAATAGTTTTTGTGACTTAAATCAGTAAAATAAGTATTTATTTAAATGAAACAATTTTGGGTATGTTTTTTTTTTTTTTGCTTTTATAATATGATATAATATAATATTAGTGTGTGTGTGTGTGTGTGTAAATAGGAGTTTATTGATATTTTGATTCCCTAAAGAGTGTGCAGTGTGTGTATCTGTGTGTGTGTGTGTCTGAGATAGATTGCATGTTTCAGAGCACAAAAATAACAACAAAAAAAGTCTCCTGACTTCAGCTAAAGCTCAACAATCCTCCCTTTTGGGAAGCTCTCCCTGAAAAGGAAAAATACAGAGTAAATAATGTCTTTATTCTCTTCTAAAATTGCCACAAGTTTTATTTTAGGGTTGGGGTTAGTCTGTAGTAAATATAATTAGTGTAATTTATATAGCATAGGGACAATAGAAGTCAATGGGAAGCTTAGTTAGCTGAGCGTGTGTGTAGTGCTGAGTAAAGCAGCAGTGTGGGAAACCTCAACCATCCCTCGGGTCACCACATCCCTGCTAACTCAACCCTCATGCTCACGCTGGCATCAACAAACTGTGTCACTCGCTCACTTTCTCTCTATGATGCTCTGTTTTTTCTCTTTCTCTTTTGCAAAGCCTTTACTTCTCAGATTTCTGAAGCTAACTGTCATTCTTAGCCATGTTCCTGTTTTCCTGCAACGCAATATAGCACGACGGTGAATTGCTATGAAATAATCCTTACACTTGTGACTTGTTGTCTGTTTCCATTCTCAAAACTTTTCAGAGAGAGAGAAAGTGACATCTGTACTCACCTCAATGGTACGGCCTTATTTAAAATCTCTTGCGGCAGACAAAAAGTGCTGTGCTTCTCGTGCAGCTCTCTGTCAACACAATCCAGCCCTATGAATGTGGTTTACAGAGACAAGCACACAGACAGATGTGATTTAAGACAGCAAAAATAAAACCATGGTTTTTGTCCAGTTTTATTTCAAGGTGGCAAGACCAACAATTTATTTTATTTTTTTATTTTTTTTTTATCTCAGTTGTGTTTAGGCAGTCCAGACACATTGTCCTTTTTGGTCTGCATTTAGAACAAGTCAAAATTGCAAACATTGTTTTTTTTTGTTTTGTTTTATGACATGGCATGAATAACTGATCCAGTCATACCCAATGAGAACCATTCCACCAAATAATATTTAAATGAAAAATATCATATTATATATTTTTTATGTTGTTGAAAGAAGTCTCTTGGTTGTATTTATTTAATCAAAGATACAGTAAAAAACAGTACTATTGTCTTCTCTATTGTAGTATATTTTAAGATGTATTTTATTCCTGTGATGTCAAAGCTGGATTTTCAGCATCATTACTCCAGTCTTCAGTGTCACATCTGATCCTTCAGAAATGATTCTAATATGCTGATTTGCTGCTCAAGAAACATTTCTGATTATTATGAAAGTTGAAATTATTATGCGGCTTAATATGTTAGTGGAAACATTGTTTTTTCAAGATTCATTGATGAATAGAAAGTACAAAAGATAATTGAAATATTCTGTAATATTGTCAATGTCTTACTATCACTTTTAAAGTATACAGTTTGTAAAGTATAAGTATAAAATGTATACTTTAAAAAGAAAAGTTATTAACCCCATACTTTTGAATGGCAGAGTATGTTATCCATTGACAAGGATGTTGGGGTTTTTAATTGTCCAAATGGACTACATTGACACTGAACATTTCAAAAAAGCCAAATATCAGCCAAACAATTGGCCTGAACGTTAAGCTAATTTGAGCAAAATTCTCCAGGTGTTAATTCTCATTCCGGTGGCAGTGAAATGCTCTTTCAAAGCTCTTTTGATGACTGGTCTGTGTATCTCTGCTCCTCTGTTCATCCTCTTCCTCTCGCAGGGTCATGGCACTCATGCAGGTCTGCATAGTAATCAGATTCTCATTAAGGTTTGTCCCTTCACTGCTGCCATAGCCTTCATCTCCAAGCTTCTCCATGTCAAGGATGGTCGTCTTCCCTTCATGGCCCCTGAGATCTTGCTCAGCTTCCACACTATCCCTCTGTCTGAGTTTGTCAATGCTCGTATTGTTTCTCCTCAACTTTCTCCTTTGTCTTTTACTCCTGTCTGTTCTTCTGGGGACGTCCTGTCTCTTACTATGGGGGACTCACACGCACAGATGGTCTTTCCTCGTTACGATCACGGCTACATCTCGGCCGATCAGCCCAGTTTCCAGAGGCGCATGCTGAAGGTAGCATGTGTGCAAGGCATGTGCTGCGGACACTCCCCTTACTAGATCTTCATCTTCCTCATTTCTAACTTATGTCATGTAGCGTGATTGCTTGTGTTTTTGTTTGTGTCTCAATATTTACAATGAAATAACCTCATCCATGTCTGAAGGATCTGAGCGTTGCATGCAAGCTGCTGCTTCAGTGAATGTGGCTGATTCAGGGTGAATGTCACGAAAACATATCTCTGTATCATATTTTACCCCATACAAATATTAGTAATTATATTTTGCATAAGGAAATTGAATGCAAAATAATGGCACAATGCAAAAATAGATATAATACAAAATAATTGTCCTGATAATAGATACACTAGTAAAGAAATTTCTTCCTGAGATTCATACCCTTAGATATACAGTATAAGGAAACCTTGTAGTGACAAAATTGTGCCATTATACATTGGAAAAACAATTGGTCTATTAACAATTTTCACTAAGAAAGTGCTAGTAAATTTCACAAATAATTACAAAGCAAGTAACACATTGAGTTAAACGTGAAATTTTACAGTAAAAAACTGAAATTGTATTTGTAATAATAATTGTTGTTAAATTATTTATGTATTATTATTATTCAGAAAAGTCTCATTACTTATATACAATAAATCACTGATGAAACTTGAAACATCATAGTTCTACCATTCAATTTTTCATAAAAAACCTGAAATATATACTTCAAGAGAATGTTGTCTGTGCTTATTTGTGTGATTTCCTGTGACTTGCTTATAAAAATGTATTGTACTGTATATCACATATCTGTATGTTTTCATCAGGGTGATCAAGGACAAGCTGGCCCACCTGGACCTCCAGGCCCTCCTGGTGCACCCGGTGCTAGAGGGCCCCCAGGAAACACTGGGAAGGACGGCCCCCGTGGCCCACAAGGAGATACAGTAAGACGCTTCAATCATTTTTACTTGCTTCCGCGATACCTTAAAAGATGCTGTGCATAAAGGGGTCATCAAATGTAAATTGCCGAGGTTAAAGCACATCAGGGATACAAGTTTTTTAAGTGTGATATTACAGATCCCTGCACATGACATGTGGGAAAAAACGAGGAGGAAGAGGCAAGGGAGGCAGTGTCTCCTCAAAAATGTGACATTAAAAAGTGTAAAATTCATTTGTTTTTATAAAGTAACAATGTCCAAAAGCGACACTATAGTTACAGCGGGACGCCGCGTCTCTCTTGCCTCCCCTGAGCCCATTGACTTTTAACAGACCCCCCAAAGTGTGCGGTGGGTTTGGTGGGGGGTATTTGAGAATGAATGGGGGAAAGTCACGTTTGAGGAGGCAATGCCTCCATTGCACTTTGATTTGATATGATCGGTTATGACTGGATATCATTGGTTTGTGCGATAAATCCCGCCTCTTGTTTTCGTGCGCGTTCTCGAATCGGCCTGAATGAAGACAATTAATGGGAACACTAATTAAAAAGCAAGTAAACAACTCAGCCACTTAGATATCACCGCTTTGTCACGTCGAAATCAAACTTGGCCTGAGAACATGATGACTGTGGGGGGTTTTAGTGCGTAAACGGCTTTGGGGAAATTAAAGGTTCATCTTTGTGTCTGTGGCCAGTGTGTACAAGCTTGATGACTGATGAAAATAAGTTGACTATTAAAAAGAAAAGCTGAACATTAGTTCACAAATAATATATGTTGTTTAAATTGTTACTGCCTTTAGTTATTATTTTGGAATAAATGAAAAAATGCGTAAAAACACTAACTTGATGAAATTTAAAATTGGTTTTAATAAATAGAACATTACATAGTTAGTGTAAAAAAACAAAATAGAATTGTGTTTGGTCTCTCTTTGATGTAATGTTTATTTAACCAGGAAAATTAAATGTAACAGGGACGTTAATTTAGATTTGATATATATATATATTTTAAAAAAGTGAAGATTTTGCCTCCTCATTTTAAAACACTGGGGAAAAAATGTGTATATCGTGGCCACAGATTAACAATTCATTCCCATGACTTACTAATACATCAGCACATTTGACTAATTTCTTACTAATTCGTTCCCTCGTTTTACTAAATCTTGTGCACGATACAATAATTAGTTCCCTTGTTTTATTAAATTGTGACCACATTGTAATAATTCATTCCCGTGTTTTAGTTCAATCAAACAAGTGAACGAATAAGTAAATGGTGGCCACAATAAACAGGAAAATATTGATTAATTATGGAAACAAAGACAATATTGTCAGTTCAGTGTAAAGGCCATTAATTATGAAACGAGTTTACTTGAGCTATAAAGCACTTCTGGAGCGGCTCAGTTAAGTCTGCTATTTTAAAGGCTGTCTCAATTGCAGAATACTTCCAGTGCACTGAAACGTTAGACATGTAACATGTTTATATGTATGTAACAATTGAAAGTATTTATCATAATGTACCTTAAATAAAAAAAAAATTTAAATGTGTGGAAAATATCAGTTCTGCTGTTCATAAATACCAGTAGTGATATTGTATAATGTGTAGTGAGTCCTTACTAGTGTCCAAAAATGTGTGTACACCATAAGGCTATACTGATTCACGACCTGCTGATTGAGACGCACCCTAAGTTGTCAACAAAAATGATTCATTTAGTGCCAACAAAAAATATTAAGTTAAATTAAATTTGACATTTAAATGGATTGAACATAATTAAATTGGATTGTGACAATTTTTTCAAGAATTGTGTTGCTTTAGCTCATTTTAGCTAAGTAATTTGAACAAGCTGCTTAAACAGACGGCGTAGGGCACTAACTACCAAGGGGGCACCAAACAGTGATGTTTACTGAGGGGCCCTGGTTGTACAATTGGATTTATTATCTGAAGATGTTTTTGTACTACAGCAGCCTGTGGTTTACAACAGTTACAGGTTGTACTTTAGAGGTTAAAGGCATTAGCATTGCTCCGCTCTGGCCTCTCATCTCACGGTTGTGTTTTGTTCAGCTAGAGGTGATGGAGAGAGAGAGAGAGAGAGAGAGAGAGAGAGAGAGAGAGAGGTTAGAGGGGAAGGGGGCAAATCCAGTTCATCATTCCCCCGATGGGGCGTTTGAGAAACCACAGCCTATGCCAGTGCACGGCGGCTCACCTAAAGCTGAACCAAATATAGATTTTAAGGCTCAAGACTCATCTGGTTTGGGTAAGACACGGCCACAAGAGATATGGCGCAAGTCCTGGTTCAGGAACAGTTCTCACAACATTTCTTGCCTTAGGTCCCTTCAAATGAAGTTTATATAGTGTCTTAACAGAAAGGTAGCTTAATTAGGACTAAACGTGAACTTGAAATGGTTTCAATCTGAAGTTGGAGTGATTTATATGAAGCATTCATGGAATATTTACTCTTATCCCAGAGCTCAAACTGGGCTGGTTCTCACCGACACACTAGCCTGTCAATTCTTTTCACAATACCAGGAATTATTCTTGCGTAGCGGCAGATTATGAGAGAGCCAGTACACATTCTCTTCTGTTTCTGCTCTATAAGACTGTCTGTCCTCTCAGTCTGACTGTTAGTTTCACAAGCCAAAATGTTGACTTTCGACACTAAATCAGCAGCATAATATAGCTTATTCTGGCCAAAAATCATTCATTCAGATATAAAGAGGTTGCCTGGCTGACATTTGAAATTACCAGACTCATTTTACTTGATTTTACATGGCATTTAGGGGTTTGGCAAACATGCGAGAGATGTCATTTACTCTGAGTCATCTGCCTCAATAGTTTATATATAGACTAAAGTTTGGGGTCAGTAAGATTTTTTTTAAAGAAATTAATACTTTTTCAGCAAGGATGTAATAATTATAACATCACAAGAATAGATTACATTTTAAAAAATATTTTTCTGTATTCTGATCAAATAAATGCAGAATTTGGTGAGCATAAGAGGCTATTTTCACTTGTTTTTTTTTTTTTCCCTTTTTAATGATATATCCCAAAATATGTGTCAGTGTATATGTCAAATGTATTTGTATATAAGTCCGATTATATTTATATAAATATATTTATAATATTTTATATAATTTAGTGTGTAATATAATATTATTATATGTTATATTGTAATATGTTATATTGGCCAGTCTTTAAGAATCGCACAGGGGGGGAAAGTGTCAAAATAGGTAAACTGTTAAGTTTACTGTTAGTCACCTAATATACATATATAAACAAGTAAAGTCCCAACACCTATTTTACCCCCGCTTCAAGCACTGGAGTAACACAATTCTGATATCATTTTGATGAGTCTCAAAAACATAGCATACAGTGAATGCATATAATCACAAAGAGAGTGTGTATATCTGTGCTGGCAGAAGTAGAGCTTTAAGAGTTCTGTGGATAAAACAAGACATGTTCTGTTCTGGTGTAAAGAAACATTTTATGAAAGCGGAAATCTATGAAATTCTGCACCATGTTGGTCACAGATGTTTCCCTGACATCTTACCAGCTAGTTATCTTCCATTGTTGTGTTTTTCGCTTGCAAAACCACCTTGTTAAGAAGCGCAGCTTGAAGGAAGGACGGGGAAAGCGAACAGCACAGGGCTTCTGATTTTCCCAAGCGCTTCCTCTGGTTTTGCTCATTTCTGACAGGGAACAGAAAATGATGTCTCTCTGTGTTGTGGCTGAATACCAGCTTTGAAGTCAGCTTGACATAAATTACTACAGTTGACATGATTGTTTGTGTGTATGCAACTGTATGTATGGGCGCCATGTCTTCGATCATTCTGTAGATAATTTAGGTCCAGGATGAGGACAAGAATATCGATTACAAAATGAAAAACATTGCTTAATTGACATCCTAAGGAGTGTTTATCATAATACATTCACCCAGGGCATCCTCCACAAGATGCATGTTATGTACACTCATTCTCTATGTGTATATGACAAACATACATACCTTGATTTCAATTTTAAAAGGAGAATAAACATGTGATAACCTTGTATTAGTGATGAGAAGGTGTTTGCTATTGGTGCCCAAAATCTGATGGTGAACGTTCCACCAAAATAACCAAAGCTTTATATCACTGCCCCCTAGTGGTTAAACACACCAGTGTCTGGACAGACCCCATATTAAAGAGATAGTTCACACAAAACTGAACATTTTGTCATCATTTACTCACCCTCAAGTTGTTCCAAACCCGTATGAGTTTCTTTCTTCCGCTGAACACAAAAGAAGATATTTGAAAGAATGTTGGTAACCAGACAGTTGACTGTAGCCGTTGACTTAACAATTTCTTTTTTCTACTATGGAAGTCAACAGCTACCGTCAACTGTTTAATTAATCGTCAACAGATGACTGTCAACTCATACAGGTTTAGAACAACTTGAGGGTGAGTAAGTGTTGACAAAATTGATATTTTTGGGTGAACTACACTCAAAAAAATTACTCTTTAAAGCTACTCAATTTAATTATGGACAGAGGTTCCACACAAGTAAATTACTTTATATTAACATTAATGGATCTATGTAAGCTCCTTGTGTTGTGACAACACAACTGAATGGGAAAGAATCAATGTAAAATAGTGATGTCCAACCAAATCAATGGAATTGCTTCCCTGTAACTTAAACTGGTTAAGTTTAGTGAACATGCTTTATTTAAAACTGCACTGAAAGAATAAAGTGAGCTTAATTCACTTGATTATTCAATTGAACTTCTAGAAATATAGAATAGCTATTAGCTAGTATAGCATTTAATAACATATTAAATGCTAAAATCTATATGCTCCTTCAGCCATGAATTTAACTCATTTGAATCAGTCCACAACCTAACCACATGCTCCACTCTTCTCCACAATGGTGACCCACTGTAATTTAAATGGTTCTAATAATTCCAATGTAATTGAACATTAAACACAATTACACAATATAAAGTCTTCCTCTTTTCTCATTTTCTCAAAAACACATAAAATAACACTTAATTTCAACATTTATTCTCTCTTAATTCAGCTATATGCAAAGCATGCTGGGAACAAGCACCCCCCAGTTTCAGTCACAACACAAATCATTCATGTAATCCAACACAAATGGATTAAGTAAATTTAAATTGTACATATATTTAAGCAGATTGAACACATTCAAATTAAGTTTGGACAAAATGTATAGCAATTGTGTTGCTTAAGCTCATTTGAATTAAGAAATTTGAACAAGCAACTAACTTTTCTTTCTTCTTCTGTGCAATATAAAAGCATCCCAGAACAGACTTTACGAAATACTAACAGAAATTAAAGACTTTGCCTTTAGATTAACTTTATATTTTCTTACCTGCCTGACTTCTAGCTCTAACACCATGCAACTTTCTACCTTCTTCGCACGCCATCTTCATCCAATATGTTGGAAATCAGCACATCGTTGTTGTTGTTTTTTTTGGATCGTGAAATTAAACCCTTTACATTAGTTTAACGATTGATAATTAAGTATAGTCGAAAATTATAAAGGTTAAGTTAATTAAAAGCAATACAATAGTGTTTTGGAGGTAAAATAAATATATCTGTGTTACTTTAACATAAAATATTTGGGTAAAAAGAACAGTGCCACAAAACCATTTTTTTGAGTGTATCCCTTTAAGAAAAAAAAAAGAAGGAAAAAAAAACAGTTAAAATTAACTTTGTGACCAACATTTTTAAAACTATTATTAAATAGAATGCAATCAAAAGCTCTTCTGATACTAAATAACATCATTTTTTGGGGGTTTATTAAAAAGAATATATGTTAACCATCCTGAGATGAAAAACATATCTCGTCGCAAAATGTAACTATATTATCGCTCAGCACTTTATAAAAGTGTATATATAATTATATGTATAATGTCCAACATTATTTGCATACATATAATATACTTGCGTATTATATAGCATATCTCATTATAAATATCTTACGACATGTGAAAAGCGCTATAGATAAATTTGACTTGACTTAACTTGATATTTAATGTGAAACTCATACCACTAACCCGATCAAGCCATTTAATGTAATAATGATGCACTTTAGGACTGGCACATATGATTTTTGGTTCTATAGTGCTGACCTCCTTAAAAAAAAAAAAGAGCTCTGGCATCAATCAAACACCGACTTTAAGTTTGTGGACGGTACATCTTAAATGTTTGGTGTATTAAAGTAACTCTTAAATACTTCTCTGTCTCTCTAGGGTGCTCCTGGACAAGATGGAATAGAGGTGAGCGTGCAGCGCTGTTTATGATCATCATGGCCATGGTCTTCATGGCTTACATTATATAATTGTATGTTACTTTCTTTCAAACATATTTTCTCTCTCTGCAGGGACAAAGAGGTTTACCAGGAAAACCGGTAAGTGTGTGTGTGTGTGTGTGTGTGTGTGCTCATCCTTGTGATCAAGATGTTTCTTGTTTTTTAGGTAAATGTCTTGCTTTCTCAATTTTTTGAAAGACTAAATTCTTTCCTCTCTGCATAAATTTGAACAGCATGTTTGAGTGTTTTGTCCTTTGTGCTAGTAAGCGCTTGCTGACTTTAGCTGTCCTTAAACACACTGATGTCTGGTTGCACTGACATCTGTATGATGTCTTGAATTATTTTCTGCCTGTTTCACTAGAAAGACTTTTAATGTGTAATATCAGTTTAGTTTTAGTACATGTGCATGTTTGTGAGTGAGAGGCTAAGATGAGAAACATACATGTGAGTATGTTCTTAGCCAGTGTGTTGAAGTCTCATGGGCCTGTTGTACATAAAGTCAGCATGAAATGGTGTTCGCAACCCTTTTACTTCAGTAATGTGATTTATTTCTAAGTGAAACAGGAAATAAGAAAAATGTAGAGCTGAACTTGATTTATTTTATTTTTTATCTATGAAAATTGAAAAGTGGCCTTTATATGTGGCTGGAGGGGAGGGTGACATCAGCCGAAAAGGAAAGTTGTTTCAGAGCTGAAACATTGAAACATTAGTACAAAGATCTTTCTTCAGAATCATGTGAAACTATGCAGTGTTCCCAATAAGACCGTATATTAAGAAAGTAAATAGGGTAAAACTTGCTTTTCATCTTGACTATAACTTTTCTAATTAGAAAATGTTCTAAATGCATCTTATTGATGTAATTACAGAAGTTAATACAGCTGTAATTACATGCAGGTATTTTTAAAAGTACATTTGTAAAAAAAATATATATACAGTACGGTACACACAATAAGTGTGTATTGTATCAAATGATTAATAATTTAAATGTTAGCACATAGTAGTTAAAGACACCTAATGTAAAGTAGGACTGAGCAGTTTCATGTTTATTTCCATTGTGTATTGTTCAACTGGTTGAGGTTGATATGGCATTTAGAAAGTAATTAGTAATAAGTAATGCAATACTTTTTAGAGAAAGTAATTAGTACAGTAATTTACCCAATTTTTTGAGTAACTTACCCAACACTGGACAACACTTGGATGAACGTCACAATACAGAAAAAGATCTGTCGCGACTTACATTACATCGCAAATTTAACATGGATTTTTGTGTTAACCCTCTGGTTATCTTTGGGGTCTTTTTAACCCGCAAATGACTTTTGGTCAAATTAAAAAAAAAATTCTCTTTGTCCAAATGGTATGAAACTTTCTACAGCTCTTAACACTTCATAGATCTACAAAAGAAAAAAAAAATTGGAATGATATCTGTTATTATGTTGCCGTGAAAAAAATAGTCACACTTGTTGTCTTCGGGGTCCCTGGAGACCCCGCATAGTAAATATATAATATTCATCATCAAAATCAGAAACAACGCAGATCACATGGACAGAAATGAAATGGCACACTTCCAACAATGTAAAAAACATCCACAATGCAAAATGATCATGCTCGCCACACACACACACACACACACACACACACAACCACACATACACATACACACAGAAATACATTTGTAAGGCTATAAAAAAAGTCTTATAATTTGTCAAATAAAATGCAGAACCACCACAAATATAAATTGGTGACACTGACACAACGAAAATACACACACACACACACACAGAATGTGTGTCTGCAGAAGTCATGCAACGTACTACGCATACTGCCTGCAGTGCACTGACTCGTGAACACCTCCAGTGCACCACCAATTGTTGTTCTTATTTGTTCAAAAAACAAAAATTTCCCAATCAGTTTTTTTAACAAAATAATTTTTATATTACAACCATTTTATTTTTTTACTGCTTTATTTGATCATTTGTTATTGCTGTTCAGTTCATTGCACTTTTGTTTTTTTTTCTCAATATGTAATATAACTGTTCATTTCTGTTATTTTTTGTTCTGTTACAGTTTGTAACTGAAACGTTGATTAAAAATGATAGAATTATATTAAAAACAGATAATTGAAATAAATGATAAAATCTAAAGACTCCAAGATTTTTTGTAACATCTTGTTCAGGTTTGATTCTAATCATAAAGTAACATTATTGAAGAACTTTTTTCAATACAAAATATGCTAAACTTAATACAAAATATGCTAAACTTTGACCAAAAGTATATAATTCTTTTTTATAATTTTGATTTTAAAATATTTATATATGAATCCAACTCAATCCAACTGAATCCAACTTGTGAAAAGATGTATTTTGGTTAATCAAACAGCAAATAGCATATAATGGAGCTCTATAGCAATATAGTGGTTAAAGTGAATTTTTTTATTTTAAAACTTCATTTTCCAAAAAAAGGGCAAAAATCTTACATTAAATCATGTACAATTATCCATGTTATCCCCATAAATGAAAGTTAGAAATCTGGGTCCTTTATAAAGTGAATTTTACATAAAATGCTGTTTTTTGTAAAAAAAACTATTTATTTAAATATTTATTTATTTATTTTTAGAAATTTAAAAAATATCAAAAATCCTCCAAAAACTGCACAAATGTTGAGTAAAAACATTAATAAACAGAGTAAAATTACATTTGTAAAAAAAATTGTATTATACTGTTACAAAATGCAATGTTATTGTCTGGGGTCCCTGGAGACCCCAAAGATAACAAGTGTAGACCCTAAATGAAGATAATCAGAGGGTTAAATGTCTTCGAATGTCTGTAAACGGGATGCGCTGTTATTCGGGTAGTTAGCTAGAACTTGTTCAGCCGGATTGTCTTCAAATTTCTCTAAAATGTTTCTCAAAACTGACCACAGAAACAGACTGTTAATGAATGTCTCCTGCAGCGTGACTGAGAATGTAACAATGTCAACATTCCTTCAGCTCAAACAGTAGAGCGTTGGTACTTGCAACACCAAGGTCATGGGTTCGATTCCCAGGAAAAGCAAGAATTGATAAGAATGTACATGTGTACTTTGAAATGCAATGTAAGTCATATGTTCATGCCTAATATTTCCTGCATAATTACGTAAGTTATTGGAAATATATTTTGTGTTAGTTCAGTTACCTGTGTCGGCAGTGTGCAGAAGACACACCCATCTTAACAATTTCTATATCGCTTATCCTGCCGAGAAAGACCATAAATATTACAGATAACGTTCAAAGTATCAATTCATGTACATACATATATCTTAAAACTATTTATGTGCAACTGATACCCTGCTAAGCAGGGGATTTTAGGTCGATGTTTTGGCTGTAAGTCAATGATGCCCGCTGTCGGTAGGGAATCGTAAGATGGCTGCTCGAACACTTCCAGTGGCTTCACCGCCTGCTGCCAGTTTAAAACACAAGCAATCCAGTCATTCACATAGATCAGTGGTGTTGAGGCATTTGGAAAGCAGTGACATATGATATTAAGTGTTTGTGTCTTCATCCTTGCATTTTTGGACATTTTCCTAACTGTTTTACAGGGTGAAGTTGGTGATCAGGGTTACACAGGACCACAGGGACCCCCAGGGTCAAAGGTCAGATTCTTGTTTTTTTTTTTTTTCTTCAGCAGAAATTGAAAAGTTCATAATCATGATCCAAAAACATACTATTTTCAAGGTCCTTTTCGTCCATTATGGTTTTTAAATGAGACTTCAAATAATATTTTGTACCTATTCATTTGTGTAAATACCTATTAATCTTCTGTTATGCACTCTTTCATTTTGTTTCTTTCAATCCTCCCATGCAGCATATTCTTTGGGTTTGATCATATGCTCAATTTGACCATAGCCTCTTATTACCTAATCATTAGCAGCGTAATAAGAATGATTTCATAGTGTAATGGACTTCATATGGATCCGACTGCTCTGTTCAAGAATCTTTTGTTGCAGTCTCATTCTCTGCGCTCTGTTCTATATTAATTTAAATGCTCTTTATACATTTGGCAGGGCGAGCAGGGAGAGCCAGGTCCTCAGGGTGACCGAGGAACCGATGGTCTGCCAGGCTTGAAGGTGAGCGCTGGGTGAAGCTATTTCTGTTTTATATATTTATATACAGTGATTTCTACAAAGACAGGACTTACAGTAAATGGGTAACATAAGTGTGATTGATTGTGTTGGTTTGATTTGGGCTTTGTATTTCTCAGGGAGATAAAGGAGATGTTGGAGAACAAGGACCCCAGGGCGAAACGGTGAGGAATGATGCATCATACGGCAGGCATCTATGGTTCCATGAAGAACCCTTTAACAGCCATGGAAACTTTTCATTGCACAAAAGGTTCTTAATAGTGGAAAAAAGTTATTTAGATTATTTAAATGTTCTTCATAGTAAAAAAAAAAATCAAGAAATGTTGACTAAAAGGTTCTTTGGGGAGAACCAAAATGATTCTTCTATTACATAAATGCAAAAAAAGCTGTAAAGAAGATTAACAATCAATGAAACTAACTAGGAACTAGTAGAGACGGAGCCACATGCTGCATCCCAATTCGCATACTATCCGTCCTAAATAGTATTCAAAAATAGAATTAGTACGTCCCAAATCGTAGTATGTTGAAATGAGTGTTCCAAAGATACCCGGATGGACTACTATATCCGGTCAGAATCCGAAGTGCAGATCGGTGCACACTCTAACGGCTAAAATTGCCCACAACCTATCGCACGTTGAATGAGGATTTGGTCAGAACTACAAACACGAGTGAAAAGTGTTAAAAAAAAACTACAGACATGGAGGACGCGCGAGTCCGGCGGTTATGTAGAGAGGTTTAGATAAAGGGATTTGAGTGATTAATTATCAGTATCTAACCTGATTCAATGTTGGCTACATTATATTGCATCTGCAGCATTGTGAACTTTTGTAAAGATACGTTTAGCCATTACCTTTTAAATGCATAATTATATTCAAATTGCAAACACATGAGGAGAGTCTCCGCATGAAAGTCCCACGACTGGCAGGTGAACGTGCAACAACATTTCTCTCCGAAACAGTAAGAAATTAAATTAGATTGAATGGAGGATTTTAACTGTGACAAGATGATTGACAGGGCAGTTTACGGTGACAGGATGCACACGACAGAGCTGTCCGTTAAAGATGACGAAGTAGTATGTCCCAAAGCTTGCCTACTCTTTTGCTACACACTCAAAAGTATGTACTTTTTCTTCACAAAAAGAGTACATACTTTTAGGGCGTAGTATAAGTAGGCGAATTTGGACGCAGCCACAGTGACGAGCGTCTGAAGTGGAGCCAGAGGACCGAGGTGGAGCCAGAGGACCGAGGTGGAGCCAGAGGACCGAGGTGCAGCCAGAGGACTGAGGTGGAGCCAGAGGACCGAGGTGGAGCCAGAGGACTGAGGTGCAGCCAGAGGACTGAGGTGGAGCCAGAGGACCGAGGTGCAGCCAGAGGACTGAGGTGGAGCCAGAGGACCGAGGTGGAGCCAGAGGACTGAGGTGCAGCCAGAGGACTGAGGTGGAGCCAGAGGACCGAGGTGGAGCCAGAGGACTGAGGTGGAGCCAGAGGACCGAGGTGCAGCCAGAGGACTGAGGTGGAGCCAGAGGACCGAGGTGGAGCCAGAGGACTGAGGTGCAGCCAGAGGACTGAGGTGGAGCCAGAGGACCGAGGTGCAGCCAGAGGACTGAGGTGGAGCCAGAGGACCGAGGTGGAGCCAGAGGACTGAGGTGCAGCCAGAGGACTGAGGTGGAGCCAGAGGACCGAGGTGGAGCCAGAGGACTGAGGTGGAGCCAGAGGACCGAGGTGCAGCCAGAGGACTGAGGTGGAGCCGGTGGGTCTGAGGTGGAGCCTGAGGACTGAGGTGGAGCCGGTGGGTCTGAGGTGGAGCCTGAGGACTGAGGTGGAGCCGGTGGGTCTGAGGTGGAGCCAGAGGACTGAGGTGGAGCCGGTGGGTCTGAGGACCTAGGCGGAGCCAGAGGACTGAGGTGGAGCCGGTGGGTCTGAGGATCTAGGCGGAGCCAGAGGACTGAGGTGGAGCCGGTGGGTCTGAGGACCTAGGCGGAGCCAGAGGACTGAGGTGGAGCCGGTGGGTCTGAGGTGGAGCCAGAGGACTGAGGTGGAGCCGGTGGGTCTGAGGTGGAGCCAGAGGACTGAGGTGGAGCCGGTGGGTCTGAGGACCTAGGCGGAGCCAGAGGACTGAGGTGGAGCCGGTGGGTCTGAGGACCTAGGCGGAGCCAGAGGACTGAGGTGGAGCCGGTGGGTCTGAGGACCTAGGCGGAGCCAGAGGACTGAGGTGGAGCCGGTGGGTCTGAGGTGGAGCCGGTGGGTCTGAGGTGGAGCCGGTGGGTCTGAGGTGGAGCCAAAGGACCGAGGTGGAGCCGGTGGGTCTGAGGACCTAGGCGGAGCCAGAGGGAAGGCAGAGCCTAACAGAGCCAGACAGAGCCGAAGGGGTTGAGGGACGAAGTGTAGCTGAAGGTCCCTCACTCCTCAGTGGTGGGAGTGTGGGTGGGGTCTTCCCCCATTCCCTCAAACTCCACAAGTACTCACACAGCACATGATGTTGCCGGCTCACACACCTGGTCAGACTCACTGTGGTGCTCGGGCGATGGTTGGCTCAGTATTTTTCTCTGGCGCTGACTCGTGCATCGCGGCAGACTCGGACTCTCTGTCTGCGTTGGCTCTGGCTTTATATCCGTGCAGCGAGGTGATGGCTGGCTGGCCTTAGGGTCCGTAATGGGGCTGGTGATGTCCTCCGCTGGACAGATAGTAAAAGCTGATCCATGATTCACCAGCACCCATTCCACAAAAGGGCCGAAATTCTCTCGAGGGCCATTCCATGGGAGGCGTGTAAGGGGAGACTCATCAGACCAGGCAATGTTTTTCCAATCTTCTGTATTCCAATTTTGGTAAGGCCGTGCGATTTGTAGCCTCAGTTTCCTGTTCTTATCTGACAGTGGCACCGGTGTGTCTTCTTCTGCTGCTGTTGTTCATCTGCTTCAAGGTTTGGCATGTTGAGCGTTCAGAGATGCTCTCCTGCAGACCTCGGTTGTAACGAGTGGTTGCTTGACTGTCTGTTCGAACCAGTTTGGCCATTCTCCTCTGACCTCTGGCATCAACAAGGAATTTTCACCCACAGAACTGCCGCTCTCTGGATATTTTTCCTTTTTCATACCATTCTCTGTAAACCCTACAGATGGTTGTGTGTGAAAATCCCAGTGGATCAGCAGTTTTTGAAATACTCATACCAGCCCATCTGGCATCAACAACCATGCCACTTTCAAAGTCACTTAAATGACATTTCTTCCCCATTCTGATGCTCAGTTTGAACTTCAGCAGATCGTCTTCTTGACCATGGGTGTGTCTCAATCAGCTCCCTAGTTCAGTAGTCAGGACACTGATCAGGGAGTCTGCCATTTAAAGGGCTTTCTCAATCGCAAAATCTTTCCAGTGCACTGTTCCTCAAAAAGTCCCACAATTCACCGTGCAAACCAGGAAGCATAAATACATGTCTCACTAATGTTCCCTTAACGGAAGTTCTGACACATGAAACATAAATCAAGTCAAAGTATTTATCATAATGTACTTTAAATAACATTAAAACATAATGTCAGAAAGAAATCAGTTCTGCTGTTGGTCATAAATACCAGTGGTGATGTTGTACAATGAGGACGTTGTCATTTTTAATACATTAGAATTACAAAACAAAACCAGAGAAACACCTCTCCACATCTGAGAATACTTGCAGATTTGTGTGGTCAGTTGTGTAACGTGTTTTTTCATCCCGGCAGGGCCTCACCGGTGAGAAAGGCACATCAAAATCTGGTGACATCATTGACTTTAATGGCAAACTCTTAGACGCCTTTCAGGTAAGTTGTGATTTTATTAATGATACTTGCTAAAAAAAAAATCTTCTCAACAACTTATAAATCTGTTATTTTTTGCCAGTTGGTCATCTGGATTGATGTAAATAATAATGATGTTACTGGTTAGACTTCCTGTAATGCAACTATGTAAACCACAGATGACTATAAATTCATGGTTGTATTAAAACCAAATGCCATTATGTGTTCTGAAATCTGAGGTCTGACATTAGTTGATATTTTTTTTTCTGGCAGGCCATCAAAACCATCAGTGTCTCGGTAACTGTAATATAGCATGGGTTGCCAGTTCTGCTTCTTTTTTTCTTTTTTTTTGGTTAAATATGCAGCCTGATCCTAATCCTTAACAAATACTCACTGTATCTGCGTGTGAATATAAAACGGTTCATAATCATTTTTTTTGTGCAGTTGCCAAATTAAACACTATGTAAATAATGTTGTTTTGTATTATATATTATTAATGTAACTACTATTATTATTATCAAAGTCTGTAGCGTGCATGCAACATTATGTTGTAAGACAGTGAAGTAAACATACAAAATTAAATTTAAAATAATTTTTTCAAATAATTAGACTTTACTTGGCTATGTAATATACCAAGACTTGTGAAATTAGATGCAATTAGTAGCAAATGTTGTTAAATGTGCATATTCTTGTTCTGAGAATGTGTATATGGGTTGTTTAATGAATGGTTCTTGTGGTTACATTCATTATAATGTCTGTTTAAATGTTCTGGATGATGCCCTTCTTTGAAAGTCTGTGTTTTGTCACACAGCAATTGGGAAATGGGAGGAAAAATTTGGAAATTTGTTATTTTTGACATTTGCAAGGCTTTGTGGTCATCTCTATCAACAGTGTAATCAGTCTGAAATGTTTATCGGACCACAAACCTTGCCAGCTCATTGTACGGATACATTGAAATATGGTGTCAAGGAAATTTAAAAGATCAGCCAATAATTATGGTTTGTATCAGACTAAAGAATAGCAATATTTCCTTCGAAGAATGCCATCAGCATTGTTAAGGGATGTTGTTTTCATACTCCAAAAGTTTCAGATCCCACAGGGTTGATTACACATTAAGAGTTATATTAGAACAACATTTCCCTGTTTTATAGCAGTCGTAAAATGAGGTCTATCTATTTTGGTTCTCAAAATGCAAAAGTGGGTTTTCCAAAAAGACCATTTTATAAGCTTTAATTCTGTCTGTTCCATTTGCTTCCCAAATAGGGACCACCTGGGCCTCCTGGACCCCCGGGACAACCAGGAAAAGAAGGTCCAAAGGTGAATTTCATTCACATTTTTATCAATTTCCACAGTGTTAAACTCTTAACGAGTGGCTCGGTTGGAACGTGTGATTGTCAGAGACGATGCAAGTCACTGAGTTTGAACTAATTAATAGCATAATGAGAAATATCAATTATGTTCTTCTCTCTGTATGTTTCATTCATCCAAACAGGGTGAACTCGGCTTGCCTGGGCCTGCTGGGGTTGATGGCGAAAAGGTGATAATTCGTTCAACAACCCATTTAGAAGAATATCAGTTCTTAAAATATACACTTTTACAAGGACAAGAACAATTGAGTTCATTAAATGTTAATGACTAATTTAGATCTCTGAGGTTCATGCAAATGAATTACACATCAATATTTGGATTCATTTGATCATCAGGGTGATAAGGGAGACACTGGAGAGCCTGGTGAATTTGGAGAGAGGGGGGAGAAAGGAGAAATGGGCCTGTCTGGTCCCTCTGTATGTATACATTTTTTCCATTTTCTCCTTCTAAATATTCTCATACATTTTTTTTATCATATTGTTGATATTAATTAAATGTGTTTTATAGGGAGTGGATGGGCAGAAAGGAGAGAAAGGAGACTCTATACTAGAAGACAATCTGGTTAGTACAACTGCACCCGCATTTATTGACTCGTTCATTAATACTCTAGGAGTGCAGTCATCTTCAGCTTTGTTTTTATGACTATCTACAGGTTCAGATGATTTCACAGCCGGGACCACCAGGGCCTCCAGGTCCACCAGGACAACCTGGATACATGGTGAGACACCTTTTAGACTTATATGATATTTTACTTTCAGTTAATTTGATGACATCTGAGAACAAATATGATGACTGTTGACAATTTTACAAGATTTTTTAAAAGTGACTGCCATAAAATGGAATGAATGCGTCATTTTAATGTATCATGTCTTATGTTAATGTGATACAGATACAAATCAAAGGATAAATAACACATGTAACCAAACTGTACTTAGCCTAAAAATATGTTCTCTCTCTTTTTTTTCCCCCTTTTTTTTTTGTTGCTTTGATGGAGTTTAAATGCCATCTGCAAGATCATGATTTTAAGAATGATATAATAACATTATTCAAAGTTTGTGACCGTTATTATGTGTGTTTTAGGGTCATCGTGGCATGCCAGGCACCAAAGTAGGTGTTTGTTTTATTTTATTTTCAGACTTAAAACAAAATCTATTCATTCATGGATTCCTAAATTGAGTGATTTATCCAACTTTTTACTTTGACATGAAACGCATCATACTACTTTGAACTCCATAATAAATATCTGGAGATATCCAGTGAAGTCTATAAACGCTGTATTGAATCTCTCGCAGGGTGATCCAGGGGAGAGTGTTAAAGGAGAGAAGGGAGAAAACGGTGCTTCAGGAATACAAGTGAGATCATCTAATCCCATAATACACTAGTCCTGGATTTAAAAGCAAAAGCCATATTCACATAGATGTACGATTGGCCTGTGGATGTTATGAGTATGAAGTTGTCCATGGTAGTAGTAAAACGTTGTACAGTCCAATAAATTGATTCCTTGGAAGCAGCAGTGTGCCGACTTTTCTTTACTCCCTTATGAAGTTATCCATGTTTATAATATATGTAAGCTATAACCATAACATATCCGATGGTTTATACGTATTGTTATGTTTTATAGGGCCTTCAGGGTCCTCAAGGGCCCCCGGGAGCAACAGGATTAGTTGGTCTACCCGGCACAAAGGGTGAAAAGGTAAACAACTAATCACTATTTGTAATGGCAATTAGGTTTGAACAAATGTATTTGTGCTAACTATTTTATTTCTTTCAGCTCCTTGTCTAATTTAATATTTGATTTATTTATTTTTTATTGCACTTTGTGGTTTTTAAAGTGATTCATAAATACATTTTTATTTGATTTGATGAATGTGAAATGTAATGTAAAGTAATATGACAGGTACTTGTATTGGTACTAAATGTAGCTTAAATTATATATTTTTTTCGTTCACAGGGAAAACCAGGGGAACCTGGATTAGATGTAAGCAGCACTATCTATCTATCTATCTATCTATCTATCTATCTATCTATCTATCTATCTATCTATCTATCTATCTATCTATCTATCTATCTATCTATCTATCTATCTATCTATCTATCTATCGTTCGTAAGTTTTGATGTTCTTGTATTGCAGGGTTTTCCTGGCCTTAAAGGAGACAGGGGTGAGCGTGGGGAGAGAGGAGAGCAGGTGCTGTATCATATTTACCTCAGAGAATCAATGAAACTGTCACAGATGTTCAATAAAACAGCGCTTTATTTACTTACTCACTGTACATAGTCCTTTACTTCAAGTGATCTTCTTGAACTCATTCCGATGGTTGGTCCTGTTCACAGGGAGATCGCGGTCCTGTTGGAAAGAGAGGGCTCAAGGGAAAGAAAGGCGAACAGGGACCTCCGGGTCTGGACCAGCCCTGTCCCGTGGTGCGTGCTATAGCTACTTTTGAAATGTTTATATGTGTTGATGTATTACAGATTCATACTGCTGAAAATCAGGTGAAAAAACATGCCGGGTAATTCTGTCAGGAAGGACAATGTTGTGCCCATCTGGGCGCACAGACATATCACAGACATCTTTTTTTCCCTTTTCCACATTTCCTCGCCTTCCTTCTGTATGTTTCTATAGACTGCTGTTCCGTTTCAGCTTCTCTTTGATTGGGCTCTCCAGAGTGAGTGTGTGTGTGTGTTTGTTTTTAGTCATTATGGGAGTGTATATTCTGTATGTATGCTCTCGCTGACAGGGAGGTGATGGATGTAAAAAAGAGGCGGTGGAAATGGGGCAGCCGGCCCCTGAGGCCCCCTGCCCACTGGTACAGTATATCTGCCTGCTCTCTCTCTCTCTCTCTCTCTCTCTCTCTCTCTCTCTCTCTCTCTCTCTCTCTCTCTCTCTCTCTCTCTCTCTCTCTCTCTCTCTCTCTCTCTCTCTCTCTCTCTCTCTCTCTCTCTCTCTCTCTCTCTCTCTCTCTCTCTCTCTCTCTCTCTCTCTCTCTCTCTGCCCTGTTTCTGACACTTCCTTTTTAACTACTCCTTTTAAACTATCTGTCACCTACATAAACAGTTCAAAAGTTTGGGGTCAGAATGATTTTTTTTTTTTCATTTGAAAGAAATTGATACTTTTATTCTGCAAGGCTGCATTAAATTGATCAAAAGTGACAGTGAAGTGATTTTCATCACAGGAATAAATTATATATATATTTATTTTAAAATGTAATAATATTTCAATTCAAATTCAATTCAAAAACATTTAAATCTTCCCAACCCCAAACTTTGTATTTAAGGGTTATAAAATCCAAAGCTGATGCATAAAAAAAAAAAATTAACTATAAGATTCACAAGAAACATTGTAACTTATCAAGCATTATGTAATGATCTGATATGATTTAATTAGTGTTACTTACTTCATAACACCTTAGCATTATTGTGATGAGTTTGGCAAGCATGTATGTACAAATCTAGTTTTTTTGTTGTTGTGATCGTTTGCTGAGTATGAGTTTTTAGGTTGATGTCTTCTATTTATTATTACAAAATAGAATAAAAATGTACGCATATATTTTTTGATCAAAAACGATTCGAATTTTGTGTGCAGTGTATGTTTGCAGGCAATGATACCAATTTAAATGGCAATATATATATTTATATTATTTATTTATTATTACCATTTTAACACTTTAATTTGTTCAATAAAATTGCAATTGAAAATCGATTATCTGCTCTTACACTGATTTTTTTTATTTATTATTTTTCAAGGGTCCTGATGGACTTCCAATACCAGGTTGCTGGCACAAGGTCGGTAAAAAGTAAAAAAAAAAAAATGCATTATGAGACTAGAATATACCATAATAACAGTGTCTGTATAGTTCATGTGTGTGACTTTAACATTAACAACTGCCTATTTAAAATGACCTGACTGCAGTGTGTTCAGTACACGTAAATGCCACATAGCTGTTATATGTTGCATTTTCAGATTCTCATTTTGGATTCTTTTGGTTTTGCTCATGACTAATATCGTTTGTTTGTTGTTCTTTTGCAGTGATGTGTAACCTGAGGCATGTCGTCTGTACATATTGATGTGATATATATTGGAATTTCATACAGCTTTTTCACTTTTTAAATATTTTTACATTTTATAAAGACAAGAGACTTCGATGAACACTCATCAGTGTTATTTTTTCTTTTTGACCAAATAGTGGATGCTGTTTTTGCATTGTTTGGGTTATATATATATATATATATATATCATTTTTTGAATTCCTGGAGCATAAGATGACAGCATTTTCACCATCAGCTGCCTGTAATGAGCTCGGGGAATGTTTGCATGGGCATGCTGGACCGACCCGCTCAACTGGTGCCGATACAAGAATTTAGCATCACATCCCGTTTTGTTTTTAAAGGAGCAGGGAATGCTTCAGAAACTCAAGAGGAAACGTCTCTCCCAGCCTTGAAGTTCTTCAAGAACCCGAGCAGTTTCAATGACTTTACGGTCCCTCAAGTGACGGTATCTCAATAATATTGGTTAATATTGACTGCCCTCAATGTGCAGGTCGAATGAGGGTGCAAGCAGCCCTCGCTATGGTCAATATTTTTCATGGAGGATCATAATTGAGCTCTTGGAGATGATTAGAGATCAGGGATTGGCCTCATGGATGCAGTTGCTCCATAGGACAGTAACAGCAGCCTGAAATAAGAGGCTTTGGCATGGAGGTGATACAGAACAGATCGTTATTTTGAGAATTTTAATGAGCAGTAATTTATAATGATTTCATTCTTATGTGTTACTGTTTTATGCTTGGGGTTTTTTTGTAGTACAAAGCATCAGGAATTGACGCCCAAAGACTAACTTTTGGATGGTGAGCAATTAAATATTAATGCAAAAATCATTTTCATTAAAATAAATACTACATCTGTTTTAAATCAGCACAGCTTCATAGTGAGCGAGAATAGTGTGTTATATTGTACCTGTTTTTTTTTTTTTTAATACTACTGTTGCTCACATTTGTTGTAATGCTTTGTATTTGAAATGTAACTACCTGCCGTTGTTTATAACGTCATGATCTTTGATACATATTCCATATTATTGTTCATAGTAATTTATGGTATATAACGATATGCTTTTTGAAGATGGCAAAACTGGCGTTTTTGTAACCTCAGTTCAACCATCGTGAGGACTCAAGTTTAAGGCTGTTTTTAAAATTGACAAAGTATTGCCTTATTATCTTTCATATCATGAAGCAAAGAAAACATTAGAGATTCCATTTTATCAATCTCATTTTGTTTCTTTGGTTTTCCGAGATTTAACACAAAGACATCCAGACGAGATGTTTTTAAAGACGTTTTTAAGCATGTTCAGCATACATTTCCATTATGGTGTATCCTCTTTCGGGATTTTACAACCATTCTACATAAGCTTTCTCGAATATTTATTGTTAATAATCAAATAATCAGTGGTCAGTTCATATAAAGGATCTTGTATGCATTAACTCATATGTTACAGATGACGGATTTGGATTTTTAGAAGCCTGTGGTGTCAATTGGCTGACTAAATGTTCTGAGTAACTATATTGTGATTTACATAACTGTAAAAAAAAAAAAAACTTGTTTGACCAATAGTATTATAGCGACAATTCAGAAACAAAAGAAAATGGGAGGACATTTTGAGATTATTTTATTACGTTTTTGGTTTTTAGTTGTTGTTTTTTTTACGCAAAGAATGTTTCATTTTGAAGGTATTGGAAGATTTTGCTGCTGAAATAGTATTTGTATTTAATGGTTGATGTTGTGGGGTAAGGAAAACAACCTTACCAGCTGCCTGACAGCCATTACATGCATTACATGCTTTTGAAGATGTTTTATAAAATAGAAATTAAAGTTTGATACTAGTAATCTTAACTTGCCTGTCCTCTGACCTTGGTCTTGGTCAAAAAGCCGGGTGCTGGTGGCGTCTCAACAGTTCTCCACAATCCACATTCTGCTCTGAATGTTTCTCAGATGCTTTTCATGGTCCAATCAATTCCTGGTGTATGAAATCACATCCTACTTTTTCCATGATTGCATGAATATTCCTTTACACTTGGAAATATGTCACATTGGGGTGCAAATTCATGTTGACTTTAAATGCCAAGGTAATTAAGAATTGCAGAAACTTTGCTTATTTTAGTGGTATCACATGAAATCATGTGTTTCTTTCATTGGAAAATAAATCAAATATCTCAATCAAAATGGTTCATTGTGCTTGACAGCGATGTTTTATTATAGGAATCAAATACTCATACTGAGCATTATGAACAGGTAATATGTGATACACAACACGTGACTGGCGTTAGACAGTTTGGCCTGAGATGCAAAAGCCACTTCGGTCTTACAAAATAGAAGATCCCAGCACTATGGAAAAACACACAACAACGGGTAAAGTTGAGCACAGAGTGGAATATTGTAAAGCCAAAGCATTTCCACTACAAATATACAAAATAGCAACAGTGAAATGATTCCAGCTTCAGCATACACAGCAAACCTTCAAAACAGTGCTCGGCTGTAGTGTGCAATACAGAAAGAAAAAAACAAAACCATGTGAAACCCAGTGATAGGAATGAGGTGCTTTCAGCATGCTGGTATAAACAATGCTGTAGCTTATTGCACACGGGGCACCACACATGACAAAATATCACAGCAATATCTCGTCATTGATGCATAAAATAAATTAGTAATCTGAACTAAATCTTAAAGTTTAGTTAAGTCACAAAAATGGCGCTTAAACATGTTTCAACTATGTAGAAAGATGGATACCTGACTGTTTTGTCAAACCTGACTTATTGATTGCATGTTATGTAGTGGCAATGAACAGATGCATGCAACAGTATGTTATGCTGTCGGTGTGCTTTAAAACTACAACGTGCTGCTGTCACTGATGAAACCCATCAATCTAATGGAAAATGATGTTGAAACGGGTTTAACATACACATGAGCTTTTCAAAATGGTCCACAAAATTCAGATTGACTGTCAACAGATATACTCACGAATGCATCTCATTCCTAAAAACACAGAAGCTTTTCGTTAATTATGCATATTTTCACTGCAATTCCAGAGTGGTAAATGTAAACCATAACAATCAAAAGCAATCTGTCATAGCATACACTAATAAAAAAAGAATAAAAAATAAACATTCAAGATTTTTTTTTTTTTTTATTTTGGCGGGGGATGCAAATAAAAAGCAACTATCCGTGATGCTTGGCACTAATGTAAGAGATTCTGTCTCTTATCTAATTTAAAGGGAAATTCTATTCAAGTGATATAGGGAAACGGATACGTTTGTGTGTGGTTATGGTTATTCACAAGAGGCCATAAAATGGCAAGTGACAGATCTGTCAATTTGTGCTGTAACGTGTATATAAAAAGGCGAGGAAGCTTAAGAGAGTTGAAGACTCGTGGAGTTCAGAAGCCGGAGGGAGTGAGAATGTTCATGTCTCGGTGTCTCAGTCTGTGACAGGATGTTTTCTTTCCATCCTCGCCGCTCATCATCTCGATCTTGGGAGAATTGAATTTGGCAGGATCTTCAACAGTGAGGTTAATCTGGGTCTTTATGGCATCCATTGTATTGGACTTCTGAATCCCAAAGCACGACTGCAGTGTGACTCCCCCTGTAGTCACAGAAACAAAATATTTTTCATTAAAGTGCCCATATTATATTAAAGGTTCCTAATTTTGTTCTAGAGATCTCCTACGATAGGTTTACATGCATCCAATATCAAAAAACACTCATTTTCTCATAATATACACTACAGCATCATCTCTTTTCTCAGTGTCTGAAATGGTTCGATAAAGGATTCAGTCTCTTCCGTGGTTCGCAGGCAGCCAATGAAGACCATAAACATAACTTTGAAACTTTGCAGGGCTTTAACATTCACAAACAGCTATATTACACACTGCATGAAAGGTAATATACAAAAAACCATAATAGGGGCACTTAACAGTCTTCTTGTCCAATTGTGAATTCCTGAAAATTTGGTAACAAAATCCATGCTCAATATTTTCACATTTAGCATAAAGGAAAAACAAACAAATCTGAAGTTAAATTAGGCCTCTTTAAAGCTAGAATTAATAACAGAGCCATATAACAGGTTCTTGCCAGGAGTGATGCTTTCTGATCCTGGGTCAGTGGGGGATTTCTGCACGATGGGCCGCACTCCGAAGAAGCTCCATCGCTCTCCTCCCCGTCCTCCTCCTTCATTACCACCCATCGAAATGCTTGTGATAAGACTGCTGGAGTCAGACAGTATCAGGGGAGAGGACTCTGGCTAAACCAGCGCCTGTCGGGAGAAAAAAAAAACAGATAAATCAGTACATGGTAGTTTATTCGATAGTACTTCACAAATCCAATTATTTATAAACAGTCTATAAACCACAAACATGTCTGTGAAACTGTTTCCACCTGTGCGTGATGTTTAGGGTATGGGCGGAGGGAAAAAGTGATGGACGGTGCTGATGTTGAAAGCTTGTCCTCTCTGAAGTCCTCGCTTAGCATCTTCAACTCCTGTAAAAATAAAGAAAATAACAGTTTAATATGTAACCAGTGGTGCGTCACAAAAATGCAGTTCACTCCCATTGGAAGTGTATTATTGTTATAGTGCTATAAATAGCAGCAGCATTGCAAAACAACCTGACACATGTCTAATCATCTAGCACTACTTCAAAACATAAACGTTTGTTATCTCAACAAAAAAATCTGAACTGAACAGAAATTTTGAACAGACAGTAAACCATCACCACCCACAGAGCTTAAAAAAATGAACAACAGTAACATTAAACATAAATATTGAAGACCTCAAATGATGTGCTGTACACCAGTCAAATGATAACGTTATCACCTAACTGTTCACAATAGCTCAAGTGTAGCATTAAACAGCTGATAGTAACATAATATATATCATATAGTGACGTTAATCCAGCTCTCTTGCCATTTATATCTGTGACATACTGAATTTAATCTCGCTTCTGTAGTGTTTAAATTGCTGTAATCCTAACACTAGATGCTTCAGCTTCCCAGCGCTGGTAAACAGGCCGTTGTTTACAACATAGAACCCACCTTTTCCGCTCTATAGCTCGTTTATTATCTGATCCAGCGGGGTCTTCCATTTGGTCCATGGTTATTAAATTAAATATTTGTTGTTGATATGCTGATGAAATCGAGATAACACCGAAAAAAAACGTCGTTAAATAGGACTGTTAAAATAGCGCAGGAATGTCCAATAGAGAACAAGAACAACGAGTACAGCCAAAATGAAGGACAGGAAGTTCAATGTTTCCGAATAAAAGTCCCCTGCAGGAGTATGATGAGGGTGTGACTTCAGACACACCTCCAGCACAGCCCAATCAAATCGCAACAAATATGATTTCTTTTTTTTTTTCTAAGGCTTCAACACACCCCAGTTTATATTTAACGTTACATGCCAAGTGAATAAAAATAAAAAGGTAGGCTAACTGTGACTTTTTTTCCCTCACAATTCCTTTTTTCCTGCGCTGGCGGGAAATATCTCACAATTCTGACTTTAGTTCTGACTGAGGCAGAATTGTGAGATAAAAAGTCTAATTATCTTCTGCATTTTTTATTCTGTGGTGGAAACAAACTTCCATACTGTTGTGATGAACCAAGCTCATCAAACAAATCTAACATGTGTGTTACAAATGGCCCCGCCCTACAAAGTAAAACCTGAAATTTTTTACATTGTAGGAATGTTTAACCGGGCCCCAAGAAGAAAACAGCTCATAAATCATACTAAATGAGATTTCAATAAAAAAAAATTGAAACCATTTACACCTATGGATGGAGAGTCTCTACACGGTGAACAACAAGTTTGTTTGTTTGTGGTTCAGGTATACCCTATGTTATTATGGGGACAAAATGTCCCCACAAAGTTGGCAATAGCCAAAATCCTTATAAATTATTCTAAGTTAGGCCTAGGTTTAAAAAAAAAAAATTATGTAAAAGGGCAATTCTTAGACTATGGGCACTTTCATGTCCTTTGATCATATTTTATAAAAAACATTTAATTTTGAAAAATTCACACTTTCATAGTTAACTTTACAATGAAAGTACTTTAGAAACTTTTTACCGGTAGTCTACGATGATTTTTTCACCTTTTTAAACATCATTATAGATGCAAATATTGCTGTTTTGTGCTTGTCCCACACCCAGACTTCTGATCTTCAATAATGAAAAAGAAGTGTAAAAAAATTATTTATCTATTTTTTTTTAATATGACTGTATACAGTATCAGTAAAATAATCAAAACATAATTGTGGTATTTAAGGTCAGACAACTACCGGTATTAATGTGATTTTATATACAAAATGTAGTTGTCCCACAGTATTGCCGTCATTTCCACCACAACGCTGTAATGTCCCTTTAAAAGGTTTTTTTTTTTTGAAAGATTGTTTGGGTAGTTTCTATGGAAATGAACAATGACATCACAGCACATGTCCGACATGGAGGAGATTTTTAATTTCTGCACCAACTTGGAGAAGAAAACTCAAGGTAAATATTGCTTGAAATGAAAATATTTTTATTGTATGTAATTTCCAAACATGGCGTAACATCAATTGAGTTTGTAAATAAATAGATTTTTTTAACATAAATAGATGTATTTTGCATGCATGCAATGCTAGCTACCAATTCATAGCTAATCTGTAATACTAGCTTGGATTTTTTTTACAAAATACTGCAGGATTGTCATTTCCACCACTGTCCACCACTGTCATTTCCAACACATTCCTTCTTGGGTGGAAATGACAAAGGTGAGGTGGATTGACATTTATGCTTACAAGGTGCAATTCATAGATTGTGGGGCTACATATGTATATTTTATTTATTGAAATGTACAATGCTAATGTATTTATTCAAATATATATTTGTTGAAATGCCTTTTCATCTATTTTTAAGATGCCGCGGAAGTCAACTGCAGAAAGGTCTCAGTCCTATACCAAAACAGAACCAAACAAACTAATGACTAATGAGATTAATGATTTGTAAAATGGAATTGTCTGTTTCAGAAAGTTTCAAATAAATGTCTTCTGTTTTTCTACATGGACGTCCATTCATTGTCATTTCCACAACACCAGTCATTTCCACCCCCTCATAACTTTTTAAAAAAATATATATACAAAATTCTTATCACTCATTAAAAACTTCTGCATAGTTTATGGGATAATGGTCCACTTAATGTAATAACACAAGTAGTTATTTTTCTGAAATGTATCTAACCAATCCAATATTATATTTCAGGTTGTGGTGGATGTAAGCTTTGTGTTTGGGCCTCATGACAATTAATTTACTTAATCCACAAATCTATGGTAATTGCAAAATAGGTATAAACTGGTAATACTATGTGTGAAAGTGGTCTTACACTGTTAAGAAATGATCTATATCATAATATTTTAAAATAATAATCAAATATTTACATGTGATGGAAATGACATTTGTTCAGTGCGGATCGGAAAATATGTCAAAAATCACCAATTTGTCTTATAATGTAAGTGTGTTCTCTTATGGATCATTAAACTAGACTAGTTATATTTAACTGTCAGACTGTGACAATTTTGATTTAAACAGTTTTTACCCCCTCAAGTTCACAAGGCCAAAAGTGCCTGTAGTTGAAGAACCACCCAAAAATGCATTTAATTTTTATGTAAAAAAGAAAGATTTCTGTAATTGGTAGGTTTAGGGTTATGGGATAGAATATACAGTTTGCACAGTATAAAAATCTATGGAATGTCAATGTCCCCATAAAACACGAAAACACAACGTGTGTGTGTGTGTGTGTGTGTGTGTGTGTGTGTGTGTGTGTGTGTGTGTGTACAGGTTTGGCTATACCTGTGACGTGAGGGCCAAATGTCCTCACTTTTATAATGAAATAATATGACAACCAACTAGTGAGGACATTTTACTGGTCCTCAAAGGGTAAATGCTTATAGATTGGCCTAAACATGTTTTTATTTCAATCTAGTGTTTTGCACATATTTCTGTGATGGGTGTATAGGTTTAGAGGTAGGGGTTGGGTTAGGCCATAGAAAATATTATGAACCTGAGATAAAAACAATGAAAGTCTATGCAATGTCCTTACTAATATAGTGAAACAAACTTGTGTGTGTGTGTGTGTGTGTGAGAGAGAGAGATGTCTTTGCCTTAATCAAAGTCTACATTACAGGAGGAATATGAGCAGTATACAGCCAGGTGTCTGTCCAGTTGAACGTGCAAATCGGCATCAAGACACAAAAATAGCTAAATATTCCACAAAGTTTTATTTTTAAATTATAACAAGAAAAAGTAATAATAACAAAAATAATAAGAAGAATAATTGATGGAAATTTATTTCTGACATCACATGGAAGGCACTGCATTACAGCATATTTTGCATAAAGGGCAACTTTTTTATTTTTATGAAAGAAACTGAAATTAAAGGCAAATAAAATGACAGTGACTTTTTTCTGACTTCCTATGGAATCTGCAATAACAAATATTTACATCCACCACAATACATAATCATTTCAATACTAAACATTATTATCAATATAATACAATTCATGTAAAAAAAAAAAATATTAAGGCATTGCATTTGAAATCTTAACACTATGAATAAATAACAGTTTACCTACAACATGAAAAATCTAACAGATATCCAGTACATTGGTCATAGTTTTCCAAAACATTAAGCATGTTAGGAGAAATTATAATTCATTGTCCAGAGATTTTCTTCCCAAATGACTGACCAAAGAAAAAGAAAAAAAAACGTTAAGATACACATTTACATGTTTATAGGTTATTTAATAAACCTAAATACATTCCCTGGGTTCAAGCGTTATCTAAAAAGGTAGAACGATTTTCTCTCTCTCCTTTAAGAATTCAAAATCAAAGCACCATATTTAATTTGAAGTCATTCTTGTCCAGCATCATCACAAACATTCTTTAAGACAGGTTATTTTTACTTGTTGTATATACAGTACATACTATAAATAGTGTGTATGACTACACAGGATTTAACCTAAAAAGAGCCCAGTGCTATATAGTTCATATGAGTTTCTGAACTATTATTGCTATGAAAACAATCTTGGTTTTTTTCTTGTTTCCTGAGTACAGATTAACCATAGTACTCAACTAAATTGTACTGACAGTGCAAGTTAGTTCACAACTAGACAAATCTATGACAAAGCAACAGATGAAACTCATTTGCTCCCATTTTCCAGGTATACAATGTTACTAATGCGTGCAAAAATCTACATTTCATATTCTTGTTGCAAAATATTCTTTCAGATGTCCCATGCTCTTGTTGGATTATAATGCCATACTTCAAAGTTTTTTGTTATGTCTTTTCTCTGAGGTCTCTAGGCAAATGTAACACATGGCACAGGAGTAGTGGAACTGCACCCCCTGAAAAACACTGAAGTTAGAGGAAGGTATCCTCAACTCTGTGTTCAAGTCAATAAGGCAGACATCACTTTGAGTGAGGCAGTTTGATTGGTCACTCTTAAGGACATCTTAAAGGTGCAGAGCTGATCGATGTAAGCTTCACTGCAACTCAGCTCTTTCCAGAAACTTCCCTTTGGAACCTAAAACACAATCATATAAAAGTATTACTCTCTAATATATAGTTTTCATGTGACGTCACATCCTTTTAGTAGCGCCCACCTGGTTTTTACTAGTAAGACCATGATATTAAAAGACCAGATTCAATATACACCTTATTACTGATGCATATAAACAGGCACCCAGAATACAAAAGCAATGTGCAGTTTCTCAAGCGTTTTTACATAGAAAACCATTATAAAGAACAAGCTTAACCATTGAGCGCACCAGTCATGATGTGACTGAAAACTATGAGTTATTAATTATGACTTAAAAAATTATTATTATTGCTAACAGTGTTTCATAAAACTTCCTCCTTCTGATTACCTGACGTTTTGGAAGTGGCCAGTAGGGGGCTTCAGATTGGATTTCCCTTTCTGTAACATGGCTGGTGCCACTGGCAGGCCGTTCTTAGGCAGCGTCTGGATGAAACACAGCAAATATTTTATAATGTGCAGTCAAAGTCAGTAAACAGTACACAGTTACTTATCTGATCTTGAACAGACTAGACCAGGACTTGATATTCACTTTTTTTGCTCACCAGCCATTGTGGCTAGTGGCTTTCTAAAGTTACCAGCCACTCAGCATTTTCACTGGCCACAATTTTGTCATCGATACCATGAGGGAAAAACTGCCATATAGATCTTTTTAATAGTATCTCATAATTTTATGCCAGGTATATTAGGCTGCAGTCACTTTAGGTCCTGACGCATTGATCCATTATACCGTTACACACGTTTACTTTCTCAACCTTTTACATTCACCTAAACATATCTGACTGTGTTTACATGAATAGTCGGCAAGACCAGCATTGTGACATTATTTTGTGTGTATTTGACTGTTTAAATGCAATACGCAACATCAACTATATTCATTCACGTGTCAACTGGCTTTCGGAGAGAGGAGAGAGCGAGAAAGCGCAGCTGGTGTCTTGTGTTTATTCTGCGGAAAATGAGTACTGGAAGCGTTTCAGATATTTTAGTATCAATATTTTTGACAACACTACATTGCACATATTGTTTATTATTTCAGATAAAAGTGGCTAGTAGGAGTGACTGTGTTACACGCCACTGCTGAAAATAATGTCAAGCCCTGGATTAGACCTGGATTTGCTCTGGAGGACACATCACGAGAGGAAGAGACACTCACCTCTGCAGTCTGAGAGGGTTTGGTCATGGGACGGGGTGGAGGGGGTCGGTTGGGTGGTAGCGGCCTTGTTTTGGGGGGTACTGATGGAGACGGCTGGGATGGCTCTGAATGCTGTAGACTCTGCTTGTGTGGAGTGTAGGCTGGGATTGGTGGTGGTTTCACAGTGGGCCGAATGATAGAATGTCTGGATCTCGATGGACCTGTAGGACTCGCCTGAGGACATGCCTGAAGAAGGAAAAACTCTTGTTTATATACATCTGTCAAAATCACTTATTTTCCACCATCAAACTTTTTGAAAGTAATCAAGTCTGAGCCGTTTGTTTAGAAAGTGCAGTCGATATTCTGTATTTCTACATCAGTTGCTAATAAATGAATGAGAGTTGCTGTAATCGTGGAAAGACTGGTTTTGAAATCCCACCAATGTCAATGAACATTTTTATTAAAGGTCAATGTTTAACTCCTGGAATTGATTTTTTTTACACATTTACAGTGGTGTGAATAAGTTATTACCCCTATGCTAAAGTTGCCTAAAAAGAGGAATAAAAAATCATCTTTTGGAAATTGATCTTAATGCCTTAATTAGAAAAATGAGGAAAAATCCAACCTTTAAGGACACCAATTTTCTTTGTGTATGAATAATGTATCATAAATAAATAAATGTTCTTCCTTAAAATACAGGGTGCATAAGTCAGGCCCCCCCCCCCCCCCCCCCCCATGTTAAATTCCCACAGAGTCAGGCAGATTTTTATTTTTAAAGGCCAGTTATTTCATGGATCCTGGATAATATGCATCCTGATAAAGTTCTCTTGGCCTTTGGAATTAAAATAGACCCACATCATCACACACCCTTCACCATACCTAGAGATTGGCATGGGGTACTTTCCATAAGATCATCTTTCAATGCAAATCAAACCAGCTATTAGGCTAACTGAAATAACACCATGCCAATCTCTAGGTGTGGTGAAGGGAATGTGATGATGTGGGATATTTTAATTCCAAAGGCCAAGGGAACTTTATCAGGATGCATATTATCCTGGATCCATGAAATAACTGGCCTTTAAAAATAAAAATCTGCCTGACTCTATGGGAATTTAACATAGGGGGGGCCTGACTTATGCACCCTGTATTTTAAGGAAGAACATTTATTTATTTATGATACATTATTCATACACAAAGAAAATTGGTGTCCTTAAAGGTTGGATTTTTCCTCATTTTTCTAATTAAGGCATTAAGATCAATTTCCAAAAGATGATTTTTTATTCCTCTTTTTAGGCAACTTTAGCATGGGGGTAATAACTTATTCACACCACTGTAAGTATATTAAATGTTATTCATTTTCATTGTGTCCAAAATTACAGAAAAAAAACGAATTGAAATTGGAATGAAGTGCATTCCTAAAAATCTGATTTTAATTGGATTTAAAAACAAACATGGATCAGTGCTATATTGTTATAATATAAACAATGTTGTTTATATTATTTTAGTATTTAATCATATTTGGAATAAACTTTTATATTTTCAGTTTTCATTTCCATTTCAGTTTGTGGTAATGTGCTTTTGTCGTTTTTATTAGATTTTGTTTTATTATTATCTATATTTTTATTTGAGTTTTAGTTTTAGTAATTAGACTTAATTTCAATCTATTTCATTTTCATTTAAGTTTTTTAAGATGCTAATCTAATATCCATATTTTATTTCGACTTTACTTCAATTAACGAAAACAATTTTTTTATATTTTTACTTTTGGTTAACAATAACATGGATGGGTTTAGGTTCCATGTGTTTTTTTGATATTCAGACAACATTCAACTAAACCCAGAGATGCACAGAACCGTGCTATTGGATGGACACACTGCGAACACACGCTGACAACAAAACAACTTCACACCTGTTCATCAGCGTGAGGTTTCTTTGGCTGGAACACTGGGTTGGCATGACCTGTCGTGTGACTTTTAGTCTCAGGGGTGTCTGGAACACTGACAAAAAGAGAAATGACTAAATTTCTAACACACGAACAACCTAAAAGATGAAGACCACTGTATGTGTTTGCATTTAGCAGTTACTTGATGCATGTTTGAGTAGCAGGAGGGGCGGAGCCTTTGGTGGGGAGGAGCTTCTGTTTGCAACGGCACCAACAGACGCCAAGGATAGCCGATACCAGAAGAAAAAAAAGAGTAAGGAGAACCAGTACAAGGGAAAGGCTGCCTGCACAAGATAAGACAAGAACAGAAAAACATCAAAAGGACACATATAAAACAGAAGATAACACAGATAACATTAGATGAAATATTAGATGTCTGTTGACGTACTGTGCGCGATCACAGGCCCACTGTCCAAACTGCCTCCTGAACCCGTCATCTCACAAAATGGTGGTCCCCAACCCGACTTACAATGACAGTTGTGGTTATTATTGCAAAGCTGCAGGGAAACACACATAAAAAAAAAAAAAAACATTTGTTCCATTGCTTAATTTTCTTTTTCCAGTGAAAAACAATCTAAAGAAATAGCTTATCTAAAAATAAAAACCTGAATTTTAATTCGGACATACTTCTTTTGTCACATACTGTCTTTCGGATGCAGCCATGGTCTTTAAACTATTTCTTTAAACCCTACTCGCTATACAGATATCCATTCTGTATTGTAAAATAATACAATGCCTTATAAAGTCACACATAATAGCGAATGCATTTAGTGGAAATTATCACACCATTGCTGTAAGTTTAGCACATCCAAAAATAATAAGGGATTTTTTCATTGACTGTTATAGAAAGCATTTATGATATCATAGGAGGAAATGATGTAAACAGGAAATACACAGGGACTATAGCTCTGCAGTAGTCATGCATGCATAAAGCTCAGCCAGCTCTCTGCAGAAATAAGCAAAATGAACTTACCCCATGGCCATGACATTTGGCATTGCATTCATCTGCTTGCAGGAAGGACGCATTGCGGCATTCCCCTTCGAAACAGATCTATTCAGATAGAAGTGAAATGAAGTGAAATGTGAATATAAGAAGAGGTCCTCCTATCCACTCAACGATATAAAGTGACTTAAACCTATTGGGAAATCTAAAAAACCTACCGCATTCTCCCCACATTTGGTCCCTGGCAGAACCAGGCCCGGGTCTAGGGTGTCATTCTGGTTGTGTTTATCTTGACCTTGCTGGTACACATGTGTCCCTCTGCACAGGATCTTCTGTTGACCAATATAGACGTTGGTGTCTATGGCGACGGCGTTGGATTCTATTGGTTTGCTGGCAGTGCTTTGGCACTGGATCTTCCCACATTTAGCATTCCTAAACAGAGAACCAACAGCACGTCTTTGGATGGCTCAAATGATGATGTCACACACTACTGGAATAATTGAAATTAATTTAAAATTATTATTTTTTTCATGCTTTTCAAAGAAGATTTGTATGCTCACCAAGACTGCATTCTTTTGATAAAAAATACAGTAAAAACAGTAATATTGTGAAATGTTTTTTACAAATTTAAAAGAACTGTTTTCTCATATATTTTGATGACAAAAGCTGCATTTTCAGCATCCTTACTCCAGTCTTCATGATCCTTCAGAAATCATTCTAATATGCTGATTTAGACAGTTAGGTAGAATTATAAATGTCTTTACTGTAACTTTTGATAATTTCAATGCATCCTTAATTTTGTTTTTAATGGAAATTACTTTCTATATATGTATCATGGTTTCCACAAATATGTTAAGCAGCAAAACCGTGATTTTTTTTTTTTTCCACATTGATAATAATCAGAAATGTTTCTTCAAATCAACATATTAGAATAATTTCTGAAGGATCACGTGACACTGAAGACTGGAGTAATGACGCTGAAAACTCAGCTTTGCATCACAGAAACATTTTAAAATATACTACAATAGAAAAGAGTTATTTTAAACAGTAATAATATTTCTTTTTCTTTTTTTTTTTACTGTATTTTGGATCAAATAAATCCCGCCTTGGTTAGCATAAGAGACTTTAAAACCTGAATTAAGGCCCGTTCACACCAAGCACGATAACTATAAAGATAACGATAAAGATAACTATATATGCGTCCACACCAACGACTGATAACTGTCTTTTTATTCTAGGCCCGCGCGCGCCCGCGCTGCGGTTTCAAAGTAGACCTTTAAATTAGAATGGATTCTGATTGGCTGTCAGTGTTTTGTCGTTCGACAGCTGGAAAAAAATCGTTCTGAAAGTGATCCCAACGATATCGTTCCTCATATCTTTATCATTATAGTTGTGGTGTGAACTCTGTTATTCTTTTATATGGAGAACGATTTTTAGAATTATATCTTTATCGTTATCTTTATAGTTATCGTGCTTGGTGTGAACGGGCCTATATTCCAAACTTTTGAAAGGTAGTGTAACTATTTTTTTTTTTTTTATTAATATTTGAGTAAATTAATCTCACCTTTCAGTGCATTTCCTGTATGTGCCCATGAGGTCTTTGCCACAGTTTCCATAGGAATCACCTGCTACATTTACTTTAGTGAAGCAAAGATCAGGAGCAAGTCGAGCATCTGAGAAATAGAGACAGAACATTTGCAGCTGAAACAGAACAGAATAGAATAGAAACATCTACTCATGTCACAAGTAAGTTACTGGTTGTGTGAATGTTAAACTCTCGGCTGGACTCGGCAGAGAGCGGCAGATGGCATCACATTCGGAGACTGAGATCACAGCCAAGCACAGTATCTGTTCTACTGTAAACTACAGTACATTGCCAAGTGGATTTCCACTGGAAAATGTGAAAACATGGTAGAACAAATGCCAAATGAACACACTTAGCCAACATCCCTCAAAAATACAGTAAAAACAGTAACATTACTCCAGTCTTCAGTGTCACATGATACTTCAGAAATCAATCTAATATGCTGATTTGCTCAAGAATTCTTATTATTATCAAAGTTGAAAACAGTTAATATTTATATATTTGTGAAAACTGTGACTCACTGAATATTGGGTGCTTGGATTTATGGTGTTACATTTAAATTGTGTTACTTTTAGCAGATTTTAGCAGACAGACCTTTGCCCCAGAGAGAGAGGCACTGCTGCTCCAGCGTCAGACACATGCCAGTGTAACAGTAGGCACTGCCACCCGCACAACTGTTGCCATCTATCAGGTAGAAGTTAGCAGGGCAGGACTCTGATTTCCCATCACAGTACTCAGGCAGGTCACAGGAGCCTGAAGGTGGACGGCACATCACTCCTGGACTCTTCAGCTGGTCAAGAGTGCGATAGAACAAACTTGTATTCATTTAATCAGGTTTTTCTTAAAATAGTCATGTCAAGTCATCTTTATTGACATAGCGCTTTAAGAAATACAGATGGTTTCAAAGCAGTTTTACAGTGATTACAGAAAAACGATGTAATGATGCAAACAGAGTTCATTTCGGCTGTACAGCAGCTCTAAAAGAAAAAAGTGTCATTGTTCAGCTGAAGTCAGTTCAGTGTTGATTCAGGTCCATTGTAAAGATCATCAATTAATGAATTAGTTTAGAGCCAGACACTTTCAACTGTGGACATTTGTGAGAAAAAAAAAAAGATCCTAAAATGCACGTCTATGTTTTAATAATAGTATTATTTAAAATGAATGATCACTGAAAGCAAAACATTTAGCAGATATTTGAGTATAAAAGCTTTGGTGTATTAGTTGTCAAGGTGAATTAATCAATGTCAAGGCTTTCGTTCATCTTTGAAGATCTTTTTAACGAAATCTGAGAGCTCTTGTCTCTCCATTGACAGTCCATGCAACTACCACTTTGACGCGTCAAAAAGTTCATAAAGAGATCGTAAACTAATCCATATGAATTGAGCAGTTGAGTCCAAATTTTCTGAAGAGACTCGATCACTTTGTATGATGAACAGATTAGTTTAGGCTTTTATTCACATGTAAACATTGATCAGCGAACATAAACTGAAGCTCAACCGAACCTGCTTGACGCACAAGAACAAACCTCATTGGTTCTTGTGGAAGCTCAAACGTGCTGCGTAACACGAGAATGGCTTTTTCTGCGTCAAGCGAACATACCTGAGCTTCCGTTTACCACAACTAATGTGTGAGTTGATGAATGTTTATATGTGAATAAAAGCCTAAATTCATCATTCATCATATAAAGCGACAGTCTCTTCAGAAATTTGGGACTAAACCGCTCAATTCATATGGATTAGTTTTATAATCTCTTTATGAACTTTTTGAAGCGTCAAAGTAGTAGTTGTGTAGCTGTCATGGAGGGACAGAAAGCTCTCAGATTTCATTTAAACTATCTCACGGGTTTGGAAAGATATTAGGGTGAGTAATTAATGACAAAATTTTCTTTTTTGGGTGAACTAACCCTTTAAATCACCATTTTAAAAAATTCAAACTAAAAATTCTTTTAAATCCCATTTACTTATTTAAATTCAACACTTTAAATGAAACAGTTTTTCTGATGCAGCACCACAGGAAAGGGGGTCGAGAAAGAGAAAGCGTGAGATGAGTTTGCCAGGGATTCACCTTGCACTCATGACAGCAAACTCCATGTGCACACTCAGCGCCAATCTTCAGCGTGCAGTTGTTGGCATTACAACAGGGACTTGAGCACTCCTTTGTAGTAAAGGAAACAGAAACGGAAAATGTGAGCGTGAAAGATGAACCAGGACAACAGCGTGGGAGAAAACGAGACAGAGGAAGCAATGAAACTCTCTCCTGACCTCCACTTCTCCACAATCACACTCTTCTCCTTCCTCCAGGTATCCGTTTCCACAGCGCTGGCCTCCGTACATGAGCCTGGTGTTGGGAGGGTTGAACAAACACTTCCCCCCGCCGGAGCTCAGGTAGCGTTTCAGCTCCTTCTGATTGCAGGAGTTGAAGATACGAGGGAATGGAGCCCTACAGAACACGTTTGACTTTTATTTCATGTCCATTTTAAATGAAAATTCTGTCAGGTTTCATGCAGGTTTGGAATTATACAGTATTTTTTCTTTGGTTCTCACCCTGTGGCAGCAGCCATGATACAGCCTCCATCCTCGGCCTGAGCACGACAGCAACCTTGACTGTCATGGCTCATCCCAAAGTTATGCCCCATCTCATGAGCCATGGTGGCAGCGATCCCCACAGCACTGTAAGAGTGGTCCTGCAGAGAGAGGCAGACAAAACAAAAAGTGAGTCCAATAAAGGGACCATTGGCAATAAAAACACAATGGAATAACACTGCAGGTAAATGTACCGAATTGACTCCACCAGACTGGTATTCAGAACACATGGCTTTAAGAGGTGCAAGGCCAATGATGGTGCCATGAAACGACACGCCCCTACAAATACAACAAAAACTGTTTAAATACCAATAAAACTATGGCAGAATCAAATCAAACAAATGCAACCAAATGGCTAGCTGAACAACAGATGTAGACATAATGGGCCGTATCATACACTCGGCGCAACGCAAGTGTTTTATAGTTTCAGCCTGACGCAGTTATCATTTTCACGTCCTGCACAATCCGCTTTTACAGGGAGTGGGAGATGAGACTCTGATTGGTTTAATTGCACATTACGCCCAAAACACACCCATTACTCATTAAGAGAATATGGGCAACCCTTTTAGACCATGCGCTAGGCACGCCGACCATTTTTCCCGTCGTTAAACTAGCAAAAGTACGGAGCCCCCCTAGTCCCACTTTGTCAAAAAAATGTATTATAACTATCTCGTGGCCTCAAGATAAGTAACTCGTGGCCTCAAGATACTATCTCGTGGCCTCAAGATAGTATCTCGTGGCCTCAAGATAGTATCTCGTGGCCTCAAGATAGTATCTCGTGGCCTCAAGATAGTATCTCGTGGCCTCAAGATAGTATCTCATGGCCTCAAGATAGTATCTCGTGGCCTCAAGATAGTATCTCGTGGCCTCAAGATAGTATCTCGTGGCCTCAAGATAGTATCTCGTGGCCTCAAGATAGTATCTCGTGGCCTCAAGATAGTATCTCGTGGCCTCAAGATACTATCTCAAGGCCTCAAGATACTATCTCTTGGCCTCAAGATAGTAACTCGTGGCCTCAAGATAAGTAACTTGTGGCCTCAAGATAGTAACTCGTGGCCTCAAGATAGTAACTCGTGGCCTCAAGATAGTAACTCGTGGCCTCAAGATAGTAACTCGTGGCCTCAAGATAGTAACTCGTGGCCTCAAGATAGTAACTCGTGGCCTCAAGATAAGTAACTCGTGGCCTCAAGATAGTAACTCGTGGCCTCAAGATAGTAACTCGTGGCCTCAAGATATTAACTCGTGGCCTCAAGATAGTAACTCGTGGCCTCAAGATAAGTAACTCGTGGCCTCAAGATAGTATCTCGTGATAGTATCTCTATCTTGAGGCCACAAGATACTATCTTGAGGCCACAAGTTACTATCTTGAGGCCACAAGTTACTTATCCTGAGGCCACAAGTTACTATCTTGAGGCCACGAGTTACTATCTTGAGGCCACGAGTTACTTATCTTGAGGCCACGAGTTACTATCTTGAGGCCACGAGTTACTATCTTGAGGCCAAGAGATAGTATCTTGAGGCCACAAATTACTTATCTTGAGGCCACGAGATAGTTATAATATTTTTTTTGACAAAGTGGGACTAGGGGGGCTCCGTACAAAAGTGTATTTGAACACGTCTTAAGTGCACTTGCTCCGTGCACTTTAGACCATGCACTTAGATCGTTAAAATAGGGCCCATTTAAAGGGATATTGCATCCAAAAATGAATATTGTGTCATTAATTGGCAGGTTGCCGGGTGTTAAGGTCAAGCCCATAATTGCTACACTTATGGACACTGGACCATTTTTGACCACTGAAATTTGTTGTTCAGTTTCGAAACGTCAAGTGGGTGAGTGAATGATGACAGAATTTTAAAAACCATCCTTTTAAATCCTTATCAGCGATCATTGTTATCTGCTCATGCATTAATTAGGTGGGAGGAGCTACAGTGAGACTGACGTTACGAGCTGAGCGTTGTCATTGGGCAGCTGTGGCAGCTGTTTCCTCCTCCAGGCCAGAAACGCACTCAGGGTGCTGTAGGGGTTGTCGCTCACACTGATCTTGTCTTGATCGTTCCAGATCTCCAACCGGATCAGAGCCACACGGATGTTCAGTGTTTTATAATACTGGCAACATAAACACATAATATATTAGAGTCCAGATGTGTGATAAAAATGTGTTTAATGGTACAATTCACAACAATCTCACCTTATCCACAAAGTTAGCTGCTTCAATCAGCGTCATTTTGGTCTTTTCAAAGTCCCGACCATGATTCACAAACTGAAAAAGAGACACGATTAGGATTTATCTTTAATTTGGATGGCTGAACTGACCTTTGTGTCATGTAGGTGGTGATTAGAAATTACTCTTATCAGAGCAGAGGACAGTTATTCTGAGTCATGACAGGAAACAAGCCTTATCTCAGACGATCTCAAGACACTTAACCAGACACCTTTATCCAAAGAAACCACCTGGCACAAAATCTTGTTGATTTCTGCATGTGATAATAAGAACGTGCTACAAAAAGATGCCGATAAAAACCAAGGACAGACTGTCTGAATCCTGTAATCACAGAAATAAATACTGAGATTATTATAAGAGGTGTTTGCTAAAGAGACTCTTTTTTTTAAAAACCTTAGCAAATGCATATCAACACTTTATGGTGGCAGCTTTTACATGGGAATGCACATATTCTTCCGAAAAATTTACAAATTCAGTTACATTTATTGTTTAAAGATACACTACTATTCAAATGTTTGTGGATTATACAGTAAACATTTATAATATTATAAATAGTATTACAGTTTTACATAACTGTTTACTTAAATATATTTTCAAATGCAATTTGTGGTAGCAAAGCTCACATACTTCTTCAGAAATCATTCTAATATGCTGATTTGCTACTCATAAACATTTCTTATTATTATCAATCTTGATTTTTTGTTGTTGAAACTGTGATCCATTTTTTTTCAAGATTCTTTGATGAACAGAAGGCTCAAAAGAACTGCATTTATTTGAAATATCTGAAATCTATTGGAATTATTTTGTAACGTTATAAATGTCAATACAAGTATTAATTACTTCCAAAGGGAAAAAATCAGTAGTGTACATTTGTAAAGTGTCTGTCAAAACTATATGGTGCAAAACGCCAACTTCAGCAGTTTACTAAGTCTTGTCTCTCAAAGTTCCCCTTGCTTTTCAGCAGATACCTGAATTTAAGTGATTTTACCTCAGCATGGTCGGCCACCACCATAAGCTCCACGTATTTCATGCTACTGCTGACATCCCTTCTTTTCTGCAGGAAGAGATAGATAAGATATGACTAGGCATAGGCTAATTTGATATACTACAGAAGAAGTGCCGAGTCACTGCTTCAAAACCTGAGTTTATGAATGTAAATGCTGTGAGACACTAATTGAGACATCCTGTCTGTCTTCAGTTAGGGACAGACACTCTATTCATGTATGCAAACGCAAAGAACAATGTGTCCTTAGTTTAGTACCACTTTAGTCAGCTCTTCACATTTATTTAAATAACAAGTTTTATTATCTGGTACTTTCCATGAATAGGGTACAAAATAGAGCCTGAACTCTTAAAAAATGTGCTATTTTATTTTCTTTCTTTTTCAACAAATTGTCAGTGAAAGGAGGTGCATAACCTTCAGGAAATGTTCACTGACAACTTTAGGAGGTTGTACTATATTTTCATATGGGCTGTTTTATTTTACATTCATTTTAATAAGGTTTTGCAACACTTCAAATTGGGCTCTAAACACAGTTAAAAGCGTGATTTTTTTTTAGCAAATTTCTAGCTAGAAACATTAAACAAATACAGAAAAAAAATTTTTTTAGGAAAAAATACTTAATTTAAACCTTAAAAAGTCAAATATATTGCAAAATGTCCAAATATATGTCAATTTTGAAAGAAAATATATTTACATACATTAAAAATGTAAACAAACGGCCAAATAATATATAGGGGGAAATATAAGTAGAGTTTTAAGTAGAGTTTGGATTTTAAAATCCATTTTTGTATATTTTGAAATATAGGCCTATTCAAAAAATGTTGAATAAACGTCAAAATATTTTGTTATTTTGGTTTAAAGAAGGTCAGGACCTCTGAGGTGGTACAGGCCAAATTCACCATTTTAAGGGGTACACCTATTTTTATTGTTTCTAAAACTAGCTACTTTTCATGCTAGGTTCATTTTATGTTACATATTAGTTTCTCTGAAATACTTTGCACAACAAAAAACATAGGAAATGTGCCTTCAATGCTTTAAAAAAAACACCATAGGCACCAAAATGTACCATATTCACACCAAGTGCTGTTGGAACATTTTTGATTTTTGATTTAGACAACGAGCTTCTTCAAATGAAATGTACATTGATCCGAGGGGATCTCTAGTTTGACTTTGGGTGAAGTGTTCTTGCACAACAATACCATGATCTCACCCTATTGCTCTGCTGAGGCTTTCCCATGACATCAATCAGCTCTTGAAGGCTTTCCGTGTGATTCCCGTCTCCATGGTGGTGTCCGCAGGTGCCCGCTGGCAGTTTCAGGCTCTGAGCGTTGTATACTGCATGTCCCTGAGAGTGTGTTTGGTTAGCTAGCGGTTCGATCATGTAGCTCACGCTGTTATTGACTGTTATCATCCCCCTGGGGATTGAGAAGACAAAACGTCAATCACAAGCTTTAAACTTTAAATTTCAATGATCAAGTGGAAAATCAGAGTCATGGACATTAAACAGGCCTACAGGATGGAAACCTCTCAGATGGGTTTCGCACGGGAAGCAGCTTCACCACACAAAATCTTTATCCCGGATGGGAGGGGGAAGAAAAAAAGGGAATAAAACTGAATTGATAGCCAACTTGTGTTTATGCTGAACTGGTTTTTTTTTTAAGCAAAAACAGATTTCCTTGCTTCCTGGATATCCAAGTATTCTCCAAACACCAACCTAGTTGCACACACAACACTTCACAGATGTACAGGGACGCCCAACTATCAATGAAAATGCTTCCACTGCAGAAATGCACAACAATATGCAGGGCACAAAATAAAACCCAAACCAAATATTACGACGAACTAACAAACTTACAGTTACATGGCAATATTATGTGATAGGTTAACTGTCTATGAATGCTGAGAGTTGCTACTTTCTGTAGGAACAGGCATCCTGCAAAGATATAGAATACTCAATGACGAGTTCTTGAATGGGAAGTAAAGACATCTGTTATATGATACACAAAACTCTAGACAAAATGTTTTCATGGTGCTCGTTTAGTGGAATCGTACACCGCAGCTGTGAAATTTATCTGGAAGGACGTGTGTATACTCTATAAAATTCCCATCTCCAATCAAACCCAACTCACTCAAGCTGTGCTGGCTCATCGATCTTTTTGGATATCAGTCAATGTGTGTCTGTTCAGACAGGAAATGGAGTCTCTGAACGAGCTGGAGCTCAGCAGGACTATACATCTACCCTCGGCCCACTCAGAAACCCAGAGACCCAGCCACGCTGCTACAATGAACTCGCTGAACTCACTTCCTGGGCTAATAAACTGGAACTTTTGTGCAAAAAAGACAAGTTCTCATGACACAAAGTCATTTCACTAAAGCTGAAGTTTCTAAGAGTCTGACAGAAAATGGAACTAAAAATGGTTTTGTGAAAGTCACAATTACTAACCATAAAAGACAGTTTTGCATGATAATAATAACACTATAAAATGTAAATTTGATGAACTAAAGAATAAAATGAAATAATGTTTTAGAAAACGGTTTTCGTTCAGAAAAATATCATGAATTAATAAGAAAATTAAGCTATGGCTCACAAGAGGCCATGGGTTATGATTTTACCTTGGTTTAAGATGGAGAGTGTCATTTCAGAACCACTAGTGGCACCAAACTGAATTGCAAAAATGTAAAAAAATAAAAAATATTTCAAACTCCCCACATCTTCCAATGATTGCATCCCTGTTGTCAATATAAAATTATAATAAAATAAGCCAAGTACTGTGCATTTACATGTGGCTCTTTCAATAAAAATGTGTCTAGTTACAGTACAAGCATTACATTTCAAGCCTCTAAAGGATCCATTGAACATGCTAAATAAAAACATATAATTAAATAAATATATTTTTCACACAATACACATGCAGATCTGCTGTGGTTCTTACCTGAATCCAGCACAGGTGCTGATGACGAGACTAGACCCCTGGATCCCCTTGACTGACCCATGATAATAACAGTGATCCTGAAACCAAGATAACATAATAAACTGTAAGTATACCATTAGAGGAAAAGCGGTTTTGAAGTACTACAGGTCCTTCTCAAAAAATTAGCATATTGTGATAAAGTTCATTATTTTCCATAATGTAATGCTAAAAATTAAACTTTCATATATTTTAGATTTATTGCACACCAACTGAAATATTTCAGGTCTTTTATTGTTTTAATACTGATGATTTTGGCATACAACTCATGAAAACCCCAAATTCCTGTCTCAAAAAATTAGCATATCATGAAAAGGGTCTCTAAACAAGCTATTAACCTAATCATCTGAATCAACTAATTAACTCTAAACACCTGCAAAAGATTCCTGAGGCTTTTAAAAACTCCCAGCCTGTTTCATTACTCAAAACCGCAATCATGGGTAAGACTGCCGACCTGACTGCTGTCCAGAAGGCCATCATTGACACCCTCAAGCAAGAGGGTAAGACAGAAAGAAATTTCTGAACAAATAGGCTGTTCCCAGAGTGCTGTATCAGGGCACCTCAGTGGGAAGTCTGTGGGAAGAAAAAAGTGTGGCAAAAAACGCTCCACAACGAGAAGAGGTGACCGGACCCTGAGGAAGATTGTGGAGAAGGACCGATTCCAGACCTTGGGGGACCTGCGGAAGCAGTGGACTGAGTCTGGAGTAGAAACATCCAGAGCCACCGTGCACAGGCGTGTGCAGGAAATGGGCTACAGGTGCCGCATTCCCCAGGTCAAGCCACTTTTGAACCAGAAACAGCGGCAGAAGCGCCTGACCTGGGCTACAGAGGAGCAGCACTGGACTGTTGCTCAGTTTTGCATGTCATTCGGAAATCAAGGTGCCAGAGTCTGGAGGAAGACTGGGGAGAAGGAAATGCCAAAATGCCTGAAGTCCAGTGTCAAGTACCCACAGTCAGTGATGGTCTGGGGTGCCATGTCAGCTGCTGGTGTTGGTGCACTGTGTTTTATCAAGGGCAGGGTCAATGCAGCTAGCTATCAGGAGATTTTGGAGCACTTCATGCTTCCATCTGCTGAAAAGCTTTATGGAGATGAAGATTTCATTTTTCAGCACGACCTGGCACCTGCTCACAGTGCCAAAACCACTGGTAAATGGTTTACTGACCATGGTATTACTGTGCTCAATTGGCCTGCCAACTCTCCTGACCTGAATCCCATAGAGAATCTGTGGGATATTGTGAAGAGAAAGTTGAGAGACGCAAGACCCAACACTCTGGATGAGCTTAAGGCCGCTATCGAAGCATCCTGGGCCTCCATAACACCTCAGCAGTGCCACAGGCTGATTGCCTCCATGCCACGCCGCATTGAAGCAGTCATTTCTGCAAAAGGATTCCCGACCAAGTATTGACTATTGAGTGCATAACTGAACATAATTATTTGAAGGTTGACTCTTTTTTTTTTTTGCATTAAAAACACTTCTTTTATTGGTCGGATGAAATATGCTAATTTTTTGAGACAGGAATTTTGGGTTTTCATGAGCTGTATGCCAAAATCATCAGTATTAAAACAATAAAAGACCTGAAATATTTCAGTTGGTGTGCAATGAATCTAAAATATATGAAAGTTTCATTTTTATCATTACATTATGGAAAATAATGAACTTTATCACAATATGCTCATTTTTTGAGAAGGACCTGTATATACTACATAAGTAATAATACTATAAATATATATATACTGGGTTTGGACACTAAAACACTGGCCAATATAGCATTGGAGGTTTCACGCCTATATATGCGTGGCATCGCTGGCCTGGTGGCTAATCTTCACTAATTTTACACTCCATCAGTAAGAGCAGACAGTGAAGGTTGAATTACCAGAGCAATAGCACAGCTGTACATAAAATATTGCAATTCACACAACATAATAGGAGACATATGAGTACAAAGAGGACAAATTGTTGGAGCACGTCTCGCTGGCTCATCTGTGACCAGGACGGAAAATCCCTGTGGTGTATCGAGGGCTATGTTATCCAGGGTAATGTCGGCATATCACCGGCACCAAGAAGGATGAACCACATCCAACAGGAGGGACTGTTGACGCAAGAGGAAGCCATCTGAAAGGGATGTCCAGATACTAACCCGAATTGTGTCCAAAAAACATAAAAACCACAGTTGCCCAAATCACTGCAGAAATAAATGTGCACCTCGACTTTCCTGTTCCCACCAAAACTGTTTGTCAGGAGCTCCACGGGGTCAATATTCATGGTCGGGCTGCTATAGCCAAACCTTTGGTCACTCATGCAAAGGCCAAGCGTCAATTCCAATGGTGCCAGCAGAGGAAATCTTGGGCTGTGGACAATGTGAAACATGTATTGTTCTCTAATGAGTCCACCTTCACTGTCTTTCCCACATCTGAGAGAGTTACGGTGTGGAGAAGCCCCAAAGAAGCTCAACACCCGGACTGTTGCTGCCCAGAGTGAAGCACGGCAGTGGATCACTGATTGTTTGGGCTTCAATATCATGGCATTCCCTAGGCCCACTACTTGTGCTTGATGGACCAAGGACTACCGAACCATCAGTGGAGGACCATGTGCACACAATGGTTCAAATATTGTACCTTGAAGGTGGGGCTGTGTTTAAGTAATTTGATGAACATGAAAATGAAGTTGAACATCTTCAATGGTCTGCACAGTCACCAGATGTATATATTTTTGAGCCACTTTGGGGTGTTTTGGAGGAGCGAGTCAGAAAATGTTTTCCTCCACTAGTGATCTAGCCACTGTGAGGAAAGAGGAATGGCTCAAAATCCCTCTGGCCACCGTGAAGGAATTGTTTCTGTCATTCCCAAGATGAATGCTGTATTGGCTGCAAAAAGGTGGCCCTATACTATGCTAATAAATTATTGTGATCTAAAACCAGGTGTTTCAGTTTCATTGTCCAACCCCTGTATGTATATATGACAACATAGTTTATCATACGATTACTATGACAATATGAACTATTCACATGCTATTTAGAAGTGAATGATTCTGGAATGGCTCTTACACTCACCCTGTTGGAAGGCCTGGAAAACTGACGGTTTCCATTTGGATCATACCATATCTCCTGATATTCAGAGGAGAACAACTCCCTTAGAGAAGAACACACACAAAAGACAAAATAATTCAGCTATACATTTAATATGCACAGCTGGTAACCAGACAGCTTCTATCACTTCCAAAAAGGAATAACATAAACACTTCAAACTTGTTTCCATTCCTTCTCTGGGGTCAAACATGAATCAGGATTTGGTACTTATCAGATGCAGATTATTTGGAGTGAAGAAACCACGAGGCCTTACTGGTTATATTGAGTATTTCAAAGGATTTCTGCACAGAAAATGGCAGACGGTTTTAGGTCTCTTTCCCTTAATGACCTTGAGCTCATTAAAGATTTATCTAAAGTGACTGAATGCTTTGAGATCGACAGTAAATGTGCTTACAGTCTGAGAACAGTCTGTTTATTGTGCATATACTCTTTCTCCTTAAAGGTTGAAACAAGACCACTAAGTGCTAAACTGGTCCTAAATATTTAATTTCTCCCAACAAGTCTAACAAACGATTTTCACAAAGACTGCATCACACTCAAATCTTTTCTTAGCTAAAGCTTAGCTATATACTATAAAGACATAGTACTGTGTCATACAAAAAGAAGAGATTATGATGCTTTTCTTCTATGTTTCCCCCACATCCTAACTAAAAAGTCACAACTTCACAGACACCAACAATACATGTGTTTCTATTAACATGATAATGGATATTGGATAACATGAAGTGGATACAATTACTATTGTCCCATTAATCATCGTTAGTTAAATCATCAACCAAAACTTAACTAATAATGAGCAATTCATTTGTTACAATATTTATTCTTTTTTGTAAACGTTAATTATTTAAAATACAGCTGTTTATTGTTAGTTCATGTTAGCTCAGGTCCATTAAATGGTGTTAACAGATCCTACTTTTAATACTTTTTAATAATGTATTAGATAATGTTAAAATTAACATTAACTAAAATTAGTAAATGCTTTAAAAGTATTCTAATTGTTAGTTCATGTTAACTATTGTAGTTAACTAATGTTAACAAATGAAACCTCATTATGAAGTATTACTGTATCATAAATATCATTAAAGCCACTTAAAAATGATTAATACTGTCTACAACCCATACATATTTATATCCTAATTTATGGGTTTAACAAAGAAAAAATATAATACTTTCCTTCTCAGGAGAGTAAAAATGGTAAACAGTAAATATGTAACAACCAAGACACATTTTCAAGAATTTTTTTTTAAAACATAAGAAAATAAGACAAATAAGAAAATTTTCTGTCAATCAAATTATTAGGGGCCAAGCACCACAGGTCTGAAGGTCTCACTCTGACCACACCACATCAATTTCGTAACTGCGCCACCTGTAGGTCAAAAGTGAAAAACCATTCAATCATATTGTGACTGTATTTTACCATTTCTTTCACCAATTTTGCCTAAAATCATCTGCAAATGTCTCTAATTGCTCATTGTTGCAGTTGGTCTGACACTCCCAGACATGTTGGCATGGTTTGTTGTCTTCTTTGCACTTGTCCCCAATAATGGCTGCTTGCAGCTATATTTTAAATTATATTTTGTATCACACTGACAAGTGCACTGTCATGTATCGTCTGTGTTGTTTTGGTTCTTTCAGTTTAATTTTATTACCTGTGTTTAGTTGTCATAGTTACTCATTTGTTAATGATAATTCTCACCTGTTCCTCGTTTTTAATGCTCATTTTAGCTGCATTCACGTCATGTCACTTTGGATAAAAGTGTCTGCTAAATGATTAAATGTAAATGTCGTAATTATGAGATTCAAACTTGTAAAGAGCGTTCACGTCCTCGTAGAACTCATAACTTGTAATTTTCGGAGAGCTCCGACTTGTACCACGTTACCGCTGTACAACATGACCACCGCAGATTCATTATTGCCGTTGATAGTCTTGCCATAGAAATGGATAATTGGATGTGAGTGAGCAGCAATTATGCTGGTTCAATTCTTTGTCTTTTCTCATTTTTGTTTGCTCTACTCCTGCAGATTTAGAGTTTTATGTTTTCATTTAATAACTATACTTCTTTGCAAATAGATCCACGCTTCAACTCTCCTTACCTGCAACCATGGCACACACAAAGCAATTCGAGTCATTATTTTATGTTTCATTAGTGTGTTTGCAACACCTTTTTTATCCTTTATATTAAAAAATAAAGTGATGTATTGTGAACACCTGTAAAATCATTTACCATTCAGTTCAAAATGGGAACTGAAACAGTCTGCTACCACTAAAAATATTTTTGATGTGACAATTTGACTTGCTCTATCTATATCTAACCACACATTGTGGTCTCATTCTGCCTCTTCTTCTCTTTTACACATACACACCCACACCCACACACACAACTATAAATCTAAAGTGTCTGTCTCTCTTTGTTTAAATTAGTGGGCCCAACAACACTTGCTCTGGACACAGTCCAGACCTCCTGGGCTGCGACCTCCATCACCCCCACGCAGGAACACCCACCCGACTGCACAAGTCTGCACTGGCCCTGCAGGACCCTGGATCTCTGCCAGGGAGAAAAAGTGTCATGGACTCGAGTCCAAAGAGCCCCTCAGAGACATACCGGTCATACGGGCATTCTGATATATGTAGGGCCTTTTAAATAAATACATGCTACAAGTATAAATACTAGCACACAGGGTCCTTTAAGGTCATATGAGCATATGAGAAAGTTAGTAAAGACAATGTTTAAAATAGTCCAAGTGACTACAGTGGCTCAACCATAAGTTTATCAAGCGACGAGAAAACTTTTTGTGTTTAAGGTTGAGCCAGTAGTCACTTGGACTATTTTACTGGAGGCACACTCAGATTTTGACAGATGAAGGTGCACAATATGCCATGTCAGAACTTTTCATGTCACAGCGAACACCAGCAAGGCCATTCCAGATACAGTCCAAGAGGGTGGAAAAGCACTCAGGACAGAATTGGGGGCAGTAGGCCAGGGGGTTCTTGAGTCTAACGGACACCCTCTCAAACAATTCATGCCTGTTGATCCTATCTGCCGAGCAGTCACAGAGGGAACTAAAACAAGGCCCGCACTTAATCTGCCACACTGCCGCCCAATGACCCAAAATGTGTTGCTATATTAAACCCAGCCACAAGCAGCCACTGGGCCAACCAGAAGACTCATAAATTAACAATAAACTGACTCTGGCTGTGCATGACGCTATAGTCCCTTAGGCTCTGGAAAAATTGAGTGAGTGAGACAGGAATAGGTATTATTTTACTGACAGAAAGAAGGATGTTGCACATACTAGGTGGGCGATTAACATACATTTTAAGTGGCGTCTTGGCAGTTGTTTTAGCTACACAATTACAAACACTTACGGAAAGACACCTATAAAACAAAAGCTGGCAAAAATAGACCATGCAGAGATTTTGATTATGGTCCAAACTAGCTAACTAACTATACAAGGACTCAGTGAATAATTGTTTCTCCTAACTTGCCAATGGTCGTGAACGCTCATTAATATTTTTTACCCAAAATTATATTGCATTTCACTTCATCTTTAACAAAAATATATTCTTTGTCCGTATGAAAATGGGATTATTTAACATATTGTTTTTATGCTATGAAATATTTACTGATTTTTATAAAGTAACCATAATAATAACGTTTATAATGTCAGTAATATTTCAAGATGAACACTTCCTGGACTAAAGCAACTTCGGCTTGCTTGATTATCTCTCAATCATTGAAATGCATTGGATAATAAGTTTTGTCCCCCACAAAAAAAAAAACTACATAGTATGGAAGTTGTTTCCGCCACTGAATAATAAAAAAAATAATAATAGTTGCGACTTTTTATCTCACAATTGCGATATGAAGTCAGAATTGTGAGAAATAAAGTCGCAATTGCGAGATATAAAGTCGCAATTCTGAGAAATAAAGTCGCAATTCTGAGAAATAAAGTCGCAATTCTGAGAAATAAAGTCGCAATTCTGAGAAATAAAGTCGCAATTCTGAGAAATAAAGTCGCAATTCTGAGATATAAAGTCGCAATTATGAGAAATAAAGTCGCAATTGCGAGAAAAAAAGACAGAATTGCGACTTTTTATCTCACAATTCTGACTTTATAACATACAATTGCGAGTTTATATCTCGAAATTCTGACATCTTTTCTCAGAATATTGAGATATAAACTCGCAATTGCGAGTTATCAGGCCAATTCTAAGGGGGAAAAAAAGACTAACTTTTTTCCCCTCAGAATAGTTTATATCTCGCAATTCTGACTGTACAACACGCAATTTCAACTTTATATCTCGCAATTTCAACTTTATATCACGCAATTCTAACTTTATAACACGCAATTGCGACTTTATATCAATCAATTCTGACTTTATATCTCGCAATTCTGACTTTATAACACGCAATTGCGACTTTATTTCACGCAATTCTGACTTTACAACACGCAATTGCGACTTTATATCAATAAATTCTGACTTTATATCTGGCAATTCTGAATTTATAACACGCAATTGCGATTTTATATCACACAATTCTGACTTTATATCTCGCAATTCTGAGAAATAAAGGCAGAATTGCGAGATGTAAACTTGCAAGTGTGAGAAAAAAAGTCAGAATTGTGAGATAAAAAGTCGCAATTACCCTTGTGGCGGAAACAAGCTTCCATAACATAGCTTTGATTATAAAACTAAGCATTGAAATTTCATCTTACTCAGACTTATTTTGGAAGATATAGAGCAACATAAACTTATATTTATGTGCATTTTTTAAAAATAGTCTGCTATACTTTTATAAGAATCTCATCGAAATTAAGAATGACTTTTTCGCCATCTAAGCAACTGCATCAAATTGTGTGTATTTTTGACAAGTTTGAGACTCTGAATAAAAGTGAATTTCTTTTTTCGTTCTCAACTATGACCGACATATTCTCCTATATCCTACGAGTCATAAAAGCCTGATGTATGTCAAATATGATACTCAACAAAAGTTTTTGGGCTATTATTTCATATGTCAGGCTTTACAGGGTTAAATCCTAGGCTCAGAACAATAAAAGCCCTTAGAAAAAAATAGTGTTCTGGAAAACCAACGTGGCAAACTTTTGGTGAAAATTGATTGAAACAAGATTGTATGCAATTTAGCATTTTGTTCCCTAACTTCACATTTATAATGTTAATAAATAATCTTTCTTTCTCCTTCCCTCTGTATAATAAGGGAAAATAATTTTATAAATTACCCCACAAAGATGCAAAATACCCACACAGAGCACTAAAAGCTTTGGCGCGAGGCCCGACAGATGCAGTGATGAAGAGCTGTGTGTGTGAGACACGGCCGCCTGGCAGCAGCAGAAACAAAGAGCTCATTTCAGTACAGACGAGCTGCGTCTCAAGGGTCAGCGGGCCGCATTTTCTCCTCATATCAAATGACATCACTAGATGGAGGAGGGAGAGAGAAAGATGAAATAAGGACATCACGAACACAGAGAATGATTGGAAAGGGCAAAAAGAGAAGAGGAGACAGGCTGGAGGGGAGGATGATGTAATTGGGGGCATTGCCTCGGCCATTGCCGTAATGGAGGGGCTTTTATTGCTCTGTTTCAGAGCGTATCAGAGCCTAAAAGCCTGTCTGAACGGTCTGCCCTCTAACTGACAGCCCGTCAGCCTCCCAGAGGGGTCATATGAAAGTCAAACAAGCCAATGCATGTATAAGAAAATAAACAAAAGCAACAGAATGCAGTAGGCACACATTAAAGTCCACATAAAATCAATATTGACCCTATTTACTTCTGTATCATAAATTTAGCTGAAATGTTTTTTGCACACAATCTAACACATGCCTTCTGTTGTCTGTTTATACTTTTTTAGCAATTAAAATGCCTTTTAGATTGAGGATAGGCCATTGATCTATAAACATTTCTTCTTACTTTTCGACCATATAAATAACATCTTCACCAAATTGCATATTTTTGCTCAGTTTTGGCCTCTGATTAAAACTGATATGTTCTTTCCCTTCTCGAGTATGTGCTCCATATTCTCCTATGTTATACTATGAGCAATAAAAGCCTGATGTATCAAATATAATCCTCAACAACAACAACAAATTTGTCTAAAGGTTCAATCAATACTGTTTTTCTGACTATTATTTCATATGTCAGGCTTTACAGGGTTGATGCACATTCACCGGTGCACAATTGTTTGTCTTCCTAATATTTCATTTAAATAACTCGAACTGCCAGTCAACTCCAGATGGATAAAATCAAGTCCTGTTCTTAATTATTTCCATTTCATTTAAAAATATGTCACATTACAGAAGTAAAATGGTAGTGAATGAAATTTCATGTTGACTTCAAATTAATCACCAATAGTGACCTATACCCCCTGGTTATGCATCATTCTGATGACACAAACCAACATTATGACTGAAAATATTAGGGAGGACATGGCGTCAGACTCAGACCATAGACTAATGTTTCCTCTGAGATCTGTTAGCCCTCCGGAGAGAGGAAACGGACAGAAATACAGGAGGGATGGAGTAAAAGAAGCTTCACCGACAGGTCAGCAGACATAGTCTTGAGTTTGTCAAGAATCATGCTAATGATCAGTTCTCAAGAGAATCAGTTGGGTTGTTCTCTGCTACTTCAAAAAACCCTAAATGATATCTCCCCAAACAGTCCTATGACACTCTCAAAACCCTCAGAAGACCTGAATCAGCAGTGTCCTGCCTGGATCTTAATCCCATTCCCCTCCTCTGGGTCCATGAGGGCAAACATTCATTAGGATAAAAGCCAGGAGTCTACGGCAACACACACACACAAGCTTTCTCCTTCTGACTGTGATGGATCTATCCTGGAAGACGGCCACTGACTACAGATGCCAAGAGACTCACAGCTGCTTTTTGAAATTCTTTGCATGAGCGCTCAGTTTTAAACAGGGTGAAGGAGAAGTACAACTAAACAAGAACGAGAAAAGCAGAAAATCTTTATCATTTACATCACTGACAGCCAGCTATTCCCCTGAAATCAAACACACTACAGCTACAAAATCTTTAATAAGCCAAGAAACTTGTTAAGAGACCATTATATACACTCTCAGATAAAAGAAGCTGTCACTGGGGAGGTACCTTTTCAAAAGGTACACTTTTGTTCCTTTTAGGTATACCAATATGTACACTTTAGGTACTAATATGTACCTCTTGAAAATGTATCGCTCTAGTGACAGCTTTTGTACCTTTTTTCTGACAGTGTGACAGCAGTAGTAATTTAATAATAATAATTATAATAAGTTATAACCTACATTATGGAGCATGTTTCAAGATTGTGGCTAAACGTGCTTTACAAACAAGTGAAAATTGAATTCTGTGTGATTTCTAGGGTGTCCAACTTCTGGCTATCTTAAACTAAAATGAAAACTAAAAATATAAAAACAAAAGCAAATTCAAAATGTGAATAAATACTATAATAGTAAATAATATTAAAACACTGGTTGTTTAGGGTTTCTAGGGTGTTATTGGTCTTTCTATGCCATTCTGGTCTTTATGCAGGTTAAAAAAAAATGCTGTCTTTGATACAGATATGATGATGAGTAATATAATATGCACATAAACATAAAAAAGTCAAAAACTGGCTTTAACTGTTAAGATTTATCACTTCAACATGTAAAAGATTATAAATGACTGCGCAGTGGCAGTTTGATGTGAGACAAGCGGAAATTTCTGGCAAAATTTTCCTGTAGTCAAAAATCATCTGTCAAGAAACCTAATTAGCATGGACCGTTTTTCCCACTGGATGACCCATGGGGTGTAGACGGAGGTTAAAAGTGTAAAGTGAGGGAGAAATAACACGAGAAAGACAGAAAAATAATGAATGACTACACTTGACCTCAATTAGTATTAACCCGAGCCTTTGAACTGAGATGGATATCTTTGAAACCATTTTCCTCGCTTTTATCTTGTCCCACAAATATTGGAATTATCCACATCAGGAGACAATTAAACCCAGCTTGTATTAATATGCATTGCTCAGACATGAATGCAGGGATGAGGGAGGTATAGCTGACCCTGCATTCATTTTTACAACAGCCTTAATCGATAAACAGTCCACATGAAAGAGAATCATGCTCAAACCCCAGATATACAAAAATAGTGCTGCCGAGACACTGGGACCACAAAAAGAGAAATCTCATTTCAGTGCTGCTCGAATACTGAACATACTCTTAAAAATAAAGGTTAAAAGGGGGTTCTTGCAGTGATGCTATAAAATAACCATTTTTGGTTCCCAAAGAAGCACTTTTTCTTACAGTGTGAAGGACATTTTCTAAAATTGAAAAAATATTTCTCCACTATAGAGAACCTTTTGTGCAGTGTAAAGTTTCCATGGATGTAAAGGTTCTTCATGGGAACCATCAATGCCAATTAGGACCTTTATTTTTAAGAGTGGTGGCTGCTAACTTTTTCTTGACATATGCTTGCATTGCAAATTCTAAATTTCCAGTTAATTCTATTTCCGAAGTACCTCCCACCCACACAACAGAACTGATCAAATATTACTATGTATGGCCATTAACTCTCTGTTATGCTACTCTTCAAAACACTGCATGCTATTGGTCACTCACCATGACTTCTGGAAATTTGACATTACGTCAGATTGAAATCCAGTAACAAAGTGTCTCTCTGAATTAGGAAGTTGCTCAATATTACTTTGTGTAAAAGACAAAATGATTGTGAATTATAAACCGCACACTTCCCCAAAACAAACTGACACAATGCTTGAGAAACGGTGCTGATGTTTTCATCACACCAAAGCCTAGATCTGTGGTTGCATCTGTGACAAATGACCAGCAGGGTGCCGTTCCCTCAGACACCATGGAGTAGTGCTCTGGATGGATCTTCAGTTGGTAGCCTATGGCTATTCCATCTGCTCTGATTTCCAGATAGGACCTTCACTAATGTGACACCACTTAGACCAGGGTAGGGTTGCACCAGCCATTCGTAAGTTCTTAAAGGGTAAGTTCACCCAAAAATGTCAATTATCCCATAATTTACTCAACCTCAAGCCATCCTAGGTGTATATGAATTTCATCTTTCATCCAAACACAATCGAAGTTATATTAAAAAATATCCTGGCTCTGAAGCCCAAAAAAGCACATCCATCCATCATAAAAGTAATCCATATGGCTCAATAAGTTAACAAAGGCCTTCTGAAGCAAAGCGATGGGTTTTTGTAATTAAAATATCCATATTTAAATCTCAGTTCTTATTCACTCCCATTATAAAGCTTGGAAGAGCCAGGATATTTCTTAATATAACTCAGATTGTGTTTGGCTGAAAGAAGAAAGTCATATACACATAGGATGGCTTCAGGGTGAGTAAATTTTGGGATAATTTTAATATTTGGTTGAACTAATCCTTTAAATTGGATTGTAAAGTCCACACTAGAGGCTTAGTAACTACTAGCTAGTTTGTAACTCTGTACTTTATTCAGTTGCACCATTTGTTCTCTTTGTTCATACGATGTTAGCACTCAATGATCCAATAGCAGCCTTTAAATATGTGAGTGGAAGTTGTGTTGAAATGCCGGGAATTTCCGTTAACACTCTTAAAAATAACGGTTCTTTATTGGCATTGGTGGCTTTTTAGATTATTAAAATGCTCTTCACTCTAGGAAAGCAATGGTCTTCTTTTAAGACCAGTTCACCAAAAGGTTCTTCTGTGGCATGACTGCGAAAACCCATTTATTTTTAAGAGCACACAGCTGGTGTAACCGGCTCCAGGAGAGGATTGTGCTGGTTGCACCCTGGCTTTTCCTGGGACATCGAACACAATCCTTGCCACAGAACAACAAAGCAGGATGTCTTTAAAAGTCCTGTCACTAGCCACTTAATGCCAATGATACAGCTCAGAAATAATCAATCTGGTTTATTCGGTTGTCAACCTGTTATCATGTGCACTTATCCCCTAATGGCAAAGCACTCCAGGGGCAGAAACTAAACCATGTGACACACTCAGCTTCCTGTGTCCTGGAGCAGGAGTATCAAATGTCATTCCCATATGGTTTAATGCTCGTACGGTGCAAACGCTCTCCATCAACAGATGTACATATGCTTGTGCCAAAATGAAAAGGGAAACCACATAGATGTGTATTTTTGGTGCAGCGCTATAAACCGCATTTCATATATCACGACACCTCCAGTTGGTAAGTGAGATATGGCTACAGTGGAGTAAAGCTGGACAGCAGGGGATGAAACTGAATGGAGATGGTTATTTATAAGACTACACGCACAAACTCACTCATTTCTCTGGAGTTGTAGAATCAGATCTTCTCCTCCCGCAGTTATCTTGACCTCTGCCTCAGACGGATGCTGGGAAGGGAAATCAATCAGGTTATCTAGAATTACCCAATAATTTACATTATGCAAAATTGGTGATAGATACTTAGTTAAAAAGATTATGAATGAGGCAAGTGGTTTATAATAAGTATTATACATAGAGTGGGGTCCAAAAATCTGGCTTCCATATAAAAACAAGAATCTCTTTCAATCGGTCTCAAATCATTCTTGATAACATGTTACATGATCACCAGATTTTACAAAAAGCTATTGAGTTCATGCAGCTCTAGTGCTGGGCAATATAGCAAAGCCTTTTAAAAAACAGTTCAACTTTTCACTTTATTGCTGTATTGGATTAGAATCCAATATGAACAAGCCATTTGATGACAAATTAAGTTTGCAAATGTGGTTTGAAAATATAAGCACAAGTAACCTACATTGGTGTAATAGCCTTTACTATTATCAAAACTACATTTGCAATCGACATTACCTTATTGGCCACATGAGATCTTTTGTGTCTGGCTGGGCTGATCCACTCTGGATAAGTGATAAAGTGCTGCGGGTTGTCATGGATGCGATATGAGTCTCCATGCCAACGTTCATCTAATAGTACATTAAATCAATCGCGTGATCAATAAACAATCAATCTGACACAATTACCAGAGAAAGAGTTCAAGCGCGCAGCATCTTCAATTCCACTGCTTAGACTCAAAGCAACACAATACCGGTATTATTTTATTGTGAGTGTGACTATAATACAATAAGACTCACCCGTCTGTATGTCGTCGCCATGTGCAGTGCATCTTAAAGAGAGATGTAAACAAAAAAAACATAACAATAAAAACAAACGGAACTGCACTGCACCCGCGACCGTGCAGCGATTTAAATACACGCCCTGAAGCATAATAAATTAAATTAAATGTAAATATTCAAATGTAAATATGCACGAAATAAACGAGCCGTGCAGAAGGAATTATTATCGATTATGAATAGCATTCATGATGAACAGCACCGGTATGTGTGACTGTAGAGTCCGACAGAGGCAGTGAGAGGAGCGCATCTTTACAGCCCTCTCACCCTGATACAAGCACCTCCCCTTCAGTCTGCCTCCATCATTCATAAAAACATCTATCTATCTATCTATCTATCCATCCATCCATCCGTCTATAAATAGCCTATTATGAAGATTAATTCATTCGAAATTTGTCTAAAAATAAAAATAAAATAAATTACCAGAACTAGTAGAAGTCATGTTACACAGAAATTCAGCATACATAATTCAAGCACAAAATCTTGCATGCTTAATGAGCAATAATACTGAGCTTTGCTAAAATACTAGTAGTAGAAAAAATATCATGTTCATTCTTCGAAGGCATTTACAGTTGTTACAGTGATGGAGTACATTCACTGTTATAATTTAAGCACGGAAACGAGGTCAGGGATACCATATTACACACTGCACACAACATTGTGTGTAATAATATACACCTTGGCTCTAAAACAAGTAGCACAGAGAGTAGTGCAGAGGGAAGATGTGGTTTCACGATCAGCTACAATAATTCTGTACTTCACATAATTGCTTCCAACATCAAAGTACAGGAAAGACCAGCACACACACCATCCTCTGGGATGTTCAGATGTGTTGAAACTTTTATATTCATAGTTGGAATATCTTGATCTCAGTACAGCTTATTCGCCAGCATTTGTGGCATAATATTGATTATAATAAAACATAATTTCCACTTGTTCCTCGTTATTTTATATATTTTTTCAATCTGGGTTACAGTAAGGCACTTACAATGGATGTTAATGGGGCCAGTTTGAAAACATTAAAATACTGTTTCAAAAGTATACCAGGACATAAACGTGTTAACTGTGAATAAAAATTACATGTTAACCTTTTCCGTGTCAATTTATATTCAATTTTACAAATTTTGTCAGCATGACAATGTAACATCATAACACCATAACCCTGAAAAGACTGTAAAAGCTATGATTTTTAGATTCAGACTTTTACATTTTTAGAATTCGAATGCACAAGTTTTAACAGAAAATTTAATACAAGTACTTTTTTTTTTATAAAGCTTCACATTTCTGCTTTTAAATTCTCCAAAAACTGGGCCCACTCACTTCCATTGTAAGAGTAACCACATTTTTTGCTCTTTGTGATCAACATTATGAATGAATGAGGCATGAGGCATGTGCCACAAGTGCTGTGGATTGAGCTTAATTTGTATTGATAGTTCACTCAAAAATCATTTACTCATCCTCAAGTTGTTCCAAACCTAAATTTCCTTCTTCTGCTGAACACAAAAGAAGATATTTTGAAGAATGCAGGTAACCAAACCAAACACATTGACTTCCATGGTATTTTTTTCCATACTATGGAAGTCAATGGGGACCAGCAGCTGTTCGGGTACCCATATTCTTCAAAATATCTTCTTTTGTGTTCAGCAGAAGAAAGAAATTCATACAGATTTGGAAGTTTTTGGGTGAAATTTCCCTTCAAGTACTGATTTCATGCGCACTTCATTAAATGTACCCGTGTTGATTCTATCATACGGAATTCATAAAGACACTGACATCTGGAGAAAACAGACTTTTAAAGTCATCAGCACACAGAGGGGGTGAGGTAAAAACAGATGCTCATCCCTGCAGGAGAGAATAATATCCCTCCTTATCTCTACTAGGAATCTTAGGGGGGAAATAACATGGCAACATCACCTTTCAGTCACATTTTTTTCCCTCCAAAAAAGACAATAAATATAAAACATTGAAAGTTTTTTTTTTTTTAATTAAACACCAAAAGGAAAAATAAACTCGCATTTTTGGTCTGAGTTTTTTAACAGTGTGATCAACACTGGTCACTTTCCAGAATGTCTGCATGTTCTTCCCAGAACTGATCTCCAATGATATCACAGGAATGACTTGTAACCTTCTTTCTGGTCCGTGTCACAGTAACTTCTGACTCTCCTTCATCTGGCCGCTTGATCTGTTTAGTTGCGCTTTCAGTCACCTGAAGGAAAGAGTTTGAGAAAGAAACCAGAGTTATACATTTCATTAAAGAGATGAGAGAAGAAAAAAAAATCCAGCTGTCTCTTACCTTTTCCCATATTAAAGTTGTGCCTTTTTTGTGAAATGAGGATTGATTATTGTAATTGATACTGAACTCAGAAAACAAGATCTCGTTCTTATCCGCTGCTTGGGTTCCCTGTGTGTGGGGAAAATGATGCATCTTTTTAGTTTCTTTAAGTAAATTACACTACAGCTATAGAACGTAAATATACAAAATAATTGTACTAGAATTAGGCATGTTTGATTAAACTTATATGGAAAAAAATGAATTAATTCAAATAAACATTTATGTATTATATTAGTATCAAATATTGTAAGATTATGTATCTGGGTAAAAGTGCTTACTGGATAATATACCTAAAGGAGATTGTGACTAGACATGTCAGATTTAAATACTGCCATGTTTATATTGTTTGGGGAGGAAACCTTCCTTGTACTTTAGTGACAAGCATCCTTCAAATCTATATGATAACTAATGTGAAAAAAAAAACTGAGAACATAAATATTTGAGAATACATTGAGTCTCTCTTCAGCCTGTGTTGTGGTCAATCCTCCTTTCTGCACCAGCGTCCAAAACGTAGTGTTGTACAAATTGTTAATGTGACCTGAGAAGATACAACACGTCAAAAATAAATAAATAAATAAATAAATAAATAAAATGTGAAACAATTCCAAATCCTTGTCTAGCTACATTTTCTAAAATCGATATTTTATGCATCAAAGTAAAACATATACAATAGTATGACAATAACAAATAGCACATGTGTACTTTTTAAAGGGATAGTTCACCCAAATTCTGTCATCATTACTCACTGTTGTTCTAAACCTGTATGAGATAAAAGAAGATATTTTGAAGAGTGTTTGTAACCAAACAGTTTCTGGTCCCCATTGACTTCTATGGTATTTTTTTTTTTCATACTATAGAAGTCAATAGGGACCGGCAGTTGTTTAGTTACCAACATTCTTCAAAATATCTTCATTTGTTTTCAACAAAACAAAGAAACTTCAGGGTGAGTAAATTATGACAGAATTTTCCTTTTTGAACGAACTATCCCTATAATGCCCCATCACAAGCAAGCAAGCATGTTTTTATTACCATATTCTCAAAAGGTTGTCATGAAATTTGTATTTATTGTCTGTTGTAGTTTTGGGGTGACAATCACAGTAAACTGCAGAAGTCAAAAGTGCAAATAATGGCCCAGATCTATCTAGTTCATCCTATTATAATGTTTTGTACATGTTACAGTCAACCCAAATCTGCAACAAAATACATTAACTTACAGTCTGCCTGTCTCCAGCTTAGATAATCTTTAAGGTTACGGTTGGTAGGATACAGCACCACCCTGCCATCAAAGCTGGGCGGGTACAGCAGCGGCTGCTCCCCGAAAAACTCCTTCCAATAGAAAACAAAGCTAGATGAAAACTGGGATGTCACATGGGTCATCAGTTTACTGTAAAGAGAAAAGAAAACATTTAATGAGAGATTTTCAGGGTCAAGGGTGCCACAAGGAAATGTTAGGGGGTCAATGGAAACGTATATAAGAAAAAAAACAGTGTAATTTATTTTTAAATAAATAAGAAAGAAAAAATATTAAAATACAAATTTGATATAAATCAATGAATAAAAAATATAACAATTATTATATTAATTGAATTATAAGCAAAATTGGGGAAAAAATGCATTTTAAAATAAATGTTTTAAAAAAATACACTGTACAGTACTATAGTGAATAGAAAAACAAACTAAATACACTGATTATTTAAATAGGCAAATAGAGGTGCATCAGTTTTTGGTCAGGATCTTGTATTGACAATGTAAGAGTCCAGCACTCTGTAAAGTTTCCTCCAGCACATCCCAAAGACTTTCAATGAACTTAAGGGCCTGGAATCAGAGGAGCCGATTCATGTGTGAAAATGATTCTTCATGCTCCTCCCAACCATTCTTTCACAGTTTGAGCCTGATGAATCTTGACATTGTCATCCTAGAATATGGCCATGATGTGTCTTCCTACATAGTTGTTTAAGAAATGAAAAGCTATCCACTCCATCAGTTAGTGTTAGAAGAACTGTTGCCAAACATATAACATGCTAAAAACATAATAATCACAGCAATAATAATCAAATCATACTTAATTATTTAAACTATTTAAACCAGTTACCTATTTAAAGCCAAACTTTTTTTGGCCGGGCAGTGTATTTCACACTTTTATAATATTTTCTTTTTCAGTCTTTATACATAAAAAATATTTATAGCAGCCTTTTAAATTTTAGAATGGGGTCCTTCGCATAAGAATGATCATATATGGAGGTTCGTGGCATCTAAAATATTGAAAACCCCTGTCCTAGACTGCATTATCCTGGATAACCATTGTGGTGTTTGACATCAAGATGGTTTTGAAATGCATTTCACAGTTTGCAAGTTTATCTACGGCACTGTGTCAGCATAGAATTATACCTTGCCCTTCTTTTGAACCAGGTGGTTGATCTTTTGAACACAAAGCTGAACTCGTCACTCTGTCCATAGGCTATAGTGATGTCCTCCAGATCCTCCATGACCGAACGGGCACTGCGGCTCATCAAACCCAGAGCTCTGTCATCATTGGGTTTAATGAAGTTATGCTGATCAGAAAACCTGCAATCAAGGGGATCATGTAGAAAATGCCCTCAGTCATCATCACGCATGTTCTACCCTCTGTGAAACACAGCCGTACAGTTAGTTTGATGTTTGACATTCAGTTTCATAGCAATTAAACTCTTTGCACATTTAATGTTTTGAGCCTGAACCAACTCAGATATAAACCAAATATATATAATATAAATCAATTAAACAATTTAACTGTATGACATTATGGTATTACACTAATAGTAAAAATGTTCAGAAAAAATATCCCTCTATGTCTTTAGAACTTAAAATGCATGCAATACTGTAAACCACATACATAAGACAGGGTTAGTACCTGTACTGCAACAGCATGTCGTAACTGTACCTATTGCAAGCATTACAGAAGCACTTACTTGTGGAAGTTGCGTCCATCTAGCCGAACCACAATATAGCAGTTTTTCAAACATTTGTCGTCAAGCTCAAAGTTTCTCACGTATTCAAATTTGCTTTTGGCCATGACTGATGATGTGCTAAATTTAAGACTTAAGAGTGTCTTGTGCTTTATAAGCCCTCCAAAGTTCACCGACAATAGTCTCAGCATAAGGATATCAGAGTTACGAGTTATTGAATTAGTTTAACTTAAATATTTTGTTAGTTCAAAATATTTGTGAGACGTAACTAGTTAGCTGACATCCAGAAAGCGCATTTTTAATATTCATGTCTCAGGAACTTCAACGAAAGATTATTGGTATTAATCTTAAATCTTAAAACGCGTTGTATTATTAAATATGTAACGTTGTATTGTTTACACAATATTTATTTCCTAACCGGAAGTATGTTGTGTCAAAACTCACATGTGAATGAGCGTTCAGTGTATTGGTACGTCAGCTTAAACAGTCCCTCAAAATACAGTTTTGAAAACTGTGTTCCGCTATATATAGCCTACAAAACATCAGGCTGCTAAGATTTAGAAGCCTAAAGACTTGCATCTGATACAAAATTAACATTACTGTACATGCTATTTTGAATGGAACGAGATGTTTTGTTGGTAGTTTTGAATGAGAGTTAAAAAATCATGTGCAAGAATGTGCAGTGTCCAGAACCTTTTTGTTTCTTTTTCAGTATAATAATAAGTATGCTGCAAAGAAAAGAAAGACATAAATGAAGCTGCCAACCTTACAATTGTTTGGCTAAATATGTTTATTTTATTAGCAAAAAAATGTAAAATCAAGGTATAAACGGTATAACACAGTTTGTCATCATGTCACATTTCCATTTTTGTTCGATTTTTTTTTTTTTACATATTTAAAATTTCATTCTTGAAACATTGTACTCTGAGCAGAAAGAAAAAGAAGAAACTTAATGGAAGAGCTGAAATATTTTAACCCAGCTAACAAAAATATGTTCTAAGATGTTTTGCAAATGTTCCCATTAAGTTATGAAAACGTTATTTCTGAATGTTCTCAGAACCTTCAAAACGTCCAGATTTTTAAATGTTTTAAAAACTTTTTTCTTGGTTAGTGAACGTTTCCTCTGTTTAAAAACGTTGCAAGTATTATGGGAACATTACTTTTGAATGTCTCTGAGGTGTAATGTTTAAAAAGCATAAGACTTACATCCAACTAAAAGTTTGCATGGGGGGGGGGGGGGGGGGGGGGGGGGGAGCGCTCCATGAATGATGTATAATAACACTTTTGTGCTAATGTTTTGACAATGTAATTTAAGACCAGATAACTTTGAACATGCATTCTATTAACGTTACTGGAAGAACATTTGTTCATAACTTTGAGAGAACCTTGCCAGAATGTTAGCCAAAGTTCTGATAATGTTCCCTGTTGTCTGGGAAAGAAAGACAGAACAGTATTGATGTAAAACAAACTAAGTAAATAGAAAATCAAACACACTGCACTGTTCACTCAAAGTCACTTAAATGTGATAAACTGACACTTATTATTCATATCACTAGTATTTATCATTTTTAACATGCAGTAGGATTTCACACATCTACTGTATAGGTATAAGTGCAAAACTGGTCTGGATGAGCATAGCAAACAACACTCTTAAACAAACATAGATATGAAAAGTGAAGTGATGATATCATAAGAGCAGCCTCAGCAGCGTCCGTCTTTCACAATCATAATGTCTGCATTTGTGTGCCTAAAAAACAAACACCCTTTCAGTTATCCAACATCAATACTGGCTTACTAACAGCCCTTAACAATATGAGTAATTACAGGCAAGAACCATGTCAACTGTAATGCTGTTTTCCTACACTAACAGGAGCAAATGAATGGACTCACATTCTCTGCACACACAGGTTGCATTCATTGACGTATGTGATGCCATCATTACCGCACACAGGAGAGTAGTTGAGAGGACATGCTTGGTTGACACTCAGTCCTCCACATGCAGGCTGTCGGATTAAAAACACATGCAATTTACAGTAAATGCCTGTTATGCATCACAGTTTATCTTCTAATGCATAAATTGACTTACTCTGCGGTAGAGTCTTGATTTATCCTCTGCGTCTGGAAAAAAAGGTTCTGTTGGATTAATCTCAATGCTGTTGTTAATTGCAAATGACACACCTCAATGATTAAAACAATAACAGCTCTTATGACAGATGATGAGACTTACCCACAGAGAGGATGAGGACCAGGCTCATCAGAACCACCGCTGTTCCAGTCATGATGCTCAAAGGAAGGAAGCCTGGATTTCAAAACAAAAATCTGGATTTGTAAGTTCAGGCTGAGAGCTTTTAACAGTGACTGATGACTTCTAGCTCGCTTCTGAGTGTTGTATTGTTGATGACCCTCAACATATAGTTTGAAAGTGAGGAGGAGGAGGAGAGGTGCTGATATTTTGACAGCTATCCGCCCCACCTACCCACTATCCCGCGTCAACACCAGTGAGAACAGAGCCTCTCTATTGTCTCTCTCTTTATTAAGGGATAAACATTCCAGTCTGTCCAAAAATTGCTGAGCACAATCCAAAAAGCATTAGCCTGTATAATATCCCTCAAAACAGGTCTGGCTGGGAGGTGTGTCCCTGTTTATTGGCCCCAAATAAATGGAATTCCACTAAACATGGAATGCAGTTAACAGAATAATTATGTAATGTAATAATTAACTTGCAGTAGGGTATATGGGCCTGAAGAGACTTTGAACCATAATTTTTTTTTTATACGGGTCATTGGTAAATAAAGCTTAAAAAAATTGTTTTAAAAAAATATTTTTGCATATTTTTGAGTAATGAGTTGAGTTTCAGTTGTTAAATAACAGTGTTTAAGATAAATATTTGACTGTTTTTATGTCAGGCGGTACAACCAAATAGTTGTATGCACATGTAGTTGTACCACATGACATGGAAAGTGTACCAAACCTATATCCATACTTAAAATTAGCAGAGATAAAGGCCTTCAAACAATCAGTTGAGCTCCTCTGGATAATGCATTATCATATTTACTGTTATTACCTTGTCTATTCACAATAAAAGAGCCATGTTTGAAGTTGCGCCACCCTGACATTTGAGAATATACAAATTGCTGGACACAAGTTTTTTAATTGTCTCAACAGCTTTAAACCTACTGATATTTATTATGTGTTTATATGAAATGTTTCAAACCTAAAATGATACCATTTAGTTTTGAATTGTTTATCATTTAGACACAATTTTAAATAGTTTTCTTAGTTTGTTCATTTGTTCAGACATGTTGCACCATCTGGCATTTTGGGGGTTAAAGATAACAAAACATAAAATAATATGTATTATTGGCATGGTCTAAATGAATTCAAACTAAATAGGTTTTATAGAATAAAGTGATATATGTCATGAATTTATCAAATTATTTTAAAAGGAAATAATGCACTTGGACACAAAAAAAATAAACACATCATGTCATTGACCCCCATATAGAGAATGTTCTCTTAAAAATCTCAGTGCAAAGTGGAACTTTCCTTATTTTAACACTTTTCATATGTGTGAATTGAAAACTCTGGCTTTGAAAAAAATTCTGGCAACCCTAGCCAAAATTGTATTAAAGTAATTAAAGAGACAATAAAAGTTTAAATGTATTATATTCTACTTGATTTTTTAACAACTAAATTTAAAGTAGTACAAATAGTACGCTACAATTATACAAGAAAACATAGCATATATAGGAGAGCTTCATATCTAAGCTATTCAAATGTTTACAAAGGTTGAAAGCCTATATATCTAACCTTTATATCGATATCATTTTTTATTATCATAAATGTAAAGTTTTAAATGTTAATAATTAATAATAAAAAAAAATGATGAACGCATACTTCCATATGCAGCGAACTTGAACGATACATTTCGGCTTCCGTACTACTGTCTCTGAGGGAACTTTGTTCAGGGCTGCACGTCTGATCTGGCCCATCTAGCACGTCAGTCAAGCTGCAGGTACAGTTCCAGATTCACGACGAGAAAAATGATACAATTATTACGCGGTATTTTCCGGAACGCGTCACGTCACGCAGGCGCAGCAAAACACTGTCTATCTTTGAAAAACCGACCTATGGTGAGTTTAATAATCATTCACAAGTTTTATGTAGGACTCAGTGAGAAACATTCATCAATGTAGGTTTACAAATCTAATGATATTGAATATTTGTGACTTTTGAATGGAGTTAAAAGACAAACGCCAGTTTTTGTTTTTGAAGGTGCGTCAGTCAGGACGCCCCTTGTCAATCAAATGGCCATGTAACTCCACTGTTACATTGTTCAGGACTTGCCTTGGCAGTGTCAGGAATTACAAAAGCATGAAATCACTGCAAAAAAGTTTAATAATCCAAATAGGAACTAGGAGGCCCATGTTCTTCATGCATATGTGGGTCCAAAAGTCTGACTACAGGGGAAAATGCATTGATACTGTAAACATTAATTACGAATTGCATTATAAGCACAACTTTAAATGAAAAATTGTCGTCTATATAATTCTAAATATAATTTTATTCTGAAATTATATGATTCTGAAAAAGGCTGTGCAGCATGTGTCTTTTTGCTGTGAAATCTTTACTGGTTTTTATAAAGTAGCCTAACTTTAAGTATAGCTTTCTTTCTAGTATCAAATATGATACATCAGGCCTTTGAGGAACATTTATTTATATAGGTACATCTCCCAATCTTCATTGTTTTACCCCCCACAATATAAACTACAGAGCTTTGATCATAAAACTAAGCATTTAAATATCATCTTACTAAGACATATTATTGGGGGATATAGAGTGACAACTGATATTTATATGCATTTAATGTAAGTAGTCTGCTATACTGTTATAAAGATTTCATTGATTTACATTACAATATATCAGAATGTCTTCTTACTTTTTGGCCATGTTAATATCAGCAACTGCATCAAATTGCATAGTTTTGCTCAGTTTGAGCCGAGGTGTTTTTTTTCCTTCTCGAGAATGAGCTCCATATTCTCCATATTCTCCTATCATACTATAATATGTTATAAAAGCCTGATGTATCAAATATGACTGTTTCATTTCAAAGGAATAGTTTTTTCTGACTGTTATTTTGTATATCATGCTTGCAGAGACAGAGTTAATGACAGCAGCACTTCAGCTGCATACACTCCAGAGAGCATCTTGTGAAAATGAAGAAAATCTGACCTTTTGTGCAAAGGGGTTCACATCATTTTGCTATTTGATTTACTGACTTAAAAAAAGTGCCTAATCTTCTTAAATATTTTAGGAATTTACATACAGTATTCCATGTTTAAATGTCAAAACCAAAACAAAACACATTTCCAATTCAGACTTTTTGACTTCTATATTTACACAGTGTATCTATCTTTTTAGTGTTTAACATGCCATTAATGTCAATTTCACTTTAAGTGGAGAGTTGTCTTGTTAAAAAATATATTATATACAGTATTTGGGACCTATGGACATTAGGGGTATAAGGTTTGATCTTTGTACTTAAGTGGGAATCGGCTGGTCTGAACTTGTAGAACATAAACATTTGTACAGTTTATCGATTGACATGGCAGTTTCAAGGTTTTTAAAATGTGCTGATGGGGGGGGATGTGCCTAAAAATGACTTGAACCTCAGTAAATTGAAATTGAAAAAGCAGAAGGCTGAAGCTGCCATTTCTCAATGAGTCTGTTTTATGAAATCATATAAATTCAGACAAGTGTAGACGTAGAGTATGAGTTATAAGCTGAACAGTTCCATTAATGACCACATGATGTCACAAGCAGTTTGTTTTACATTTGCCGAGCAGCCCAGGGCATCGATCTCCACCGGACCGCAGCAGGAGCACGGAAACTTCTATGAGTTCCGCACATATTACATCCAGCCGCATCTCAACGCTGCCTTCCTCAAACTGACCAATGAGAAGATCCACCTGCGTACAGCCCACTCAGAGCTCGTTGGATACTGGAGTGTGGAATATGGGGGTCTCAATCAGGTTTTCCACATTTGGAAGTATGGTGAGACTACTGAATTCTTAAATGTCCATTGTGCACTTTAAAAACTTTATAAGACTAATAAATAAGTAAAATGCAACAAAACATTAAAATTACTTACCAAAGGGGACTCTTTACTTCTAAGGGTTGCCAGGTGTCCCATAGTAGCCGGGACATCCTGTTTTTCTCCTTATGTGATTTTTAGACATTCTTAGTAAAATTGTTTGTTTACTGTTTTGACCCAAAGATGTTATTGTGTGTATATTTTATTTAAAATATTAAAGGCATAGTGCTGCTCCACATACAACTCCACAACAAACCCTTCTTTTCTGTTGTTTAGACAGCTATGCCCAGCGTGCATCTGTGCGGGCAGCCCTGGCTCAGGACCCCAGCTGGATTGAGCAGTACATCTCTAAAGCGATGCCCATGCTGAGCACTCAGGATAATGAGGTGACGTACCTCGTACCCTGGAGCAAAATTCAGAAGCCACCCAAAGACGGAGGTGTGAACTATGTGCATTAACATGTCGTGCATCGATTTTTTTAAGGGTCACCAATTCCTGCTCACTTGATACTATAGGAGATATAAGACATAACCAAAGAGAAATACATCTTAACAACTTATTGATTTGATTGGAACTGCAATCATAATGGTTTCCTGAATATTCCCCCTTCTGTCATTACAAATATGCATAAATTGTTCACAAAACACGCTTTTGTTAAAATGTGTTGTTTTCTGAAGGTGTTTTCGAGTTAGCCACCTTCCAGATGAAGCCGGGCGGTCCGGCGGTGTGGGGTAAAGTGTTTCAGGCAGCAGTGGGCACCCACATGGGATCAGGATACGCCCACTCAGTTGGGGTTTTTCACTCTGAATTTGGACCGCTCAATCAAGGTGAGTCAGGCAAGAAAGCAATAATGTTTTAAAACAATTACCAAGTCATATCATTATGATATATTTTTTGAGTTACAACCTGTAATTTAAATATACACTAGGATTCAATAGTTTGGGGTCAGTACCTGTTTTTCTGAAAAACTTGCTTTCTATTCAGCAATGATGCATTGATCAAAAGTGACAGTAAAGACATTTACAATGTTTTTTTAGATTTCAAATAAATGCTCTTCTTTTGAACTTTCTATTCATCAAAGAAGAAAAAAAAATCAGCATATTAGAATGATTTCTGAAAGATCATGTGACTCTGAAGACTCTCTCTCTCTCTCTCTCTCTCTCTATATATATATATATATATATATATATATACACTCACCTAAAGGATTATTAGGAACACCTGTTCAATTTCTCATTAATGCAATTATCTAATCAACCAATCACATGGCAGTTGCTTCAATGCATTTAGGGGTGTGGTCCTGGTCAAGATAATCTCCTGAACTCCAAACTGAATGTCAGAATGGGAAAGAAAGGTGATTTAAGCAATTTTGAGCGTGGCATGGTTGTTGGTGCCAGACGGGCCGGTGTGAGTATTTCACAATCTGCTCAGTTACTGGGATGTTCACGCACAACCATTTCTCGGGTTTACAAAAAATGGTGTGAAAAGGGAAAAACATCCAGTATGCGGCAGTCCTGTGGGCGAAAATGCCTTGTTGATGCTAGAGGTCAGAGGAGAATGGGCCGACTGATTCAAGCTGATAGAAGAGCAACTTTGACTGAAATAACCACTCGTTACAACCGAGGTATGCAGCAAAGCATTTGTGAAGCCACAACACGCACAACCTTGAGGCGGATGGGCTACAACAGCAGAAGACCCCACCGGGTACCACTCATCTCCACTACAAATAGGAAAAAGAGGCTACAATTTGCAAGAACTCACCAAAATTGGACAGTTGAAGACTGGAAACATGTTGCCTGGTCTGATGAGTCTCGATTTCTGTTGAGACATTCAGATGGTAGAGTCAGAATTTGGCATAAACAGAATGAGAACATGGATCCATCATGCCTTGTTACCACTGTGCAGGCTGGTGGTGGTGGTGTTGTAATGGTGTGGGGGATGTTTTCTTGGCACACTTTAGGCCCCTTAGGCCGTGTGTCCACCAAAGCGTTTTTACTCGCGCCTGGCGTACGTTTTCAATTGTTTTCAATGGGAGCGCCGCGTTTTTTAACCCTTGTGTTCTGTTCGATTTCTGTGTACACCCCTTATGGACCGGGTCAAATTGACCCTAATTGGATTCAATACAATTCCTCAAAAATCACACTATGAAAAACAACAAAGATTTTGATACAAACTGTAAACTTTTAATATCAACATTTGTCAAACATTACAAAAACATTATATCTGAAAATATGATTTATGAAAATGTTTTTTAAACATTTTTTAAAACAGTTTTGTTTTGACAAAATTGAAAAATTAACAGTATACTGATTTTTTTTGCATTTTTTTTTGTACTTTTGTGTACTTTTTTTTTTTTTTACATTTTATGCTTTGAACATCGTATCTGAACAAAAAAATATTGTTGTATAATGAAAATTTTTCATTTTCCTAAGTTAACTTTCCCTAGTTTCCTAAGACCTATTTTCCTAGTTTCATTATTCACTCACTGGGAAGTGAGAAACCAAACATAACAAAAACATACATCAAATAAATGTTTTTTTTTTTTTTTTTGGCTCTGTGAAGCTGCCTTTGAAAATCCTACATAAAAGTTTTGGTTAAAAGCTAGGTATTTTAGATATTTTGAATATTGAAATGAGAGCTTATTTTACTATCTGTGTCTGACAAAGATTTTCATCTGTAATTTGCAAATAATTCTGAACACTGTAATTTTAGCTTTTTCAAGTGTGTTTGGTTAGGGTTAGAGCACTTTTAGATGCACTTGCACGTTAGAACTGGAGTTGAAGTGCCCTTACATACAGAAAATAAATGTTTTTATTTTGTGTCTGTACAGTTGCTTTTGAATGGCTGTCTATGAGGGTCAAATTGACCCGCGAACATCACGAACGTAACAGTAATTTTGTTTGTATATGTCAAAACACATCAGCATGTTGAAACTTTGCATGCATGTTCATCATGATAAATGAGAAAAAGTCACAAAATATCAAGAAAAAAAACAAAGGTTAACCAGTATTTCCAACAACTTAAAAATCGAAACGGGTCAAATTGACCCGCAACATAACACAAGGGTTAAACGCCATGAGCGCAACGAGGCGTTGAGCGTGTATTTAACGCTCAAGCGCTGAGCGTTCGGCGTTTTTTACACGCTGAAGCGCTGAGCGCCCGGCGTTTTTACTGGTCGCCGAGAGTTGAAAAATGTTCAACTTGGGATAAAACGCAGCGCTCATCACTGTCACTTTTACCCAGCCGTCTAATCACAGTGGAGGAGGGGCGGGACTAATACCACACCGACCAACTGTCACAACATTCTTTCTGTACAACATCAACCAGCAGAGCTAACCGAACAAAATGGATGAAAAATTTATTTTCAGTATGAAACAAATTATCTGCGAAATCAGTTACAAGTAAACTGTGCTGCGGATATTCTGTATCATAGCAACGAAACGTCTCAACGGAAAAAACGCTGCGCTGCCAAAACGCTCTCAAGCGCCCACAGCTAGGCGTTTTCAGCAGAGCGTCTAGCGTTTTCAGCTGCCTAAAAACGCTTTGGTGGACACAAGGCCTTAGTGCCAATTGGGCATCGTTTAAATGCCACGGCCTACCTGAGCATTGTTTCTGACCATGTCCATCCCTTTATGGCCACCATGTACCCATCCTCTGATGACTACTTCCAGCAGGATAATGCACCATGTCACAAAGCTCGAATCATTTCAAATTGGTTTCTTGAACATGACAATGAGTTCACTGTACTAAAATGGCCCCCACAGTCACCAGATCTCAACCCAATAGAGCATCTTTGGGATGTGGTGGAACGGGAGCTTCGTGCCCTGGATGTGCATCCCACAAATCTCCATCAACTGCAAGATGCTATCCTATCAATTTGGGCCAATATTTCTAAAGAATGGTTTCAGCACCTTGTTGAATCAATACCACGTAGAATTAAGGCAGTTATGAAGGTGAAAGGGGGTCAAACACAGTATTAGTATGGTGTTCCTAATAATCCTTTAGGTGAGTGTATATATTTATTTTTTACATTGAAAAATACAATATTACCAATTTAATTGTATTTTAGATCAAATAAAAACAGTCTTGGTGGGCAGAAGAGACTTTTTTTAGATCATTAAAAAATCTTACAGACCCTAAACCTTTAAATGGTAGTTTATGAATAATACCAAACAGGACCAAGTGTATTGACAATACTAAGTTTTAGAATTAGTAAATATTTACTAACAGCTTGCACCACCAAAACCCTCTTTTAGCGTTAAAAAACTACTGTCAGGATTTACTATAGACACGCTGTTGAAATGACAGCGTCTGTGTTCTTTAATGTGCGCATTGTCAGTAAATCCCCATGCAGAACTTTCCTCTCCCATCAGTGCTTTTAGGGGATTGTGGTTTAGTAAATCTGTTTTCAAACTGCTTTTTGTATATACTGTATATTCTGATATTTCTTTCCAATGCGCAGTGCATGTTTTATGGTGGTATGAGAGTGCAGACCAGCGTGCAGCAATGCGGCAAAAAGCTCATGGAGATGCCAGAGTAGTGGCGGCAGGTAAATCTTACAACTTATTACAGCAGACAATATTGTACTGTGATGCTGAGAGCATTCTGGGACTTTTATGTTTTACTGTTTGCATTTTTAAAATGACATTTCTTTTTTACTTTTGTATTTTTTTCTCCAGTAAGGGAGAGTGCAGCGTACCTGGTGTCACAGAAGAACAAACTCATGTTCCCCTGTACCTTCTCACCAATCAAATAACATGGCCTCGAGGTTTGAATCCACAATCAGGGAAATGTGGAGTGAGATTTCATTTTTGCAGCAAATGAAATAAGTGATAAACCGATTTAAAGTTTTTGCAGATGATCAAATACTGATAGTGAGTCAAAATAATGCTTTGCATCATATTAAGACTAAAAAGACTATTAATCATTGGTGTACATGTCATTTTTCTACAATAAATTCTTCCATGGCAATAAAAAACATTCTAGATTCAGCAATGTTATGCATTTTGCATAGATTAGATATAGTGATAACATTTATGGTGCTTCTTTTTGTTAAATTTGAAACAGATTGACACTGAAAATAATTCATACATTGAATTGACGACGTCACAGATCAAACAAATATTAGGGTTGTAGATTGTCATGTTTTATTGTGTAAATACAGTGAATGTACAAGGCAAGTAACAGACATTCCACAGCCATAAATTTGAAATGTAAACAGGTATTAAATGAGGAACATCACTGTGGTACTAAGACTTTTTGTCCTTTTAGGTATTTGTTTTTTTTTGTTCTGTTATTTTGAGAGAACCCAAACCAAAACTAAACAGTAAATGAAAAGTAGCAAAAACATTGTCTGTGGAAAATCCAGTGCAAAGATCTTAACACATTGGCATTATATCATTTTATTTAATTAACATAGCAAGTAAAGTGCTTGGATGAAAGGCGAAAATCGCTATCACCTATTCCAATGAGATCCAAAATACTGATTTAACAATCCAAACTGAATGCATGGATAGTTCACCCTTACTGTACTGAACGGCTACGGCTAATACAGATGGAAATTGTGTTTGTGGATTTCTGTATTTAATGGCCAGAGATCCAATGAAGGACACCCCAAATGCCCTTTTACTAAAGAAGGCACATGATCGGTATGTTTCAATTGATTTCCTTCTAAGTTGTTTATACGACTCTGAGGTATTTGTTACATAGTGTAACTTTAAAGCTTACTTGTATAAACTTTATTTTATTTTAAAAAACTCTACAAAATCAATCACCTTGTTTTGTCCATGCACAAAGATTCTTATATTACAAGATAACGCGAGGCACTCTTGGATAGAACAGCCTATAAAATAATGCCCCTTTTTTAAACATCTAAAACAATCGCTTGTTTATAAATAGACATATTAAAAACAAAATCATTTTAACATAGTACAATTTGCAGTTTTGCAGTTCAGCCTTTGGCCACGCAAACAATTATGATTCTTCAGCATGTGATTCCCAGTCTTCTAGTTTTAAGAAAAAAAGTACAAAGACACTGACCCTGAATTATTAATCATTGGCATTTTTCCATCTGCCCTATTATCTCAGACAATGAAAATTAATCTCTGTCAACGACTGCGCAAAATACAGTCCATGCAGTCTATACCAGAAATTATGGCTTCAAGTTTAACAATGTGACTGACACGGTTGGAATTCAACCATGCTAGAAACACGGAGAAGTCTTTTCAATTTCTTTTGCATTGACTTGCATTGAGTGTCTCGTCTGCAGTGTCTGCCTCTCAGCTGACCGGTGAAGACGTTTATCTTCAGACAGAGGTCAGAACAGCACACTGCAGCTCAAAGGCCACAAAAACATTGTGAAACATGTGGAATCCACTGGCTCCAGTTAGCATGTAGTGTAAAGAGAGACTCCGGCTCAGACAAAGCTTTCTATTGGCTTCTCCATGTTCTCTTTAGTAGCCAGAGGGCTGAGGAGGGCCATGTTGACCCCTGTCTCTTTACGACGAATGGAGCTGTCTGAGTGGTCGTCACTTTGGTCCTTGGCAAAGTTAACAAATACCTGTATATCGAGGAGAAGAGTAATCACACCATGAGAAAAATATACTATAATAGTTCATAATATTTAACAAGGACCTATTATGCTTTTTTACATTTCCAAGCTTTTTTGTGTGTGTAATGTTGCTGTTTGAGCATGAAAAAGTCATGAAATGTCGCTCCAAATGATATTCTCTAGATCAGTAACTCCCTGAAACGATTGATTGATTGAACATACACGTCACAATATTTAAATAATTCATGCCCAAGACATACGCAAAAAATAAAGGGGCAAGGCCTGGTTGAGTTGCGATAGTAGTGTGTTGAAACTTGCGGTTATGGTAAGAGCATAACATTTACGAAACACGCTCTTCTGTGCTTTTCAGAAGGAGAGGCTTTATAGAGCGGAACTAAACAGGGCGTTACTACAATGTCAAATATGTAACAAAATATGTTTTTCAGGGTTTCTGCGAGTCTTAAATCAGGGCAGAAAGAATTCAATTCATGAAGTCATGGCATTAAATGTTACATGCATTGCAAAAAAATAGGTTCTGTTTTCCAATACAAATATTTAAACATCTTTAAATCAAAATACATTTACTTGAGATGCAAATGGAAAATAAAGTCTTGAAAATTAATACAATTATGTGAGTTTATGACTAAAACAAAAACAAATCTCTGTGTTAATTTGAAAGTTATGAAAACTTCCCTTTGAATTTAGTTAATTTTTTTGAGCCCACTGGCAGATATTTGTTATAGTTTTAATCATAAACTCGCTTCTTCACAGAAAACAAGACTTCATATTTTATATCATATTGTATCTCCAGTAAATACATTTTTATTTAAGAATCTTTAGACATTTGCACTGGAAAACAAGAACATCACAAGGAACAACATCACTTTTTTTTTGCAGAAGGTACAGTTATTTCTGTATTCTGGTGGTTGGGAGCAAAGCGATAAAAAAAAAAAATTTGTAAAATGAATTCAATACATGTTTTTCTCCCTCGACATTTACATTTAGAGATCACGTTGACGTATTGAGTACCCTTCAATTTATTTCTTAAATTTCTTTTTACTTGGTCTTAAAAAGGTCTTAAATTTACCTACATATAACATGCAGAAACCGTGTTTTTTTTTATATTCAAGCATGAAAACCTATTCTAGTGCCCCGAAAACAAAATTCAAGAATTTCTAGAAGAGCATAATATTGCCTCTTTAACGACAAAAAATGAAACATGCAATAAAAATATATAAATAAATGTATTTGCTTATATTGTGCACAACATGTCTGTGTATGTTACTGTATAGTTTATTTTTAATCAAAATGTAATTCTTTACGTTTCTGTCAAAAAAATAATATTATATCAGCTCACATTGATTGCACCAATAATGTCATAACACTCTTTTCACGATCCAACTCCCCTACATGATTTACTGCTAAATATTCTCTTTCCCTCTTCAAGTGAAATGTGTTGTGAATGCCATGTGTTAACCGTTGACTGTTTTTTAACTTCCTCTTTAACTTCACTCCACTACATACACTAAATGTGCCTGTGATATCAGTTGGTTGGAAATGCCCTCTCACCTGGTCCAGAGTGGTCTGGGACACAGAGTAGTCCTCTATCCTGAGAAACTCTTTGTTCTTGGCGAGAATGCTGAAGATGTGAGAGAGGGAGGTGAGGGAGGAGGGAAGCTGGTATTGTAGCATGTTTCTGTGTTTCTCTTTCAGTGTGCTGCCCGGCAGCTCGCTCTCAATGAACTTCATCACCGGCTGCAGGTCAGGATCTGGCCCCGCAACCCTCAGAATGATGGTGTACCCATCGCCAAATCTGGAGGAAGATGAGCAAGTGATATGCATCAAATCTAGAAATGAATGTTTGTTTTATTCTTAATGTTCTTTATTTCAGTCATTATTTTACTGCTTGACACTGCTTGCTAGTGTGCAGAAATGAGACACTGTACCTTTAAGTAATTACTTAGCGATTTGTGTAAGTATTAAGTAACTTGTTTCAGTTCCCTGATTGGTGGAGATTTCTTTGCAGAATCATGGGTAATGTAGTTTTTCTCCAAGAATTCCACTGTTAAGCCCGATTATTTAAAAAACAAGTTGGAATAATGTGGACTGATGGCTTTAAACAAAGCATTGATTAACTACCTCGTAGCTTACAGTAGGTTTGTCTTTTATGGTTTTTAAGTTATCTTTAAAAATCAATTCCCCAGTGAAGAAATAGAATTGATTTTTACTTCTGGAACCTGACCTTTGCACTCTGTGTTATTGGTGATCTTACCTGTTCTTCAGGTGCTGGACACTACCCAGACAGCGGAACCTGCCGTTCACCATGATGGCCATCCTGGTGCACAGCGCTTCACATTCTTCCATGCTAGGAGTGGACAGGACACAGGTTAGTATGGAAGAAAATATATGAAATACTGCCTCCTAGTGATAGGTGGAAGTCTAACCTAAGCATGAATCTAAGCTAAACATTCAAATGAACACATTTGAGTGGAAAACAAACAAGTATCAGCCCTGCCGTCTAGCGACATCTCGCTTTGTGTTCTTGTTTAGAACAGGAGTTTTCTGGTAATCTTAGACTTTCAATGGAGGGATCTATTCACCCAAAACTCTTGATGGTTCAAAACCTTAATAAAGAGATCATAAAAGAAATTGTGATTTAATCAAAATCTTGCGAAGATCACGCAATCCTTTATATGATAACATATTTAATTTAGGCTTTATTTCACATATAAACATTGATCAGCAAACATACATAGAGCACTCAAATTTTAAACAGATGTTCTATGTATGTTCGCTGATCAATGTTTATATGTATAGTTCAGAGCATCTGAGTTTTGGGTGAATAGACTTCACCCAAATGACTCTCAGATTTCATTAAAAATATATTCATTTGTGTTCCTAAGATAAAAGAGAGTCTTATGAGTTTGGAACCACATGAGGGTGAGTTATTAATGACAGAATGATCATTTTTGGGTGAACTATTCATTTTAATAATACCTATATTATTCCACTGTTAGTGTTCAGTTTAAGAGCATAACGTTTGATGTTATTAGGGAAATTCTGATAAATGTACCTGTGAGAGGTAAGCACGACGGAGCGTCCCTCTTTGATGACGCTGTGGATGCAGTTCCACAGTGCTCGTCGTGCTTTCGGGTCCATTCCTGTGGTGGGCTCGTCCTGTAATCAAAAGCACAGCCACACTCAGATTTGTCCACGGGTTCAACAGGAAACACACACTGAACAGCAACATAAGCGGGAAGAACGCATCTCTTCCTGCCGTGATAATATTCAGTATAATACTCAGTAATATTATTAATTTGACTGCACTGGCACTATTGGATCAGAACTGAATTGAGCTGGATGATGACACTATTGTCTTCTGCATAGCTAATTATAGCTGATTTGAACTAACTTCATGATTGACAAATTTCGCAATAACGACATTCAACAGTGTTATTGAACTGAATTGAATAAACATTGAACGGACTCAAAGTGAACACTATTGTCTTCTGTAGAGCCACTTATAGCTCAATTGAACTTGTTTCATGATTGATGTACTTTACACAGTACTAAAAACTGAACTGAACTGACTTGAGTTGAATAATGACCCGGTTGTCTTTTTTAGAGCTGATTTACAGCAGATTTTGAATTCCATCATTGATTTAGTTATTTTCTACTGTGAAGCTGCTTTGAATCAATCTGTATTGTATAAAGCGCTTTATAAATTAAGATGACTTGATGTGTATCGCACACTCGAGTAAACAAAAACGCACCTGTTCTTACGTGATCTTTGTGTAATCAACCCCTTTATGAAGCCTCTCAAGGCAAAGGCAAAAGAGTTCAGGGTAGTTTAGCTCTAGGGGTGTTATAATCCTGAACTCCTTATACAACCAGAGCGAGAAAACCAGCTGAGAGAATAATCAAACAGTGGTCATATGATCCTGACTTATGTTGTTTTTGTTGATCAGTTTGCAGACATTCACCCAAGGAGGCACAAGACTTAGAGCCAGTTATGTAAGTGTCTTTGTGTGTAAGTGTGTGTGTGTTTGAGGAAATGCACATACCAGGAAGACCACTGGAGGGGCTCCAATGAGTGATATGGCGGTGGAGAGTTTGCGCATGTTGCCTCCACTGTAGCTTCCTGCCTTTTTGTCCACGTACTTCACTAGACCCAGTTTACGGATTCCCCACTCTGCCACCTGCCAAAGGTACATCATGATACAAAACATCAGTAAAACCAATATTAGAGTTCAAAAGATGTCCAGGTTATTTATATATGAGGCAAATCTAACCTCATCATTATGATATAATATGATATGTGAACAAAAAGTTGTTATTCTAAATGGTGATTTGTCATTACTATAATACAATATTTCTTTTCCTTTTTCATGTTTTTGTTTTTTTTAAATCAGCATAAATTGAAGACAGTATAAATACTCTTTTATGCACAACAATAATGCGAAAATGTGCTTAATTGTCATGCCAAACTGCAAGAAAAAAATCTTCGTGGTCCGAAAGTTTTTTTTTTTTCTCTAAATTTTCTTATTGCAAATAAATTAGGGCTGTCAAATGATTAATCACGATTAATCAAAAAATATAATTTATATATAAAATATTTATATTTATATATAATATAAATTATATATAAATCTATATACAGTATATACATGAAAATATTTCTTAAATATATACAAGCATGTGTGTGTATTTATATATATAAAATAATCATACACAATGCACCCACATATATTATGTTTTATTTTGGATGTGATTAATCACGATTAATCATTTGACAGCCCTAAAATAAATATAAATATTTGTACTGTAATTCACTTTATTTTCAGTGGAGATTATTACTGTAATATAGTATTTCTTAAAAATGTTTATATTTTTGTACACAGTTTCTTTTTCTTTTTTCAAATTAGCATGATGGCTGTATGAATACTTTTAAAAAGATTTTACATTTTTTGGTAATAATAAAAAAAAAAAAAAACTTAATTGCCATGTCAAATTTGGGTATAGGGAGAGTGGAGGTGAAATATGGCCCGGGCATGTGAGATTCACCATAAAGGTCTAATGAAATGATCAAAAAAATAGTCAATACTTATTTAAATATGTGTGTTAGTTTATAAGCTCTGCCCACCTCACAGACTTCATTCTCAGGTACACCGCGCAGGATAGCGTAAAATTCCAGGTGTTCCCGTCCTGTCAGCAGATCATTGATGGCGTCAAATTGAGGGCAGTAGCCCATGTTCTGATGTACTTCATCTATTTCCCTGAGAATACTGAGACAAGAAAAAGCAGCGTCATCAAAAACAAGCAACCACAGAAGTGTATATATAGACTAAGCTGTAATGAGGAAGTAGCATCTGTTCTCATCACTACATTATTTGAATGTCTACCTTTTTCCAGCTAAGAATGCTTCTCCTTTGGTGACCACAGAGTCTCCGGTCAGCATTTTAAAAGTACTGGTCTTTCCGGCTCCGTTGACACCAAGCAGACCAAAACACTGAAAGTAGAACAAAACAGACGTCAGTTTGTGGTCGTACAGTTGCTGTGAAGAAGAGTGGCTTGTTCGGATGAGGCTGATCATGAGGCATCTGTCATGGATTACCTCTCCTGGAGGAATTCCCACACATAGACGATCGACAGCGGGCTTCTGTTTCCGCTTGTACACCTGGAAAAGAAAAGGATGACAGATTGATGAGGGCACCATTTATTATACATAATTTGAAGTACTAAAATTGATGTCTGTGATCATCAGCTGAGGTTTTCTGCTGACCTTAGTAAGTTGTCGGAGTTCAAGAATGTCTCCTTGTTTAGCTCCATTCATGATCCTCTGCCTCTCTCTGGCCACATCTTCATCTTCCTCTCCAATCGGACTCAACTTAGCACTTAGAGACCTACAGAAAATGGACAAACCATCACTTTAGATCTTCTAAAATAATAAACTATGTTCAACCATAATTTCATTAGCAATTCATGAAAATGCAATTTGTTTCTTTCGGAATATCAAGTTGTGATGATGCTTACTTGGGTTCAAAGAAGAAACGATACTGGATAAGGACTGTTATGATGAAGAAGACCGCTCCTTCCACAGCCATAGCAAAAAGATTCTTGCCTACCATGTCCCATTCCAGTGGAGAACGGAAACGGTTCTCACCTAATGCAAGGAAAGAGAGCATTCAGCATCTATAACAATTACCCTTGCAGTAGTTACAGTTAAAGGTGCAGCAAGCGATTTCTGAGAAACGCTGTTTAAAGTGGATCGGACCGAGCAGCACGACACACTTGTAGCCAATCAGCAGTAGGGGGCGTATCCAATCATGATGGGGGAGGAGAGAGAGTGAGCAAGAGGGAGATTTAAACTGAAGAAAGACTGTAGAAAGAGAGATGGCTGAGAGACATTACAAAAGAGAAAAGGTCAGAGGAATAGAACTGGACAAAGAAGGGTTATGATTAGGCAAGAGCCGCAGAGGTTGCGTTGTTTCTGCTCCCTACACGAGTAACGTTTGTTTCACAGAACCAATATATGGTGTTGTTGTAATGTTAGCTATAGTAACAGGACAGTTTTGAGTGTCATTGTTTGTCTGGAGCTGGTGTTCTGTTGGCAACTAACAACCAACTCTTGCTTGTAGATACTCTTGTGTTCTGTATGTTCATTTTTTGCTCTTCCTTGTCGTTTGTTTGTCAACTTCCTTCGCTTAAGCTATGATTTTCCTTCGCTTAAGCTATGATAAAGAGACATCCACTCTTGCGTTTGTGAATTTTGGGGGCGGAGCAATGAAGGGAGGGGTGTGTTTGTTTGGATTGATTTAAAAATCAACAGTGTTTCTCAGAAATCGCTTACATCTTTAATACACAGACCAGAGAACTGTCATTCATCAAGTTTATGAGGTCAGACTATAAACTTCATTGATCTAATTCTCGTAATCTGTCTGCAAAAATTTGAAATTTAAAGTGGAGCAAGCTAATCTTACCAAATCTCTCCATAGCGTCAGCCATGGCCTGATTCTTCACCATGTCGATGAGACCTCGACCCAGGCAGAAGTGCGGGAAGATGAGCAAAACGTTCTTCAGGATGTCGTTAATGCCACCAATCTCCTGCAGAAGAGAATGAGAGGCATCAGAATTACTTGTGCTTGTGAATTACCCCTCAACAACACACATAGCTGGACTGCATTAGGATGAAACCAAAAAAGTAATTTCTCACATGGTTTCCAAATAACTCCATGACAAATGTGGAGACGCTCCCATTGATCCCAATGAGAATGTTGACGCTAGTGAGAACCACATAAGCAGTGCTGGGGATTTTGAAGAGGAAAGAAGCCGGGTACATGAGAGGAGTGATGGACCATCTGAGGAGAGACAAGAATAATGATTTATCATCAGGGAAAATGCTTTGCACATTGGCAGTGTATTCTGACCCCATGTCAGGCACTAATCAGAGACAGATTTTTACAAAAACACCACTCACATACCTAAGTGTACATTATAATGTTTTATTTTTCTATCCCCCCCCCCCCCCCCCATGTTCTCCAAAAAAGTACCTAAATTAACTTTTTTTATTATTCTTTCACATTTTCATTACATTTATTTCTTTTTTGAAATTTTAAGTTTATAATCTGTTTTTTCCTTTTTTTATTTCACATTTTTTACTAAAAACATACTTTATAATTTTTAATAAATTTCTATGAGAATGTAGTTCATACATAGTCTAGTTTTTCTGTTTCTATTTATGGTATATTATCAGTATACCTATAAGTTTTCGCCTTATTGAGGTAATTAAACTAGCTTCAAATGAATGTCTTTATCTGTCTTACCCATATAGAAGCAAAAGAAGAGCAAGAACAGGCAAGTTGGTGGCGGAGACGTAGGCTTTTTGTTGGAAGCACACAAAGATCAGGATCACCAGAGTAGCAGGAACGACATAATTGCACTATAACAGAAAGCAGACAAAAATAAGATTAGAGATTTTGGGTCAGCAGCCAAGTAGGTGAGTGCATTAAGGGATATGAAAGCAAAACCAGACACTCACCATATCCCAAAGAAAGTTGGCCAGCCAATAGAGGTATGGCTGAACTCCGCTGATAAACTGCATATGCTTGGCCTTATTCACTCGTTCCTGAATAAGAAAGACAACAAAGCTGGCGGGAACGAAGGACATGGCGAAGATCACACAAATGGAAACCAGCACGTCCACTGAGGTGGTCATCCTGTAATGGCATAAATCAGAGTTGAGAGATTAGAAAAACATGATCGTCCTTAAGAAATGTTATTAAATGTAATCAATGTTTCAATGCTTACAGGGCCACTTGAGAAAGCTGTTCTTTGGTCAGATTGAGGGGATGGTTGAACGCAGTGATGCCAAACTGACGGGGGTCTTTGCCAGGTGGTAAGTTGGCACGCAAGATGCCATTGTTCATTACATTGAGGAATGATCCAATACTGTGCCAGCCCTTGTTATTGAACCATATCTGAAAATAGTAACGAAACCCCAATAAAGATCACTCCAAGTAGACTTTAAATATAAAATAGATTGTCTTTAATGGGTTTAAAATAGCAGTCGTCCAGCTGTCACTCACCTTGACATTATTCTTAGTGTCCAGCCCATTAATGAAGGCAGACAGGCTTTTCAAGAAACGGTCGGCAGCTGATCCGGAGTTCTAAAAGAGTAGGATAAGAATACTTCACGCACTATTCCTAAAAGATGTTTGATTCATATCGTAAGAATGAGCTTTTTGGTTTACCTTGCCCAGTTGGAAGATCTCCCTGACTCTAGAGATGGCATCATCGATCTCCTCCGCAGGAGGAAGTATCTGAGTGCTTCTAGCGCCCAATGAATATCCTCCATACCTGAATTCGTTCACCCAGATCTTGTTCTTTAAGCTTTAAAAGAAACCATTTGTTTACCCATTGAATGGCAGTATTGAACTATTTCATGTAGATACAAAATCAGCCCATACCTTTTCCCAATGATCTGTGCGTAAGTCTTCACTAGATAGTCTGAGATGTTTCGTCCTGTCAGGTTCTGGAGAGTCTCAGTTTCACTGATCTTAATCTGAGGAGGTGGCAGTCCACCAGCACCGGCAGGGCATTCTGGGAGCATCTTCTTTTTGCCATTACAGCTGCACTCACAAGCAGGCGATGGGTTGTCCATGGTCCAGTTCGTCATTGTGAAAATGTCCATCAGGCTTTCTGCCACTTCTGGTGTAGACCATTCCTCATCGCCCATTGTACAGGGAGCCTCACTAAAACCATGGGAGAAGACAGGCTTAGTTTTTTCCAGAATTAAAAAAATATATATTAACAGTTGCAAGAAAATCTTGGTGTTTCATATACTCGAAGTTACTTACAGAATTGGTTCTCCTTCCATGCATCGTGTTCCAAAACCAGGATCATCTAATAAGGCGTTGAGTAATTTTTGTGTGCTTATATCATGTGGAGCATCATCACTATAACAAAGAATGACCGTATTTAATCTAAATGGTTTCCTGCAAGCATTTTAAATTTATGTTGAATGACACATGTTGTCCTTACATACCTGATGAACGTGATTTGTTCTTCATACATCCAGGGATTAAGAGCCAGGCTGGGATATTTTCCAAATGGTGGTACAATAAGACTGAATACAAGAGCGATGCACACAAACACAGCGGGAAGAACAATCTGCAAAGAGAATCAAAGTGAGTTGATCAAAACAGAACTTTACTGACATGGGCTCTATGATCTTCTTTTGGGAATCATAGAAACCATTGACACCAATAGTCTCTATGATCTACTTAAGCTTATGTTGTTTTTGGGAAACGCAGCCCAGGTTTAGTTTTTAATTATATTTCCCATTCTTACCTGTGCAAAAAAGCCTTTCCTTGAGCGACGAGCAAAAAGAAATCTCTTCCATAATAAGGCCACAAACTGCTGCCTCTTTAAACTCCAGCCTTTCACCTGATATGATCCTTTTCCATCAGTCACGCTGAAATAGTCTGTCTCTTTGGATTCTGGTGATCAAATATATCAACAGGAGTTGGCGACAACACATTAAAAACCAAGAATATTAAGAAGACATGAGTCTGTCTCTAATTAAATGATATAAAGTATACATTTTAGGGCTTTAAAGTTTACCTGGATCACCATAAGATTCGGTGCAGTCAAAGTCATCGTCTTCGGTCAGGGGTTTGAGGCAGCTCTGGTGGTCACCGCCAAATGCATGTTGTCTATGTCTGCGCACTGGCACAGTTCCATCTAACAAAATTATAAATACAAGATGAGATCTTAACTGGCTTTTTTTCTTTCTACTGTTTATTCAGTTTTCTAGAGAACTAAAAATTTACCAGAGATGATTTCTGCGTCAACTCCACTGTCCTCTGCCACTTTAAGGAAAATCTATACAAAAATAGAAAGATCATTAAGAACTTGCATAATCACAGCTAACATCCTAAAGATTTTTGTTGACAGATAAAACACAAGACAAGCTACTCTGTACCTCTTCAAGTGTAGTATCTGAGACACCATAGCTTGAAATTCCAAGGTCAGCGAGCCGATCATCCAGGTCATGGAAGAGTTCAACAAAAGCACCATCTTTGGCAGACTCATACGGCAACACATATGTGATCTCATGACCGAGGTCTTCCACCATGCGGGCCGCGGGAACATACTTCAGGATTAGACTGGAGACGAGGGCCACATCAACAGGAACGACAGAAGATTCGGGCCATGTAGTTCCTGCAGAACATAGTAAAAACTTTAGTGAAGATACAGTTAGAATATGATGAAATCAACAGTTACCCATCATTTTAAAGTTTGAGGTCAGGTGTAGCCTTACCAATCGCTGTGGCAGCTTCGCTCTCTTGGTCGCTACCAAGACCAGCATCTGAACTGCTGACCGATGCATTGTCTTCCTAGAAAACCAATAAAACAGCAGTGTTTAGCTATTAGTTTCCAAACAAATCAACGTGTTCACTGATTTGTCTTTTATTTTTGCGACCTGAAGTGTACTTACTTTCTTAACGAAAGACACTGTGCTGCTCGAGTTCCTGCAAGAACTGAGAGAAGGTTCAGAGTTTTTCTTCACCAAGGTAAGATAGTATCCGGTTCCCAGTTGAGTCTTCAGAAACAGCGAGGAACCCACACAACAAAGCTTTCCATGGGAAATGATGGCAATACGATCACCCAGAATGTCTGCTTCATCCATATGATGGGTAGAAAGAAGGATAGTGCGACCTGAAAAAAAAAAAAAACCCACAGTCTTCTATGATTAATCAATGAGAGCTGGTGGTATTTTCTTTATATATATAAATACAAAATGGAGTCATGTCCAAATGCATAGGGTGGTTACCAGCACGGTACTTCAGAAGAAGGTCCCAGATGCCTCTACGAGCGTATGGATCCACACCGGCGGTAGGCTCGTCCAGAATGACAACCTTTGACCCTCCAACAAAAGCAAGGGCTACCGAGAGTTTCCTCTGCATACCACCTGAAGAACACACAAATTTTAAGTTTGCAACAAATCAAACAAGCAACATATCAAAATTTCAAAGGTCATAATGCCACACACCTGACAATTGGCTGGATCTGGATTTGCGTTTGTGTGGAAGGCCAGTATCGGTCAGGATCTGCTCCGTCTCAGCCTTCACTTCCTCCTCAGACAGACCCTTCAGACGGGCATAGAACCAGATGTGCTCTTCTACTGTCAACCTGAAATACCCCAGGCCAAGCAAGAGTGGATTATCATCCACAGAACTGAACTATGCAACCTTGACATCAACTAATATGTGACTTTTTTCGAATTATTTTCCTTATAGGTGTGATAAAGGCACTTGCATGCTGAAGAGGACGTTGTGTTGTGGACACACTCCGAGGCTCCGCCTGATAGAACTCAGCTCTGAGCGGATGTCTTTGCCCATGATATACGCAGTGCCAGAGGTGGGAGGGAAAAGCCCAGTTAGGATAGACCTAAAAACATTGAAGGTAAATTGAAGGGTTAGATATTATAACCAAAAGGTAAAATAACACTTTTCTATTTGAATATATTTTAAAATGTAATTTATTCCTGATTTGGTGCTCAAGAAAAATGTCTTATTATTATCAATATTGAAAACAATTTGTGTTGTTTAATATTTTTGTGGAAACCGTGATACTTTTTTACAGGATTTTTTGAAGAATAGACAGTTAAGAACAACAGCATTTTTTTTTTTTTTAAATTTATAAATATATTTACTGCCACTTTTGAGCAATTTAATGCATCCTTGCTGAAAAAAACGATTCATTTCTTTTAAAAATGAACGTTACTGACCTCAACATTTTGAACTGTAGTCTATTTAACTTTTAATAGTAAGCTCCTCGTTGACAGTAATAATATTTTATACTAATTTCAGAATGTGAACTTACATGGTGGTAGTTTTTCCAGCTCCATTGTGACCTAGAAAGGAGGTTATCTGCCCCTCATAGAAGCCAAGTGTCAAGCCATCGACCGCTAGCTTTTTTCCGTGACGGTAGACCTTCACAAGATTCTCAATGTAAACTCCCAGTTCAAGGTGAGTGGGTTCCTCTTCAATGCAAACGGCTTAAAAAAAAAACACAAAACACAATTAGTCCATTTTGTTACTCTTTTTAGTGAAGAATATGTCTAATGAACAAATTATAATGTACAGTATGAAAATGTTATATTTATTTTACCATTTAAACTATGATTATGTCTAGTATGTTTTATCTTCTTTTTTTTTTTGTTGACAAAATTAAATAGATTTTTAATATTTATGAGTAATCATTCATAACATGAAACTTCTCATCAGTTTCTCATTTTGGCCAGAATTCTAAAAAACGTTGGTAACACTTTACAATAAGGGTGCACTAATAAGCATTAATTCATGCTTAACTAATGCACAGATAATACTGAATTAATGTATTACTAATGATTATCTAAGATATTCATTAATGATTGCCTCATTAGCAACTAATGAAGAGTCTGTCTGGTTAATATATTAGTTCATATATGAATTGTTATTAATTAAATATGTATTTGTGGATTAATTCCATAATCACTTATTTTATTAACTAATAGTGTTCATTAATTTGTTAATTACCACAATGAGCCTAATATGCATTAATGCATTATTAATTACAGCATTTGTAGTGTGTCAATTACTACAATTACTAGATGATGAGTTAATAATGATGTGCCTCAACAAGTAAAGTCACAACATAATGATTGTTAGCTAATGATTAATTAATCATTAATGACCATCACTAGAGTTTATAAAAGCTGTTTATTAAACACTGGTTTCCAAAAACATTGTAGTAATTGACACACTACTAATGCTGTAATTAATAATGTATTAATGCATATTAGTTTACCTGTGTTATCTGGAAGTTTAAATATAAGGCTTTGGCTCATTGTGGTAATTAACAAATTAATTAACACTATTAGTTAATAAAATAAGGTATTATGGAATTAATACACACTTACATATTTAATTAATAACAATTCATATATGAACTAATATATTAACCAGACAGACTCTTCATTAGTTGCTAATGAGGCAATCATTAATGAATAGCTTAGATAATCATTAGTAATACATTAATTCAGTATTATCTGTGCATTAGTTAAGCATGAATTAATGCTTATTAGTGCAGCCTTATTGTAAAGTGTTACCAAGACGTTTGTGATCAAAAAGGTTTCTTACCCCCAGAATTGCCCTTCTTTCCATGAATTGCAGTATTGTTTGTGTTTTTCTCTCCAAACCAGTAAGATTTAGTGAAGGGGAAGTACCACGGCCTGGGAATGCCATACTGCCCTGGGAACACGGTCTCAATGTACCAGGTCATGACCCCATACACGAATGCATCAAAGTACATGAGGATGAGGCAGGTGGTGAGGTTGTATTTGTCGTCTTCCAATGGGCTGGAGAAGAGGTTATTCCATTGGATGCCCACACCCTGCTCCTCAAACAGTGCAAAATACTCACAGCCAAACCCAAACGCCACTGGAGACAGTAAGCTCTGTGGAGACAACCAAATTGGACGTAAGTAGTGTTCTGTTTTTTTTCCCTCCTGAAGTCCACTTAAATGTTTAGTCAAGGTTTCTTGCACCAAAATAACTAATTTAGTTTTACAGTATCATTTTCCACCCTCCATAATGCAGTTAAATTATATGGGTCTGTTAGTCTGGCTTTGCAAAAATCTGACTGGTATGATTTCTGTCGGATTAAATTGTTTACATTATTTTTTTTTAAATATGGTTTTAGTTCGAATGAAATCAAACTGTTAAAGAGGCCATATTATGCCCATTTACAAAGTCTTGATTTTGTTTTTTGGGGTCTACTTTCTAGAATAGGTTTTCATGCTTGAATGTATAAAACACATTACTTATAGCATATTTTCCTTTGTAGTCTGTCAGTTCCTGTCTCTATGAAGCCCCTCCTTCTGAAAAGAGCAATGTGCTCTGATTGGTCGGCTGGACCAGTGTGTCCTACAGTAAGTCACTTCTAAGTTACTAATTACAAGTAACCAGATAACCATGCAGGATCAAACCACCCTGGAACAACCCGGGGTTAAGTGGCTTGATCAAAGTAATCTCAGTAACTCTTCACTGCTTGCTCACCTCTAACTGAACTCTTGTATATGTGTCCCAGATCTTTAATCTATCACTGCTATTTAACTAGTTTAAACAGGAACACCCCAGTGTAGATTCCCTGTAATCTAGTGTTAGCCTACAATGGGTTTAAAGTGCAATTTTACAGTTAAGATATTTTCATTGCTCATGTAAGTCATTTTAGATAAGGGAATCAGTATAAATGTGTTTCCTTATGCAATATACTGTACAATAACGTAATGCACTTAGCCCAGCACAGCAACAACCAATGACGCTAAACACACACACACATTTGTAATTGTAATGTTTAGCTATTTTCCATAGGTGGTCGCAAAACTCACAGCGATGACTTTGGCGGTGAAGCCCACGTAGTCCTGCCAAGCCACGCACAGCACATAAGGCAGGTAGAGGGTAAAGTAGATAATGCCACCGCAGGCCGCTGCCAGGTTGGCACGTGCGAACGCAGTACTGATCAGGAAACACTGCATGATGGTTACCACAGCGAATGACCCGAGGAAGAGAAAGACTACACCAGGGTCACTGTAGGGCAGGAGATTTCCCATCTGAAAAGGTCAAAGAAATCAGGTTGAGTATCTCTAGACTGAGTGGTTTGAACGTTTGTCACTGTATTTTGATGAAAATTTCCGAAAGAATTGTACATAATGAATTAGTCATAATAATAACTGTGCTATTTTAGTATTATTTATATGCTATTATAGTATTTATTATTATTAATAATTATTATTATTATTTAGTCATGTTATTGTTAACTCCAATGCTAAATTATGGAAAATAGCAAATATATATAATAATAAATATTATTAAAAAATAAAAATATTCCGATCAAATAATACAAAGGGATGATAGAAATATAATGTAATAGTAAAATTGTCTATAGTTTGAGCACTCTTAACATAAGTTTATTTGTTACCATTATTTTAAGGTGACGTAGTTACATGTTACTACATGTACTTACTATTACAAGTTGCTAACCCTACACCAAACCCTAACCCTAATGTTGAACTCTATGGTAAGTGCATGTAGTTAATTAATATTACTCAGTACTTATTTGAGTAAGTACAATGTAACTAAGTCACCAAAATGAATTGTGTAACCAGAGATCTTAAGACAAGTGAGATGTAAATTCAAACTCAGAGGGAATGTGGTCCTCAGATTTTTAAACCAAGTTGATTTTGAATGCAATACCCCACAAAATGCTAAGGTTAAACTTTACTTTGATGGTCCACTTAAAAAATTACAACTACATGCCAACCAACTCTCATTAGAGTATTAGTAGACTTTAGGTTATGGTTAGGTGTTAGGGTTCAGGTTAGTAGAATATGTTGACACGTACGTAGTTTTAAAGTTACTTCTAGTCAGTAGAATGTCTGTTTGATAGCATCAAAATAAAGTGTTAGCAGATATTATTAAGCAGACTGTGTTCTAATACTCTAATGACAGTTAGTTGACATGTAGTTGCAAAATTACTTATAGTTAGTAGAATGTCTAAAGTGGACCATCGAAATAAAGTGTTACCAAATCTAAATAACCTTTGATAATTTAATTAAGTTTTTTTGGTAACACTTTACTTGAAGGGGTGTGCATAAGACTAACATGACACCTTCATAATCATGACATGACACATGTTATGAATATGAAGGAAGTTTTATGCATGTTTGTGACAACTGTCATTAAGTGTCATTCGCTCAATTATGACATTTTTAATGCAAATATGACATTGTTTGAGATGTCGTTGTTATGACACCTTGACATAAACCAATACATCATAACCTGTCAGTGTCTTTGTCATGACAACTTGACATTACTAAGACAACACAACCTGTCATAAACATGACATAGCAGATTAATTATCAAACTTAAGAAACCACTTGGCTTTATTGGTTAACATTACATTAAACTGTCAGGTGGTTGGTTTTGACATTGGCTGTCATGAAGCCATTATAACTGTTTAATGACAAATTCAATTTGTACCACTGTTGAGGTCACGAAAAATATTCATGACACAGTTATAATGGCCTTATGACAGCCAATGTCAAAACCAACCACATGACAGTTTAACTTAATTTAATGTCAAGTTGTCATGACAAAGACACTGACAGGTTATGATGTTATGGTTTATGTCAAGGTGTCATAACAAAGACATCTTAAACAATGTCATATTTGCATTCAAAATGTCATTATTGAGCAAAAGACACTTAATGACAGTTGTCATAAACATGCATAAACCCTACTTCATATTCATGACATATGTCATGTCATGGTTATGAAGGTGTCATGTCAGTCTTATGTACACCCCTTAAAGTTAAGTGTTACCGTTTTTTTTGTAGGGGAAAAGTATGCTTCTCAAAAAGGAAATAAGATCTGCTGATGTCTTTTTAGTACCTTGAGTAGAAGAACCAGCAGGCCTGCACTGACGAGAAGAGGGATGAGGCTGCTAATAAACCAGCTGAACCACAGGATTCCGTTGTCTAGTCCCATAATCCTCATGGTCTCTTTGAGTCGGGCCTCTTTCTCGTAGACGACGCCTTTAATGATGATGGCCACCGAATACATCCAGGCCAGAGTCATGAAGAGAGGCATGGAGCGGCTCATAATGCGAAGGAAACTATGAGAAATGAGAAGAATTTACAATAATTGTTCCTGCTGTTATATAACATACTGAAAGACAAGCAAAAAGGAGTCAGGACAAGCATGCCAGACTAGCGCTTTGGGTTTTAGAAAAGCACATTATAAAATGTATTATTATGCCATTTTTTTCTGCAGGGGAAGTAGTTTAAAGATGATCCTTGATCATTTTGTCATCTCTGTAATTCATCTAGGTTTATGTCCGGTGCAGTGGAATACTTACATATCATCTACATAACATGGATAAGGCATCTGCTGGATATAAACACCAGTCTTCTCTTTGGTCCCAGTAACTGCTCTGATGATGCTGTGTTCAACTACATCCTGAAGGTAAGAAAATCCTCCCCAAATATACCGCATATCCTCAAAAGGATCAGCCCTGGGACCAGGATCCCAATACCTGCCAACAAAAAAACACAATAAGCATCTGATTTCATAGCAGGCAAACTCAATAAAATGGAAATTTCCATCACTGGACAACTGAGAAAAGCAAACCTACCCATCTTTAATCTTGTTTGTGCGTTCCACGTTGTCGATATCCATGCGGATCTTGTAATTGACGTGTGGTGGAAGTTCCAAGGTGTTGTGCTGTACGTCCAGGAACACAATTCCTGCCCAGAACTTTCTGTTATCCAGGAGACTCATGGACTCATTCACCAGTTTCTCCTCTGTGCTCACAGGTTCAAGTTTATCCAGGTTTACACACTGTAAAAAAACACCATCATTTAGTCACAACGTGACTTTCTCTGTCTAGTGATAGTCAATTGATTTTATTTGACCATATTAGACTGTAAACATGCTGTGGTATGCGGTTTAATCAATAACTTACATAACTGATCTAAAATAATCTATTTGACCTGTAATAATCTTTGGCTTGTTGTTGTATTACTGTAAAAGGGAACTTTTGACCCATTAAAAATGGCGATGGCTAGGGAACAATGTCTTTAGCCTAAAACAAAGTTGATTTTCACTTCCTTTTTATCTTTCAAATCTCCCTTTGTCAAACTAACAGAAGTCAGATTGCTGAAATAGACATTAAAACCCCAAAAACCCACAAAATTCATGCAACAGGTCATCCAAGCACGTTTCGCATGTGCCTTTCTCCCAAAAAACTCGAAATCCAGCTGGTTGATACATGCGTGTACTATTTAACTGATGATAGGTTGTTGACGTGTTTAATCTGAAAGTATGTATGTGGGAGACAGATGGATTATGAGATAGAAAGGATGTGTGTGGGAGGAGAAAAGAAAGGAAAAGGTAGTATGAAAGAGAGCTGTTCTGACCTCCATGAAACGGGATATGCTCATAATGGCCTGGTCCGTCTCATTGAAGACATCCCGCCACGTAAATGCCGTCCCATGGGGACGCGTGTCCTCGGAGTGCTTATACAAGAAGCTGATAACATCCTCCACGTTCCACTGAGTCCCAGCCAACTGGGCACTAAAGAAACTAGCAGTGGCGTTGTTTCGAAGAAGCGTCTGTGTTTGGAAGAACAAAAAGATGGACGTTGACGTTAGCTTCGATATCAGTAATATTGACTAGTTCTAGTCCTGCACCGCAACCACCAGCCACATAGGGGCAGTAATGAGAGTAAGACATAACATACCCGCATCAGATCCATTTCTTCACTGTTCTCCATGAAGTTCCAAAACTTCGGTCTGGCTTCTTCCCACATTCCTCCTAAATCTCGTAGAATTCCGAGCTCCTGAAATGTCTTATTGACCTGGGAGAGAATAAGGAAGTTGCTTCAATTGCACTGCGGATTCATGCATGCATCATGCACGTGTTTTTTTTTTTTCAATATGGTTACCTCATGAATGATCTTCTGGGTTGCAGGGCTATGTGGTGTATAGAGGATCTTTCCCATCAGAAGAGGTTTCAATGCCCTCCAGATCATCCGAGAGATGGGACTGGCTTCCATGTTCCTCATCAAGTTGTTACAGTATGGAGCTAGAAACACAATGCATGAGAATATGCATTAAAGGACAATTTAGCATCCGTTTACTGCATACTCTCTATCATATTGTATACTGCTAGTACGTTATTTCCAATGCAGTGCATGCTGTTTATGAAAAAGCATGTTAATTGCTGTTGTAGGTCAGGGTTGTTATTGTTCACTAAAACTATATAAAATAGTTTTTGTTCATTGAAATAATACTTAAATAAAGCAGAATCTAAATATTAGATGAAAAACATAAACTTAAACAAACATTAGTAGCCAAAAAAATAGTACTGAAATCGCTAGAAATAAAAAAAAAGCTAAATATAAACATAATAACAACGACACAACAAAATCACTAAAACTATCATTCAAATGAAAATATAAAAGCTAATCCAAAGTATTAATGATTACTATAATATTATATTAATAATACTAAAAAAGAAACAGTCGTAGGTTTGACGTACTGGTGGTATTGTCGTAGACTGAAACCGGTTCGTCATCACTGTCGTTGTGGCTGCCGAACAGCGCCTGGAAATTGCTGTCCTCGTACCAGTTGAGGGATTTAATCTTGAGGCCGCCTCCTTCCGGGTGTCCACACACAATACGGGACACAGCCTTGTACATCAGACTCGGAGAGCCGGTAGCGTTTTCGGTCAGAAACAGGATCTCATTTCGCAGGTCACTCCAGCTCCTCATACTGGCCAGCTGAAAGAATGATGAATGTTACAATTTTAACCGAGTCAAGAAGTCTGATTGATTTGTAATCACACAACAAATTTACTTAGTGGTTTTCATTAGTTTGTTAAACAGGCTTGTCGTTTTCTATATTAAGTTGGTGTGTTTTTAATCAATTAGTTGACCCAAAATTGAAAAATTCTGTCATCATTCTATTACCCTCATGTTGTTCCTAACCCATACGGTTTTATTTAAAGTCTCCCTCGGGTATAAATCAAGGTTTTAATATTGTTTATATGTCTATGTGCTGTTTTTAATATGCTTTAAAGCTCCAGTCCGTAACTTTTTTAAGTTAAAAATAATCCAAAATAATTATATTAAAAAAAACTTATTCTGCCAGTGGTCAAAACTATCTGCTTGCCATAGCTAGTTTCAAAACTGTTAGCTTGTAATAATGATTTTAATTCCAGTGGTACTGGTGGGTTTCCGCTGGAAATTCGAGCATGTCTTTGCGTCATTACGTCACATCTGTACACATAAAGAAGGAGTTTCGGCTAGCCGGCTATACTGCGCGTGACGAGGTGTTTAGATGTATAGGCTTTTCTCGCAGCACTTTACATGATTAAACTTATGGCATCCAGAAAGATCCAAACAACAATCATCAGTGTCAACTGGAGATTCAGCAGTTATAAAACCCAAAAGACTTCGTACTTCGGATCTAAGGTGGCTAGAGAAAGAGAAAGAAACCGTCTCATGCGAACACAAGGATTTAAACATCGGCGGGGCTTTTGAAAAGTGCGTGAACTCCGTGTTTTGAAGGGGTTCAAAACGGAAGAAGAGACGGCTTTTTTCTGCTGAACAAGTAAGACATTTCAATAGTTCAATCGTGTAACAGTACGTTTTCTTAATTCACACAGTATGGAGTTTCCTTTGTTGTGCCTTTCTCGTTTTGCTATTATGGAGAATATGAATTCTGAACTACACAGGTAACCATAAAACACATTAAATTTAACATTAGTCATGCAATCCTGATGTTGTTAACATGAACAATTTGAGAACAAAGTAGGCTATAATTTGCACGGTTGCTGTAAATCGTGTTGATTAAATCTAACGAAGCTTATCATGTCGAATGCTTTTTCCCCATTAGTTGGTCAGAACAAAAATGGATTTTACTTACTTGTTCAGAAGACATTTTCTTATGAAAATTCTTATGTTGGTCAAACTTTCAAAAAGTGAATCTGTGATTCTGTATGACAGTATCCACACAGCGCGGTGACTGACAGCAGCACTCGCCTCAAAGCACTGTGTTCATCCGCGCTGTTTCATGCCGATTTACAACCCACGTAAAGATGATAATTCCGCGAATCACTGCAGTTACAGATTTCGAACAGAGAGATGGCGACAAAGAGGAAAAGATACGGACTGCAGCTTTAAGACAAACCATGTGCAAAGTCATAAGTCAGCACCATTTCTGAGTATTTTCTCCTTAAAACTGCAGTGAACCAAAGACAGTGTCAAAAACGCGGCTTGAATTCGCTGGTGTTTCTGACGTCACAAACTACCTTGTAACCAATCACGTCAACGAGCGGATCTCTGAGCTGGTGTGAGTGAGTGGAGGCGGGGCTAATTTGCATATTCAATGAACCGCGTATACTAAATGAGGCAAGGGTGTAGAGTTACATTCAAGATATTTTAAGGCATGAATATTTTTTTTCTAGGAATGTCATTTTGCTGATCAAATATTAGTTTTAAGGGATAAAATGATTGAAACAGGCGGACTTTAAGAACAAATGGATTCATGTTGAAGAATGACTAGTCACTCTATCCTATGCAGTTTCAAGCATCAAAAGCACTATAAAAGTAGTTAATTCAACACTATATCCAACTGAAGCCATATGATAGCAATTTAATCAATTGGTGTATGTAAATGGTTGCGACCAGATCACTGAGACTGACACTGGAGAATCGGTTCAATCCGATTCATGAATTTATCATTCAGACATCATTTTTTGTGATTTGAATCAAATAATTACTGAAAATATTCAATTCAAAAGAGTGATTAGTTCACAAACCCATGAAATCCTTGGAACATAGTGCACAAGTCGTTTGAACTACTATCATGCAGTTCAATGCGTTTTTTGTGTCCTTTTTAGAGAGCGAAAGCTCCAGTTTCTAGTCATTGTAATTGAAAAGAGCCTAAAAGAGCGACTGCTTTTGTGTTTCCTCGAAGGAAGTTATACGGGTTTGGAACAACATGAGCGTGAGTAAATAATAAAAGAATTTTCATTTTGGGAGAACTATCCCTTTAACAGTACATCGAAGAGAAATTTGACAAGCATTACAAGGAATAATGTTAGTGTTTCATTATTTACGCCAGTGCAGGCCATGTTTGCAAAATCCTTAACAGCTACCGTCATTGTCTAACTCCTGTTTGTATGTTTAACCAAGAATCCTGAATCCAGAGAGCAGATGCCCCAAGGGCCTGTCAAATTGAACACAACTAGCATTAGACAAATAAACCCTCCCATGAAAAGCTGGTTCTGCTTTTTCAAGACACAAAGGATTGTCCAACATAACATAGAAATCTAACACAAATGCATGTCTAAACTGGGAGGTTTGCTTTTGGAGGGTGGCTGACAAGAAGAGAAATGTTATTCTGTACTGGTCAAGATATTTCACGTTCAAGCAAACCTAAGAGGAAACTTTCATTTTTATTACCGGTATAAGACTTACGAAAAAGTCTCCAGTGTCCCCATTTAATCTCATTGCTGTCTAAGAGAAGCAACTGAGACATTAAAGAAATCTCATTAGTGATTTTTCTATGTTCGGATAAGCACACTACACTTACTATTTCTGTAGTATATAGCCTGTATACTGTGCACATAATGCGTACATTTAATAAAAAATTGTAGGCAGTATATATTGAATAATATGCAGTAAACAGTAGGATAGTTCCACTGAGTAGAGAATTGTGTCTCCTGGTCATTCATTTTAAACCAGGTGTGGTGCACGGCATAAAGCTTTGCTTGTTGAAACCACGTGACCCTTACGGATCTGACTCAGCAAGCATGCAAGTCACTTGCTGCTATTTTAGTGTAAAAGTGCCAAGAGAATGGAGGGCGGAGAGTGCAACAGATGTCCTACCGCAAAAACACTCTCACAGAGGGAGGGAGGGAGGGATAATGTCCCCTCATGTCCCTTCTAAAACAAAGGTGTACAGAGAAAACTCCTAAATAACTGCACTGCAACAGCAAAAAAAATATTTTAAATCAATATATATCATTTGAAACAAATTAATTATAATGTGGAAAACTTTCAAGGTTTGCATATGCCTAATGTATTGTTTTTGCACTTTAATCAGCATTCATCCAGTCTCATACCAACACAGTAAAAGGTAACTGGAATTCACCATCCGTCTCAAACATGAGGGTGAGCCAGATTAGAGCAATGGCTTGAGTTTAATGTTCCATTCAGTGAGATTTGTAGCCAAAGGTTTCCCTTTCAGTTAAGCAGAGAACAGAGAGGCTTTTGTATGGGCAAACAGGTCATGAACGCCCATCTCTCTGTGTAAAGCAAACGTCTTTATTGCAGTCTTTAGATACTGACTGCTGAGTAGATTGTGTGACTCTCTCTCTCTGGATGCTTGTTCAGCTGTGCTTGGTTGTATATCTGTCCAGCTGGGAGCTGAAACAACTTTCTCTTCGTCCCACTGTGCACCACTACAGCTGGCGAACGAGACACTACCGAACTCATCGACACATGCAGGCCCAATGTGACACCTTTACTCCTGCGTCACAGGCCCAGCAGTTGTCCTCGCCATTAAATGTCACTTTCACTCTCATGGGACGGTTGAGAGCCTTACTGGGTTAGGTTTGTTTGAATTATGATAAACAACTCTCATTTGCAGTTGATGGACAGTTCACAGAACAGCTCAGGATTGGTTTACCTTGCCTGTAGTGATGAACTCATAAGCTTTAATGCTTAATAAATAATATGAGATCTACCTCCACAGCCAGTGATCCCAGGCTCTCCAGAAGTTTGTCGGTGGCTTTGGAAACTTGCCGGACATCAGTGGCATTAGTCCTTATGTCAGACTGGTATAAGGAAGAGAAAAAAATATTATTGTAATAAGTTAATACAGTTATTGAAAAATAATAGTGTGTATATATATATATATATATATAATCTAATGTAAAATTTACATTTTTATATATATATATATGTTCATTTTTAGACTTTGATCGCATAAAGTTAAAATAAATCAAATGGAATGTCTAAAATACATATATATTTACATAGTTAAAAGTAAAAAAAAAAATATATACATATATTTATTTTGTAACTGTGTTCTTGCGCTATATTTACATTAGCTTTACATTAGACAACTATGCAAATATTAATACAATATTATAATATACATAAACCTGAAGAAAAAAGTCAGACAATACTGTAACTGAACTCAATCAGTGTCAATCAGTTTATATGGGTGTTAAATCAAATCTAGTCGCTCATGTTAGTGCTGACTCATTCTTGAGGCATCTAATTTGCATGACTGAAAATGATCAAAGAACCATAAATATTACGCATGATCACATTAATTCCATGCGTTCTATATGCCAACAACCAGCGAAATCAAACTAACATGACCCATTAATCTGGTTTTCCACAATCCCAAGAACGTTGAGTCAAAATCATCTTTCATTGACCGGCGTGATCTATGAGTCAACCCGACATCTTGACATTTTTTTGAAATCTTAGAAAGAAGCAGAACAGAGAAACTGAAGCTGTCATTACGTGTTGTAACTTCCAGCCGTGGCTTCAGGCTCTATATTAAGGTAGGTGTGTAGGGCAACAGGCAGCGACATGCATCCTCCCACGCTCTTCATAACCCGCTAACTCTTTCAATCTTTTCCCCTTTCTCTCTTTTAGCTGACTGTTGAGTTGTTTGTGTCTTGACACAATGCACGCCAATGATAAAGTCGCCTGGTTTTGTTTTTAACACCACTATCAACAGCAGTGGAGGAGGAGAGGACACTATTCCCCCGGTTTGGAAGATAAGATGATGACCTCTGTCACCCTAAGACACACGGTGGGGGTACCTTATTAAGCAACAGTTTAATTTACACCCTTTGCTAACAATAAAGCAACACCATCTGGACACCCCTCAAACATTAACATGGTTTAGAGATGGTGTCAGATGGTAGAGTGATAATATTTTGCATAAAGACAATGTAGTCTGTTTTAGGACCTTTTTTGCACTGTGACATATTGTTGATAATTCAAAATCAAAAAGCATTCAGAGCTTTCAGATGATTGTCACAACTGTAAAACAATATTATTTTCATATTTTTGACCCCCCCCCCCCCCCCCCCACCAAAAAAAAAATACATAAACAGAATTGTAATATTTAAGTAAATACATTAACTAATTAATTGCACTGAAATAATAAAATGTGAATGTTTTCATGGTTTTCTTTTGATTTTTGTGTGGAGTTTTATTATTCTGCAACACTACAATAATGTCCCATTCGTTAACATTATAATTAATGCATTAGCTAACATTAACCAACAAAATATATATATATATATATATATATATATATATATATATATATATATATATATATTTACCCAGGGAATATATATTTTTTACAGCATTTATTTATCTTTGTTAATGTTAGATAACAGTACATTAACTAATGTTGACAGATACAACTTTTATTTTTAAAATAAAAATTAACAACATTAAAAAAACATTAACAAAACATTAACAAAAACATTAACAAGTGCTGTAGAAGTATTGTTCATTTTAAAGTTTTACCAATAGGTTTTTATTAGAATATGATAATTGTAATATTTACAATGGTACTGTTTGATTACCATATTTCATATTCCATAGAAATGTAATAAAGTACTTCAGAGAATACCATGGTTATATCAAAGTTCTTCCATTGAATATTTTAGGATAATGCCATGATTAAAAAAAACAAAAACAAAAAACACAAATCAAATCAGTTCATTTTGATTCACTGTATGTTTCTTACCCTAAGAGGTTTGAGAAAATCCAGGTTGGACTTGAAGTGTCTCTCGGCCTGGTCTAGCCAGCTTTTTGGAGACCTGCAGATGATGTCCTGGGTGAATCTCGCCACCCCTTTGTCTGGGATGGTCACAAAGTCCTCAAGTGTGGTGGAGCTGCACATATCTCTCAGATGGACGCCAAAACCTTTGATCAGCACCTAAAACACGAAGAGCATCGGTGATAACCGGTAAGGTTGAGGGCAGATAAGAAGGTGCTCATGTGATCCGTGAGGGGGTTTGGAGATCGACGGGACAGAACTGTTCATATGACCTATGAGTTTATTATCAGGTGAGGGACATTATACTTAGACTAGATGCCTTGAATACACATTCTGAGGGTACATTAGGGTAAAACTAGGCTGCCTATGGTCATTTATGAGGACTGTAGATTGTTTAATGCCCTGAGGGCATGTCACACCGCTAACAGCTGTTGATTTACAAAAAAAATTGAGATGCATGCTGGTTTCCTCTCTTTAACTGATTCCCAGGGGCAGTTTAGCAGCATGTGTGGTGTAAACTATCAAAATGGACCTAGAAACAATGACCATGCCCCTACATACTGTATGCACTGTAATTACTGTACAGCAGATGTGACGTTCGGGTCTTTGTTTTAGCTTGAGCATGGAAGAAATGGGTGATATTGGGTCATCTTATGGTCACCATTGTTTTTCCCCCCCCTTCAAAATAATGCTTTTCGATGCTCACCTTTTCAAGATTCACATCAGCTTCCAGAATATTCTTCACATAATTCTGGGGAAAGGAGGCATTTTGCCGGAGGAACGTTGAGAGGGTCTCGTTTTCACGCAGGAAGTCCTTCAGCTTGAAACCTAAGGACAAATATGCCACTTTAGTGTGTGTATGTTAAGGAATGCTTTACAAAACCAACATACAATGGCTGTAGTTATAGGTTTTTCAGCAATTTGACCAGATTTTCAATTTGAGCAGATCCGCCCTTCTATTTTAGGATTAATTATTTTGGAAACGCACCCCACTTTCCATCAATTTACATCACATTCTTAAAAAAACCTCAAACTTTTGTTCTGAGTACATGCGCTCACTTGCTGAAACTTAGCGCTGTTCCTTCAGGTGTCGAGCCTTTGAGAGTCTTAACAACACACTCATGTGCTCTCCTTAAATTTCATTCCTCTTTCAAAGTTCAAGTACATGTCGGAGCAGGCCAGCAAGTGCAGTTCACATGGGCGTGGAAAGAAACGTTGACTGATTCATCGCGTGATTCCACAAACAACACACGGGGAGTCTAGTTGCCTAAATGTTCTGGAATCTACAAAAGGGGATGAAGTGGCCCACACAAAAAGTACGTTTTTACATTATCTGATGGAAGTGATGAGTCCCAAACAAAGCCCTATTCTTGATGGAAACACTTCAAGTCTGTACATTTGGGGATCGCAAACGGTAGACTCCTCCAATCCATTCGCATAAAGCCATACCTAATGTGTTTGGGTAAAGTTTAGTCATTCACACCTAGCTAACAACTATCTGCGAGAACCCTCGCCCAGAGCAGCCCAACTGTCTCCATGTCTTCCTTCTGTGCTGTTCATGGAAACAAAGGCTGGAAGTGTGTCCATTGCAAGGGAGGGGCGAAACCCCCAGGAGGTGGCAGATTCCTAAACCATTCATTCGCTTCCACACTAATCAGTCTTTTGAAAAGAGGGTTAAGGGGGTAGAAATAGGGGAGCGCAATGGGGTCTGAAAAGACATGTGAACGGACCTTCTGTAAAGTCATGGCTGATTACATCTGTAAGGCCTTTTTAGATAGGACAGGTATAGGCAAGCTCAAAATGAGAAAGTCTTAAAGAGTCTAAACGAGGTGAAATCGGGATAAATTACATGTTGAAATCAGGATACTTGGTTTATGTAATGCAGGGCTTTCCAAAACCCTTAATCCAATTCTTAGACAGTTGTAATTTATGTATGAAATTCACACTACCATTCAAATGTTCAGGTTGGTAAGACCTTTTTTTCTGTTTTTGAAAGAAGTCTCACCAATGCTGCGTTTATTTGATAAAAAAAAAAAAACGGTAATATTGTGAACTATTATTACAACTTAAAATAACAGTGAGCCTCTGTTTTTTATTTTAATAGATGTAAATATAACTTATTTCTGTAATGCAGTTGAATTTTCAGCATCATTACTCCAGTCTTCAGTGTCAAATGATCCTTCAGAAATTATCTGCTGATCGAGAAACATTTCTTATTTTATTATCAGTTGATTTTTTTTTGCTGCTTAATTTTTTTTAAAGTCATTAATTATATATTTTTTTCAGGATTATTTGATGAATAGAAAGTTCAAATGAACAGCATTTATTTGAAATAGAGATCTTTTGTAACATTATGAACATCTTTACTGTCTCTTTTTTAACAATTGAATGCATCCTTTCTAAATAAAAGTATACATTTTTTGCAAAAACAACTAAGTTTTTTTGTTTTGTTTTTGCAGGAAGTGCGCAAACCGTTTAAGTGCTATCAGGACAGGTAGGTGAATACGAAGTCATACGCTCAACTAAACCCTCAATATCCAAATAATATCCAATATCCAAATAGAACACCATTACATTATTAATTTGGCCATTTCAATGATTGGCGTCATTTTTTAAGCCTGAATGTTTTTAATGAACATTATAACCCATTATGTGGCTAATTGTAAAGCAGCTTTTTAAAGCTCTTTGTGAATCCAGCATTAAATGATCTAGGTGTGAATGAGTTTAAGCTTTAACTATAACCTAAACCCAATGAACTCAACTCTTTCATGTCTATTGTCATTAGTTGAAATCAAAAGAGGAGAATAAAGACAGAAATGAATGAGATCGCAGCATGCGGATGCCGCGATAAGCCTCACAATGACTGGATGGCGAGTTCAAAGCATTCCTATTGTCAGGCATGACAGCCTGAGACACAATAATGAAACTTTAATTTGAACAGGTGGGCTGACGTGCCTCTTTTTCTTTAAGACTCTTCTACTTTGGGAAAACAGGAAGGTGTATTATGGTTACTTTTTAACAAAATTTTGGTTTTATTTTATTCTCTGTCTGTATAGCTCTGGAGAGAGCAATTAAAAGTCATCTACCAATTTCACCAACCGTCACAGATCTAAAAATGTAATTGTACATTACATGTTAAATGCGCTCTGTAAATTGTTACTCCAGACGTTCTGTGATGGCGTCTGTACAACCTTTCCTCCATTAGGCAGAGAAATGCGATTAAAGCTCACTTAGCGTGAGAAGAGTCTGTGAACAGGAAGAGACAGTTCACGCTGCTTACCCAGCACACGCTAAGTGAATTGAATAGAGAAGGTAATGCTAGAGGATTGGATTCTGGGATGTGTGTGCATATTTTACACCCACACTAGCCCTCAGACCGACTTGCCATGGCTTGTATGAAAGGCTTGATCCTTCATTCAAGCCCACACACCTTCTCCTCTCCCAGTGGAAAAAATTCACTATTCCAACAAATCCTCAAAGAATGATGGCCATCAACCTTTTACTTGTATGTTTACAAGGATTTACTGATAATTAGAATGAGTCACTTCATGTTAGGAGAAGTATTTGCTATGGGCGTTTTTGAAAACATCTTCACGCTGTAGTGCATGCATTTCATTTGGTCATTTGCATACTTGATACTTGATATATAAAAACGTTAAGTTTATGATGCTAATGATACTGAATGCCGTTGGTTCTTGTGGGTCTCTTAACTGATTTTCGAAGTTTGAATATAAATGAATATGTTGTCATATAACTCAATCAGTAGACCATGGCTCTAGCAATGTCAAGGTTATGGGTTCGATTTTCCAGGGAAAGCAAGAACTGATGGAAGAAAATGCAATGCAAGTCGCTTTGGATAAAAGTGTCTGCCAAATGCATAAATGTAAATATGGCTTTAGAAGACTTGGAGTACATATGGATCACTTTTATTGAACTATGGGTAACACTTTACTTGAAGGGGTGTACATAAGACTGACATGACACCTTCATAACCATGACATGACATATGTCATGAATATGAAGTAGGGTTTATGCATGTTTATGACAACTGTCATTAAGTGTCTTTCGCTCAATAATGACATTTTGAATGCAAATATGACATTGTTTAAGATGTCTTTGTTATGACACCTTGACATAAACCATAACATCATAACCTGTCAGTGTCTTTGTCATGACAACTTGACATTAAATTAAGTTAAACTGTCATGTGGTTGGTTTTGACATTGGCTGTCATAAGGCCATTATAACTGCGTCATGAATATTTTTCGTGACCTCAACAGTGGTACAAATTGAATTTGTCATTAAACAGTTATAATGGCTTCATGACAGCCAATGTCAAAACCAACCACCTGACAGTTTAATGTAATGTTAACCAATAAAGCCAAGTGGATTCTTAAGTTTGATAATTAATCTGCTATGTCATGTTTATGACAGGTTGTGTTGTCTTAGTAATGTCAAGTCGTCATGACAAAGACACTGACAGGTTATGATGTATTGGTTTATGTCAAGGTGTCATAACAACGACATCTCAAACAATGTCATATTTGCATTAAAAATGTCATAATTGAGTGAATGACACTTAATGACAGTTGTCACAAACATGCATAAAACTTCCTTCATATTCATAACATGTGTCATGTCATGATTATGAAGGTGTCATGTTAGTCTTATGCACACCCCTTCAAGTAAAGTGTTACCGAACTATGATGTCTTTTTTGTCCTTTTAAGAGATTGGTCGCTGTATGTAATCACTTTATGCAAAAGAACAGCTCAGGCATTTGAAGTTTGGTATGATTTTCAGGTGAGCTATTTCTTTAAGAAAATGTGAAATGTTTTTATTCTAGGCCACTGTTGTGTACTCACCAGCTGTGTTATTTTGCATGACTTTTACTGCACTGATAAGCTCCTTAAATCCATCTAAGCTCTTGTCATTTTGACTGTACAATAAGATCTTCTTGGCATCAGAAAACAGGCGTGAGATTCTAATAAAGAAAGCAGAATTATTACCAAATTGCACTCAGTGTCTTATATTACAAAATCTTCAGCTGTAGGCAACAACTTACATGGAATCATTGAAGTTCCCAACGACTCCCGGAGATTCCCCAGGGGTTGGGTGTCGGAAGCACGGATTGTTGGCATTGCATACAATGCCCTGGATCCATGGCAGGGTGCCTGCTGAGGGCATGGCTTTGTTGGGAAAGTGACCTGTAACAAATAAAGGGAGACGAAATGAACTACCTTATTGAAGAGGATTGAAAAGAGTTTCCACATTAAGGCCTTCTAGGAGAACAGAAGAGAAGAAAGTGTACACAATAAAACCAGCATAATCAACACAATGGCATAGAGTGATGATGTCAGAACAAATATATTTCTTGTCAAATAATTTCCCCCCCAGATAATGCATCATTTGACTTCAAAAGCTCATCTACTTCATGTACGACGACTGATCATGATAACGGGGTGCTTTTAGATAGTGAATGATAAGCTATCAGATTGACATCCAATGGCATGGACATGATGTGCCGTGAGATTTTGTTTATTTCTAGCTCCCAGCGCGGCCTTATCCCCATGCCCATATACAGCACATATAATGGACGTGCACCCTTAGACTTCCTTATCTTCCAACAGACCTAAAAACATCAGCAAAAATCTGACTCTCCATCCCTGGAAGAAGCGTACTCTATGAGGGGACCTTATCAAGTGATTACCAAAGCAGTATATGTGACCTATGCCCCCCCCCCACCAACACACACACACACACACTCCAGAGGCTCACTGTTATTTCTATAATGAGTCAAATGTATAGGTCTGCTATCAGTCAACCTTAAGACTGCCAGCTGCTCCATTGCTGAGCACAGCAAAGATAAGATAATACTTTAAGCATGAAGTAATCAATTCAGGGGATATTTGTTCAATTCCATATATTTATTTAATTTTAAATCATTTATAACAGGGTGAATCTGATGAAAAGCATATATGGGTCTAATAAAACCAGCATAAAACTAAACTAAAGTTAAAATTAAGAAGTTATAGGCTATTTTGTAACTTAAGAATATGAAGCATATTTGTAGGAACATAAAAAAAAAAAAAATCCCCACAATAATCAAGCACATTTTCCCCAGTTCTCATAAAAGACAGAATTTTCATTATTGCAATATATATATATATATATATATATATATATAAACCACAAAGATTTATTTTTGTATTTTGTTATACAATTAAGCATATTCTGTCAAAATGCTGTAATAATGTACATACAAACCTGTAATAATGTAAACATTTTTATTTTAAATTCAACATAAATTAAAAGATGTACAATATATACTGCCAGGATATATAAAAATGTAACTTGTATATATTATAATTATATATGATAATAAATGACATTTTTATATATCCTGGCAGTATTTGTTGTACGTCTTTTAATTTACGCTGAATTTAAAATATCATGCATTACAGTATTTTTACAGAATGTGCTTAGTTGTCATAACACAATACAAAAATAAATCTTTATGGTTTCAAAAATATTAGAATTTTTTTTATAATCAATTTATTTCAAAATAAAATGTTTTTTTTTTTTTGTTTTTTTTTTTGAGGTGAAATATTTCTTGGGATTCATTCATTCACATAATTTGTGTTTTTACAGCTTAAGGGACTTAATTAATATTGCTGGTTTTTGAAGTCCTTAAATTGATCATTACCAACATGATGGACATTGTTCTATGTTCATTCAATCACTTCAGCAAGAGAGGTTGCAACATGCCTGTACTCGCATATGACAAATGTACTCTTCCATTATCACACAAATCCAAACTTTAAGAGAAGTGAAATTCTGCTCAGTACGTCCTATATCCTGTTTAAACCAAAGCGGTAGCACACAGACACATTTGAACGTCAACTAGATCCCATGACCAAGGCTCACAGTTCCACAAAGAAGAACAGAAAGTTCACAATCTCACAAAATCGTATCCATTAAGATACTACATTTAATGCAGTATGTCTTTTCAAAGGCTAATAGTCAGGCATTGTGTTTTGAATTTATGAGTAGTTTACGCCCCTGGAATGAGTAGCATTTCTTATGTCATTTTGACATTCCTTATATATACAATTTTGCCAATGAGTTTAGAAAGACAATCAGGCACAATAAAAGCTCAGGTGCTATTAAACAAGATGTAAGGATACACTGAACAAACCAGCAAATAAATGCGGACATCAATGTCACTGACTGTACTATTAAATAACAGCTCCATGTTTAAATGTTCTCTAAAATGTTAAATCCCAGCATGCTCCTTATCTTTCTACACATCATCTGTGACTGACAGAAGACCAATTCCTCTAGTTATCAGCGAGAACTCATAAACACCCTGGGAGCTTGACACATCTGATAATAATGCACCATAAAGAATCGTGCAATTGAACAAAACGTGCATTATCACCCCTGCGTACACCATGTATTTAGGTTACGCAATGCAATTAATATGCACGTGTTGAAGTGCAAAAGTTGTTTTCCGCGAAACACGTGGAAGCCATTTAGTTTTCCAATGCCAAGTTGGGAATTTAATGTTGCAAAACAAGATACATGTTGCATTGTGTGGACACAGCACAACCGCATCACTTCTAAAAATGCTTTTCTCTCTTTTCAAAGGCTAAAAAGTCCACAACTGTGGAGTATACTTACATTCATGTTGTTCGTAAGGCGGGTAATTCAACCTCACGGAGATCAGGATGAAGAAAATAAAGAGAGGCCACACAATCTCCGTCAGAAGCTGGAGCTGCACAAGTCAAACACATGAGGACAAAAACAGTCAGCGTTTTCTGAAGTGCAGACATTAGAGACCAAACATGACTTATAGAGCTCTCAAGGAACAAAAAGCTCTCAGTCTCCAATGTCTAAAGAAGGGGCTTCTGGTGAGTAATGTCATCAAGGGCAAGTTTTTATTAACAACATTTATTATTAATACATGACAAGGAATCGATCAGACCCTCCAGATATAGAACTACATGGCATGTCTGCATCGACCCAATAGGGAATGAAAGCCATCTGACCACTCTTTCTCCATTTAGCACTTTTGTGGGTAATGCTTATTTATTTTAAACAATACACTCTATAAAAAATTCTGTATCAGTAGTATTCTACTATTTTAAACCATTCAACTGTAGAAAAGTAAATTAAGCACTGTATTTTCATGCAAGTCTTTAGATCTAAAAAGTGTTTTTGGACATACTATGCCAACCATGTTTTAAGACATGTACCATGGTAATCTTGTGTTTAAATATTTTTATTTGGAATTTCATTACCATATTCTTGGAAGTACCTTGTAAAAACACAAATTTCAGTGCCATGTTATATATCAAAATACCATAGTATGGTACAGCCACACTCTTAGGAAATAACCCTAGGGTTCTTGACTCAATTTTCAAGAATGCTTTATGTCAAAAGGTTTCTATAGAAGAGGAAATGTCTTAAATGATTGCATAATACTTTCATGTTTAAAGGGTTATTTCAATTTTAACTAGAGATAGAGTATGTTTGCAAGCGGTTTAATTAATACAATTTAATTAAAACAAAAAATCTAGGCTATTAAAACAAAATTAATTCATTAAAATGAAATCCATAAAATGATCTCATGATGTGATCCCCGGCCTAAAAGGTTCTATACAGAACACATCATGTTTTGTAATGGTTTAAAGAGTAAAATATCCTATTTTAAGGAGATTGAGATTTAAACTCTACATCTTTAGGAGAGTCACATAAAAGTGGTTTGAATTTGCATTGGCCTGAGAATATTTATGCGGCAGCATTCTGTATGGAAATGACGTTAAAATAACTGAATGTGGGTTGGTATGGGCTATATAAACGTCTTCAGATTATATAACTTTCCAGAAATTAAGAGCTTATAAAATTAAATCTAAAGTGACTAAAAAATCTCCAGTGACAATTTTGATCTCTAATAGCAACATGATGTTAAATGAATCATAACTGTTACACATTTGACTTTTTTTAGTAAGCTATATTCCTAAACATAATGGGTAACATGCGTAACACAAAATGACATTAGCATTTGAATAAATGCTATTCTTGTTAGTGGAAGCAGATGGAAAAACAACGAGAAAACCAGAAAGATATATACAAAATAAATCTGTTGTCCTCACCGTTTGTCTCCTTCTATAGGTGAAGTTCTTCCAGAGCAGCAGACCCAGCTGAGTGCAGACAGACATCTTCACTCGGGTCCCTCTTCACTCTCAGCGCTCAGCTCTCAACTGCAACGACACACCGGAGGAGCGCAGAGTGAAAAACACATCCAGCAGCGAACAACAGAGCAGCTCAAAAGTCCAGGACAAAGTGCAGCCCTCCTATCTGACTCTCTGCTTCTCGCTCACGTCTTCCCTTTTCATCTCTCCTCTCATGACCCGTTAGGGAAGGCTAGCATTTTCTTTTTCCCATAATTCCTTGAAGTGGTGGACCTTGTAGCGTCAGAGGTATCATCAAGCAAGGAATTTTACAGGCCATTAGGGTCTCTGGGGTAGGTAGCTTTATTCCTAATGGCCATGTTTGATCAAAGAGTTTCATTTAAAATGCACAGATTTGCTGGAAGTCAAGGAGAGAATCGGTGGCCTTGCTCTATGCTAATGATTCTATTCAAATGCGAAAAGGGTCCAGACATTCTTGAGTGATCTTCTAATGCTCACATTGTTTTCCCTCTCTGTATCCTTTCTGTGATTTAATCAGCTATCCCCAAACAGAAATTATCAGGTTTGTGTCAGATGGGATAGGAGGGAAACAAAATGTAACCCTGTAAAGCCTGAAATATGAAATAATATTCAGGGGGGGGGGGGGGGGGGGGAAGCATGCGTGTTTTTGTTGAGTATCATATTTGATACATCAGGCTGGTTGGCTCATATAGTAGTGAGAATATGGAGCTCATCAGACTCAAGATGGAAAAACACCTTAGTTTTATTCAGAGGCTCAAACTGAGCAAAAATATGCAATTTGATGCAGTTGCTGATATTAATCAAGTCAAAAAGTAAGATGAAATTCTGATAACTTGTAATGTAAATCAATGAGATCTTTGTAAGAGTAATAGCAGACTACTTAAATGCATATAAATATCAGTTGTCACTCTATCTATGTCTCCAAATAATATGTCTTAGTAAGGTGATATTGTAAATGCTTAGTTTTATGATCAAAGCTCTGTAGTTTTTATTGTTAGGGAGGGGGAGGGGGGGGGGGGGCGGGGGGGGGGGTTGCATAATGTAATAAAAGCCTCAAAAGCCTGATGTATCATATTTGATACTCACATTTTAACATGGCATATGGATAATCAAGTAAATCTAAGTTGCTTCAGTCTAGTCAGTGTTCATCTTGAAATATTACTAACAATATAAGTTTGTTTACTTTATAAAAATCAGTAAAGATTTCACAGTAAAAAGACACGTGTAGCATGACCTGAAGGAGGACATTTTTTGAATTGTACTAAAAGGCCTTTCGCTTGCTAAGTACAGTAGGCTTTATAGGGTTAATCGTCACCCTAAAGAAATAAAATATATCTATAATAGCTCACTTCTTTCTCCTACGCAGCAATGAGATATATTGGACACTTTTACTTTAGAAAAATGACTCAATCAGACATTTCCCATCAGATTTTCATTGAGATCAAATGATCTGACCTGCTATCCACATTAATTTTATAGCTCTATACAACAATTGACACATTTATATGTATTTTCATCTCTTGTAAGGAGTTTTATGAGAGGCATCTGAGAAATCGCTACCCACAATTTTACTACTGATGCAAAACGCAAGTGTTAGTGTACTCAATAGCTGCGTCCCAGTTCAGAGGCTGCATCCTTCGAAAGCCACGAAGGTCGGACTGAGCGTTATTAAATGGGACGGTCTAGCCTACAGAGGACTGTTCTTGTCGCCAAGCAACTGTGACGGATGCCGTTGATGACATTTGTACTAGATTTTTTTTAAAGTTATATTCAACTGTCTAAAAAAAATTTCACATATGTTCACCACGGTCCATTTCTGTATAATAAAGAGTAAACTATATATAATCACAACTTAGTAATATATAAATCAACATTTGAACCGATTTAAAGGTTTATTTTATGTTATTTCTAAGTTGAAACCTAATACTTGCGTTTAAAAGTGTGGCGATTTCTCTCAAAAAAACCTCTTGTGACTGGTGCGCAATGAATTCTGGGGTGGGCAAGGCCGCGGATGAAACATCTGTTGTATCCTTCATTACGGGAAACAAAGGACGCATTTGGAGGCCACATTTAAAGGAGCCTTCGATTTGGGTTAAAAAACTGTAAATAATAAATCAGCTCCTTTGCGGATTTCAAGTGATCAAGGGCTTAAGGCGTTCCATTTAAACCACATTGCAAGGTTTCCGCCAGTAGTGGGCACTGGTGCAACGTAAGCAATGACGTACAACGGCGTGAACGTTAGCGAGGAAAACTGGACTTAAAGGTGAACTATGCAGGTTTTTTACCTCAACCGAACAGCAGGAGTCATTGGAATGGTTATATTACTCTTTTCGGGTTGAATGGTGGTCGTTTCGCACCCCCCTATCGCATGTGAGCGGATAAAACACACTTGCAACTTTGAGCCGGCGAGCCGCCGGCCGCAGCATCAGGAAGTGTCGCGTGATATCAGGTCTCGCGATGTAACGAATTGCTTTACGGCAAAAAAGATCTGATAAAATTCTGATAAAATAAGCATCAAACTGAAATAACCCGGCGCCGTATACATGTGGTGTTCGAGGCGCACATACAATACAGACTGCCGACAGTTAAACAGGGCGCGCGCAGCTCTTAAAGGGGCCATACCTTATTTCAACTCGTTAAAGCTTCCATCCTACTGAACAGGTACCGGTGTACAGGGGGAGGGGATCCGGCCGTGAGTGCGAGCCATCTCTGCGTGAGTGAGTGCTATTCACGACAGTACAAGTACTCCACAGCGACTCTAGGGGGCGCTGTTTGACAAAAACGGAATTCCTGCATAGTGCACCTTTAAACTTAGCCATTGAATTACTCGCTCAATCGAGTCTCGGATTCATTCAGGAATGAAACACCACTCTGTTCGGCTATGCTGTGAGTCAGTGAGTGACACAACGGGTCAGTGACTTTGCTTTGGAAGTTTAGCTGACAGAGAAAATAAAACACCATTTTGAGTGACATCAATTAATACTCAATATCAATGAAACAAACTCTGTGTATTGCCTAAAAAAAAAGTTGTGACTGCAGCATTGACACTTAGAAGATACTAATGTAAATGCATTTGCTCCATGCTGTCCAGTGCATCGTGAAGCTTTGACACACGGATTTTGAGAGCTGGCCAGCTAAATAAAACAGGCGGTGTGTCAAATAAGTAGACTAATGGGTAATGTGGGAGCAGATGTTCCGATATAAACACCTATAATAGTGCATTTCTCTGGCATACTATGTCTACGCAGAAGGAAGTCTTGTCTAGGCTCTTCCCCCCAAGGGTTTGTGTCAAGCCATTAGTCTGGTTGATGAGAAAGAGATTAGATGCAATAAACGCTTTAAGAATAACTGTGGCAGCGGATGACTATTTTTTTTTTTTAAATGTTTTAATCAAACTTCAAACAAATAAAGTCAATGTACAGTCAGAACAATATTACATAGAAAACATACAGCCAGGGGTGTTAGGCTAAACATTAAGTAAATATATTTAAAGGACTCGCATGTGGATGACTATTCTGTTGCGGGAATTTGATGTTTGGTTGACCAATCAGTGTAAAGGGGCGTTTCATTCCTGCCCACATATTTTGGATTTATTGTTTTTCCATTTGGGAAAATAGAACAAAGTGTGGTGAAAACAAGAATAAAAATATGGACAAACCCTACACGAGATGGGATTCCCTACCTGGGAATCACTTCTGTTGTCATAAGGAAATCTATAACTCGTGTAAGATTAACCAAATTCATCATGTATAAACAGTGGCATTGATTGAATACACATAAGAAAATAATATTTCTCTTATAGAGTTTAGTGTTCATGAGAAGGGTCGAATAGACTATGTGATAAATTAACGGTGTATTCGTCTTACCGTTTTGAAGACAAAAACGAGAAAACAAATTATCCGAAGGTAGGACCATGCACCTTTGTCTGTCTGGTTCACTGTTCTAATGTTTCTGTTCTCAAATAGCAATCCTGATCTTTCTGTCCACTGATAAAGAACCACAGGTTGTCACTTTTGCTGTTTTCTGTTAGCCTATTTTAGTTTTTTTTTTTTTAAACAACGTCAGATTTTGTTTCTGAATGTGTCATGCAGTTAAATATCAAGTGCGTGTCGCATAAATTCATTTGAGGCATTACTTCGATGGGAGAAAAAAAAAACTTATACCAGTAGACTGAACTTTCATTCAACCATTTCTTTTGACAACTTTTACTCTCTCTCTCTCTTCATAAATTCTAAACTATTGTTGTTATAGCGCTTAGCCTACTATTTATATTGTTTTCAATAATACGCCATCTAAAACGTTGCGTTTGCGTTCATTCTTTAAAAAAACATAAACGATGTTAAAGAAAACGAAGCATAAATGTATCTTACCCAGGCACAGCTGAATATGTTTGATGGACATTCGCTGTAATCCCTATGAATCAGATGTATATTGATTCACTCTGGTGACGCCGGTGGTGCTCGTGCGAAGAAGCATCAGAAGATTTTGAAGTGGTTTTATAGCGCATCCGCTCTGAGCGCCGGGGTTACTGTCGGTCATCCACTGTACTGCACATTTAACTGGGTCTGATCTACAAGAAGAGCCCAAAACAGCTCTTAACTGCTAACATCTGCTGACGAATGAATGCTATGAAAACAATGCAGAGGGAAACGTGCCTTTTGGGAAACTATGACATTTTGTTTGCTTTTTAATACCCATTAATAACAGAATTCAATTTGAACTATTTATTATTTAAAATACAGATGATGGGAAAGTATGTATATATTTATATGCAGTCTCAGGGTCTTGAATGCAGGCAGAACAATTGGCTCATTCCCTTTCCCTTTTTACTTCAGTGCGATTTGATGCTGGGATGTGATACTCTATGTAAAGTGTGTGTGTGTGATAATACACAGGTTGCTGTGGCAGCAGACAGCAGGCGCTGGTTTGAATGAGTCGGAAACCAGGAGAGTTTTGTTGTGAGAAATGTCTTTGATGAATTGATCATCAGCGAGTGTGATCACCTCTAAAAGCAGAAGTTTTGGCTGTTTGCTGGTCAGGATCATTCATGTGTGTCTTAACAATGCCAAGGAGGAAAGACACCATGATCTTAGAGAAGCAATTGTTGCTGCCATCAATCTGGGAAGGGTTATATGGTCATTTCCAAACAATTTGAAGTCTATTTTTTTTTTACAGTGAGGAAGATTATTCACAAGTTCAAAACATTCAAGACAGTTGCCAATCTTCCCAGGAGTGGACGTCCCAGCAAATTCACCCTAAGGTCAGACCCTGCAATGCTCAGAGAAACGGTAAAAAAAAACCAAGAGCTACACCCCAGACTCTACAGACCTCCGTTAGCATGTTAAATGTTTAAGTTTATGACAGTACAATTAGAAAAAGACTGAAAAATGATGGCTTGATTGGAAGGGTTGCCAGGAGAAAGCCTAATCTCTCTCAAAAGAACATGGCAGCACAGCTTAGGTTTGCAAAGTTGCATCTGAACAAACCTCAAGACTTCTGGAACAATGTCCTTTGGACAGACGAGACTAATGTGGAGATGTTTGGGCCATGATTTGACGTTCGGCGAAAACCAAACACAGCATATCAGCACGAACCCCTCATACCAACTGTGAAGCACTGTGGTGGAGGGGTGATGATTTGGGCTTGTTTTGCAGCCACAGGACCTCGCAGTCTTTGAGTCGACCATGAACTCCGTTGTATACTAAAGTATTCTAGAGTCAAATGTGAAGCCATCTGTCTGACAGATAAATCTTGGCCAAAATTGGGTTATGCAACAGGACAATGATCCCAAGCATTCCAGCAAATCTACAAAAGAATGGCTGAAAAAGAAAAAAACACCAAGGTGTTTCAGTGGCCCAGTCAAAGTCCAGACCACAACTCGATTGAAATGCTGTGGCAGGACCTTAAGAGAGTGTGAGAGACTGATAAAGTCATATGGAAAATGATTACTTCAAGTTATTGCTGCTAAAGGTGGTTCTAAAAGCAATTCAATCATAGGGTGTACTTAGTTTTTACACATGGCTTCTCCATTATGGCCTAGTTTTTGTTAAATAAACAATGACACAGTGTAATATGTCATGTGCTGTTGTTCATCTGAGGTTGTTTTTTACCAAATTTTAAGACCTGCTAAAGACCAAATTATTTTTTCATAATTCAAAAGGGTGTACTTTCTTTTTCACGTGAGTAAATTTGGGAGGACATGTCTTCTCAATTTCTATGCTCTCCTATCTATTATCTTAGCTATTTTATTCTCTCATTACAAGAATGTAAATAAAACTGTATAATAAATGACGTCAGACTAGACCAGAATAAGATGTATAATTGACCTATTTGACACTGTCTTATTATTATTGAGTTTATGTTCTTAATCCTTTAATCCTCATCCGGAATTTTCTTTTCTTCCATGGACCATTTAAGTAATCTCAGCTCTTCAGGTACAAACTGAGCAACAATATTGTGCCATGGCATATGCCAAGAAAGATTTCATTTGTGTGTGTTTGGTGTTTGTCAGGGTGTTGCAATACAGATGCAACCAATATTGTGAAATTCTGGGAAACCATGGCCTTGTTCTCAAGCCAGATCCCGTATTCTAGCATTGTGAGAAACACAAACACTGTCATCTTAATTCCCCAAAATACTGCAGAGCTCATTATCCAAATTAACCTATTAATGATATCTTAATGGGCGGTATTTTACAATTTCATGATAGTGGCAGAACAAAACAAACTATATTGAAGTTATACATGACAACCCTCTGTTGATATCGTTAAAAAAAATCATAGTAATAAATGTAGCGCTTTCTCTCGTCCATATAATGGTGAGTAGTGACTACCATCAAGTGTTTTAAAAAAGACGCAAGAGTATCACTGAATGATCCCATTTGAGATGTGCTGTATATCCCAAGTGTTCTGGGGGTGTATGATAGGGTTTAGAGGAAAACAAACCGAAATTTAATGCACTATTTAACAAAATTCTTGACCTTGGCCGTTGGTCTTCTGTGCACGGCTAGGCGATGCCCGTTCGTGAGACTCATTAGCCCCACAGCTCCATCTCGGCCAAAAAGAGCACACAAGCTGTGGCATGGAATACAACGCCTTGAAATCCCAAAAACATTATCAGTGTACTTTCTTCACTGAGTTAAATACCGGTATCACCAGTCCGGAACTCAGTTTGTCCGATGACAGTCAGGGCAGGCTGACAGTTGACAGATGTGAACGCGATAACTTCTTGTACCGACGAACACAATGGGTATATTCACCTCAGAGAAGAAGGTACCCGAGAGAGCAGCAGTGTCGGGCCATATCTGGTACATGTAGATTCCATGCGTACCAGAAGTGGGCCGGATCTGCCCCGACACTATGTTGGTTTCTGGGACACGAGTTGTATTTCATGTCACATTTTTGTTCATCTTGCTTTTCACAACTTGTGTGCTTTATCTGGGCGAGACGGACTGAACTGCGGCACGTCGTCCAGCCGTAGCCTACACAGAAGACCAACGGCCAAGGTGAAGAATTTAGTTAAACAATACATTCAAAATTTGAATTCAAAACAAACTCAGTAAAGCCAGAACACTTGGAATATACATTTATGCATTTTCGCAGACGCTTTTATCCAAAGCGACTTACATTGCATTTCAAGGTACGCATTTAAATTCTTATTAGTTCTTGCTTTTCCTGGGAATCGAACCCATGACCTTGGCGTTGCAAGCACCAACGCTCAACTGTTTGAGCTATCATTCTGTGATATTTTGCTTTTTTTTTTAAAGCTTGATGCTGGTCACTATTGACGAGCACGAGCGGGACATTTAAAAAAAACAAAAAAACTCCTTTTGTGGTCTATAAAAGAAAGAAGGGCTGACGGCATTAGAACAACACCAGGTTGAGTAAATGATGATGTAATTTTCATTTTAGGGTGAACTATCCCTTTAAGTAACCTGTGTGTGATCTCACTATCTGGAGGAAGGGTCAGCTGATATTACCGCTTCATGTACTGTATTGCATCTGCTGTAGTACAACTGTTGGCACGTACAACACACACCGATGTCAGCTCCTCTGCTACGGGAAGCTGTGGAATATTTCTGACATTTTTAGTGGAAAAGGGTGATGAAATAATGGAATACATTTTCAAAAACTCAGGCAACACATGTTCTACACAATCTAATTATATATATAAATGGAGTTTACCATTTTATATATATATATATATATATATATATATATATATATATATATATATATATATATATATATATATATATATATATATATATATATATATATGTGAAGTTTACTAGCAATTGCTAAGTGACAATTTTTTCAAAGTATGTAAATGCAACACTATTTTTTCAGTGGGCATTTGAGTAATTGAAATCAGATTTTTGGGTAAACACACCTATGCCATATCCATTATAAAACAAATGCATACATTTTTAAAATCATTATTGCACCTGATAAATCATACAGATTCTGAAGACATTATGAAAGTATCCTGTAAGTTGCTATCGAGAGGTTGGCATGCAGTTTTTTTTTATTTTTTTTTATCAACCCCTGAACAGGACACATGAAGTGGGTCATTCATGTCCTGCGGGGAAATACCTGCCACATTCGACGAGCTCTTGCACGGTTTCACGTCCATAAAGAGCGGGACTTATGCTTTCTAGAAAAAGAAACATGGATTGATGCACAGAGCTGGAATACTAGAAACACAAATATCACATTACTCTTTGTCAGAAATAGGTTAAAGGCTCTTGTGGAACAACAATAACACCTAAGCTGAGAATGGACTGATAAAAAAGCAAAACTGTGCAAACCTGCTGACTAAGGAAGTGTGTGACAGACACGTCAATGCTGTTTTATCACATTTAAGGGGAAAGTTCAGGCCACATGGTTTAAGGAGTAATGGGCCTGTTTTGTTTATAAGAGCAAAGCATAACAGCCTCCTACAGATGAGACCAAAATCTCTTCTAAAAATGAGTTGAGGCATTCTCTAAAACTGCTGAAGATTGCACATAAACATGAAGTAGGAAAGCAAATTGAATGTTCCACCCAGCTGTGAGAGATAATTTTGGTTATATGACCCTTGTTTACAGTGCCACGCACGTAGAGAGAGATAATAATACCTTCACATACTGACATTGACAGCCCGAAAAAATAAATAATGAATTAAAAAAACAACAACTGAGGTTTAAGAAAACTCTGAATTGTATTATTTTATAATCTACAATATACTTCATGTTATACAATACAGGGGGTCCAAAAGTCTCAGATCACACCAACATTTTTGAAAATCTGGAAATAAACAGAACGCAATGCATGCTATTTTTTCCCCACATTTTAAAAACTTTATGATAAAAAATGATTAAATATGTAAGATTCTGCACTGTTAAAAGTTTGTTTTTCATTATATTTGCTCAAAAGTACAGTAAAATTGTGAAATATTCATTTGAAATAACTGTCTTCCATTTTATTATATTTATAAATGTAATTTATTCCTTTGATGCAAACCTGAATTTTCAGCATCATTACTCCAGTCTTTAGTCTCACATGATCCTTCAGAAATCATTCCAATATGCTCAATTGCTGCATAATTCAACCGTGATACATTTTTACAGGATCTTTAGATGAATAAAAATGTAACATAGGAACAGCATAATCTAAAATATAAATCGTTTGTAACATAAATGTATTTAACGTCTCGCATTCTTGCTGAATAGAAGGTAATTTTTTAAAGAAAAATCCTTGTGATCTTAAACTTTTGAACTTTTGTATAAATCTGAAATATAATGATACATGATAAAATTATATCTTGAAAGCAATCCAGTAGAATTGGTCCGTTTTTATTCATTCTGTATTTGTTGTGTCTGAGCTCCCTCTAGTGGACAGACACATTAAAGTACAGTCAGATTCGACAACCAAATCACTTATGTTGTTTGCAGTAATCTGTGAGGATTTTCCCCCTCCTCTTTCTTTGTTTTTTTTCTCCCTATCTCTCTCTGTGACACACACAATAAGTCACTATGTTCACTCTCTCCCTGGTACTACAGAGAACAATGGAACAATGCAGTTCTGTGGCCGAGGCTTCACCCCTCAGACAGAGCGCTGTGATGAGCGAGGTGAGACGGTCAACATCCAGCTCCTATCGCCCGAGCTCCAGCTGGAGGATAAAGGTGGGACAAAGTTGTTATAATTGACGAGTTTAAAACTTCTAAGATTAAATAGAGCTTCGAAAAAATAGTTCCCCTCTGTTTTTGTTCTAGTTTCTTCAGTGGGGAAGGTCTGTCACAGCAATACAAATGAATATTTATTTGTTTATCTATCTGTTAATCCTGTCACAATCATTTATGTCAGTTCTACTCGATTACGGAATCAATTCAAAGTGGTCAAAAAGTGAAATAAACTTTCAAAGCATGTTGTGACTTGCACCACTTAGATTTAGTAGAAATTAAGGCAGCAATTTAACTTTTAAGTGTTGGGAAACTTTGGAAGTTTATATACAACTCAATTGGGTTGATATTTTTTACAACATTTAAAGTTGTGTTTTCAGGAATTCTCGAGCTATTCTTAAAAATACTATCAATTTTTGCAGTAGGCTAATGTTAATTTATTATTATCCTGGTTATGTTTATTGGTGTTCAAAGCCAAAATTGTAATAATCTCCAGTCCAGACAGTTAAAGTGTATGAAGAGTTTGGGTGGGAATAGAGTGCCTGTGTAAATGTGTGTGTGTTTAGGGTAGTTTTTTACAGTGACCAGCACACTGAGAGGCAACAGTGACGCAGATTCCCAACTGGGTGGTGATGATGATGACCATATGGACCGACGTTTGTGCTTTTGTGCTAGTGGTCAAGCAGCAATGAGCTTTTGCTCCTGTTTTATAGCAATCTATAGGAAAATGCATTGAGGTCAGGGTGGGGCCATAGCCAAATCTTTTTTTTTTTTTTTTTGCCAAAGACAAATGTTCATATCATCAGACGATATGAATGCTTATTATTACAGTTTATTTATTGCCTACACAGAGTTTCTTAAAGGGTTAGTTCACCCAAAAATGAAAATTAAGTCATTAATTACTCACCCCCATGCTGTACCAAACCCGTAAGACCTTCGTTCATCTTCGGAACACAAATGAAGATATTTTTGATTAAATCTGAGAGGTGGATCACTGCTACATAGGCTGCCTAAGGGAATGAAACTTGATGCCCCAGAAAGTCATTAAAGAAAATGTCCACAAGGAAGTAATGGAATAGTCGAATAAAGTCGTTATTTATGGGGGGGGGTTTTCGCACAAAAAGTATTCTCGTCGCTTGATAAACTTATAGTTGAGCCACTGTAAGCACATGTAATATTTAAACATTTTCTTTAATGACTTTCTGGGGCGTCAAGTTTCATTCCCTTAGGAAGCCTATGTAGGAGTGATCCAGCTCTCAGATTTAATCAAAAATATCTTCATTTGTGTTCCGAAGATGAACGAAGGTCTTACGGGGTTGGTACAGCATGGGGGTGAGTAATTAATGACTTAATTTTCATTTTTGGGTGAACTAACCCTTTAAACTATGGCTCCTTTTCTCTAAACTCTACCACAAAACACCCACATAACAAACCATGATTAGTAATAAACACTTCAAAACACTGTGAAACACTATACTATAATAATTCAGTACTGTCTTTTGCTTGTTCAGTGTGCAGTGAAGTGCACAGGATTTTGTCACCCATAGATGTATGTGCATAAATACACTGTATATACAGTATGTATGCACAATTGATAAACTTCACAGTTATTGAACTGAACTGAATCAACACTGAACTGACTTGAGCTGAATAATGACACTATTGGCTTGTTAGAGATGCTTTACTGCAGAATTTGAATTAGTTACTATAGCTGCTTTGAAACAATCTGTATTGTATAAAGCGCTATAGAAATAAAGGTGATGACTTATATTCAGTATATATTTACAAAATACGGAAATGCAATGGTGAAACTTTGATTTATTTCTCAAAACATTGAGCTTTTATTTCTGAGTGACCAAATTAGGTATATTTACACTATAAACAGAGATGCAATAGGGGGAAATTAATTAATTTATTTCTGAAAACATTGAGTTTTGATTTCTAAGTGATCAATTTATGTACAAGTGTTTTCACACATGGTCACTGGGTGTAGGTAATCAGGATTGAAATGATTGTGGCATTTAAATGGGAGTGTTTCCTGAATGAAACACAAAAGCTCTTAGTTTTGAATCAGAATCAGAATTAGCTTTATTCGCCAAGTGTGCAACATTTATATAAGACTAAGAAAAAAATTTATAATGTGGTATAAATCTGGAACAGAAGACTTATGTACAGATTTGTCCAGTATGTACAGCTGTGTAAATAAAAGTGTTTTTCAAAAATGATTTATCAGAGATTGCACTCAAAGATCTGATATAAATTTTGGTTGCACTTATGACCCAGTTATTGTAATTACTATAATAAGTACATAGTATATACATGTGGAAAAATAAAGTGCTACCGAAATTTCAATTTCTTTTATGGAATAAATAATTTCTACAATTTTGCCATGCACAAACCCCTCTATTACCAGGTTTCCCACGTGAGAACATGTAGTAGCTTAACTGTGTTGGAAACATCGTTAGAAAGGACGAACAATCATTCTGATATTTTAGCTGTGCTAAAGGGCAGAAATGTTGATATACAGTTTTGCATAATTTTGTATTATTATTTCTTAAGTGAAGCTGTTTTAAAATGTGATTAATCTGTTGTGTTATTAACATAATAGTTAATAAAATACAATACATACATTTTAAAAGCGCATTTAAAAAAAAAAAAAACAGCTATTCCCGAATGGAAGAGCGGTTTAAACTTCCCGGGTTCCTCCAGCATCCCTTCATTCCGCGCGCGTTCCGCCTCATCCAGCTCGTGCTGTGAATGGACGGCTGCCGTTCTTTTCCGGCTACACCTGCTCAACCCACCAGGAAGTGCTGGGCGATAAATCCTAAAGTAATAATCCCTTTTACCTGGAGCGAGAGGAGCGAACAAACATTATTATGCAGTGTATCCGGGGAAAGCCCTCCGATTAGATTCATGTGATCGACGCGCGCGATTAATGCAGGGTAAAAAACACCGTCAACTCCCTGCAAGTTGGGGTTATTGTTTTCCTGCGGTGTAGCGTTTAGTTTTTTTGCGGTCCTAACCTCCCTCCGGCAATGGGATGCAGTGAAAGCGCAGAGGTAAGCGATGCTGCCCGCGACAATACGCGATACAGCGTGTCGAATCTCGAGCGGATGTGTTGATACATTGTTTCATTGTTTCACGGCTGATCGCCTTTGACGGGCCAGTGAAGTGCTGGACTGTCTCTTGCGCTGCATGTAATCCTATTATTATGTCCTATGCGGCCGCACATAGCGATGAAGACATTTGACCATGACAGTTATATGTTGATTTCGCCTGTGCTTGATAAGACAAACCGTTAGACCTTTGTCAGCTGCACACTGATGATCTTCATAACACTGTGTAGTGTGTTAGTAAACACGTCCATAGGGACTGCTGTCCTCTACAACACACTGGTTACACAAAGGTACTTATAATTGGATATATGGCCGATGCTCGTTTTGTGAAATTGATTTTTGAATATGTACGTTCTGACAGGTTACATTTGTAACATTTGTTACATTCATATGAAATGACTTCTTAACATTTGCAGCGTGTTAAATAGTTATGTAAAGAAGAGATTGACTGATGTCATTTTTTATGATTCATTTTATGTTTAAATGTTTCATAACCGATAAATAATACAGATTTTATTTATTGTTGTTCTATTATTGTTTTTTGATACAACAGTAGATTTATTATTCATTACTAATCTCTGAAGTATAGACAATAACAAGATAATAATAATCAAATAATACAATTATTATTAATAATAAAAATGTTCTTTAACATAATATTAATGTTCTTTAAAAAAAAGACTTACCAAAAGTCATGATTTATTAGTAAACACAATTTTTAAGAACCAACTAATAAAAAATAAAAAAATCTTTAATGTGAAGGCATTTCATTTGAATCATATGATAATCAGTCTAAGCGTGACTGAACACGAAGCACTGTGTTTTTGTATTGCAGAGGACAAAAAGAGAATGGAAACCTTTGGAGGACCGAAGCTGCACGGATCTGCCGTGGTTCCTGTTATTTACATTGTTCCTTGTGGGAATGGTAAATCAACAATTTATTTATAATTTATATACAATATTATGTTCATATATGCATGTTATGAAGGTGCTTCTGGTCTCACGTGTTCATCTTACTGTGTATTTACATATGTGGGTACTAGTTCTGCACAGTTCATAATTAAAAGATCGTGATCTCCATTTAAACACCCACCCAGTCGAATTCCTAAACGCCAATGATTCGTCTGTCTATTAAACCTTTGACATATAAAACTTTACAGTTCGGATGTAAACACTGATGTCTATGGTAGCGAGCAAAATGGAGTAAATCACCTTTTGAAAGTAACTTGACGTTTCAAATACAGAATGCATCAATTACATTGTTACACCAGTAAGTGGCGACAAGTGGCTGTTAAAAATGCATTTGTCATTGAATCATTTGTTACAAAATGCTGATTCATCCAGTAGTGAATCAAGTCTTGATGAGTGACTCAATGCATTCAAACCTTCAATTTAAAAAAAAAAAATCGTTGAGTAGTTTAATAGAATAGTTCAACGAGACGGTGTTTTCTGAAGCCACAGCTCCAACGGACATTCTCAAACGGCCTTGGTGTGGTTGGAAGTTCTTGCTTTTCTGACATGTAAACTTAATAAATCCTTATCTGGAGCAAAATAAGCAAGCTGACATTCAGAACAATCTATCTTTCATTTTGAATATATACAAATTTAAATGACGTCTTTTAGTTTGTCAAGAGATTTAAAGAGCCGTTTTTGAATGGTGCGCATGTGCGTACGTGCTCTGGTTTGTAAGAACGAGTATAGAATGAAGAGAAGAGAATTAGTCCTCAGATGCCATGTCCGTAATTTATAGCAACAAATCTTGCATTAATTAATTCGCAAACGAATCAACTAAAAAAAGTTATTAACCTGCGTGACATTATTAACCAACGTGGTTGAACGAAAATGTTTTGCGACAGTCCGGTTTCGGAAACAGTCGTGACTTCGACTGTTCATTTCTTCGACGGTTGATTTCTTCAACGATGGCTCGTACTATGGTAGTTAAAGAGCATATTGCAGGTAAAAAAAAAATCTAAATAAATATATAACCTTGTATGAAAATACCATTTGAAAAGTTAATGCAGGATTTAAACTGTTTTAAAACGACATAAGGGCACTAATTTAGTAGATAAAGTGAGTGTTTCTTGGACTGCTCGTAAAAACGGCTTTTTTTTTTCAAAATCGGGTCATTTTATGTCACGCTAGGGAGCCTCAGCCTCGCCTCAGTGCAGAGTAGGCTGGTATTCAGTGAGAGCGGCCGTGAGTCAGTGTGTTTTCGGTAGTTTTTGTATTTTAATTTATCATCGTCATGGTAAATTATTGTTTGTGGAGGTTGCAAAAACTCCGGTCTGTCAGGACATCGAGTCCACAGGTTTCCATAACAAGTAAAGGGACGGTGCTATATATCTTTCATGCCTGGTGCGGTGTGTGCAGGTGAAGAGACGGGATTTCTCTTCCGCATCGGCTTCGAGAAACGCGGTCGTGTGTAGCGTTCACTTCAGATCGGAGGATTATCATCCCGGTGATATGATGGAGTTCAACATGGGATGCCGAAGCAAGAATATTGATCGTCTAATACTGCACCAATGGCATGAAATAGTGTGATATAGGTAGTCATGCCCTAAATGGAGGCAACTTGTAATTGAAAAACAAAATTACTCAGGTTGTTTAAATATTCAAATCTTTAATTTTCTGTTTATGTTATAACCCAGGTGAAAAATATGTATTAAACATGTACTTGGGTATGTTTTTAGTACAATAGAAATATACTCAAGTACAGTTTTTATACATTTAATAGTATAAATCTACCCTAAACATACTAATGTCTGCTGGCCTGATATACGGTGGTAATAATCTGTACATTATTGTGAGCACAGTGTATATCGTTAGCGAACGTGTATATGTATAAGCACGTCTCTCACCAAGACACCTGTCCTGTTCTCCACGCGTGATTTTTTTCCCCAAACCACTTCAGCGGAAATCCCGCCCTGCAGCCGATTTCATTGGTTTAGGTTACAGTGACGGCTAGGTTTAGGGATCAGTGTTTGGTGTAGGCAATCAGTACAGTGATTGACATGACCAATGAAAACTTTAGAATCGGCTGCAGGGCGGGATTTCCACTGAAGTGGTTTGGGGGAAAAAAATCACACGTTCTCCACTGGTTCTCACACCACAACTCATGGTGTCTCTGACCGTTCTGTCTGACATTAGTCCTGGCCTGTCCCTGCTCTCTCGGCAGCATAGCAGGCTCATAATTGTATGGCTGTGGTCCGTCATACGAGTAAGTATTTCTTCAGCGTCCGAAATGTCATTGCGATCCATTGTTTTCCTGTTGTTTGAATCGACCGCTCTCCCGCCCGTTACGTCACGCCCGCCACGCCCATTTTCAGACGCGGAAGTAAAATTTTCTCACAAAAACGACTCCAGAAGCGTCTGTAGCGTATTTATAAGTATATTTTAAAGGAAATCTAGTTCCTACATTATTTTTCTATACATTGACTAGTTGGGTCCTCTAACCTGCAATATGCCCTTTAAGCAGCGAGTTACGTCGTTGCACAGGAACCCCTGATCGGTTACGGTTAGTCATGGCATTCAACAGTCAGATGTTAGCAGGACAGTGTATTAGCAGATGTAACATAATCAGACAGATAAATCAGGAGTATGATGTGAAGCAGAAGTGGAGTTCAATGTTCCTGGACACTGACTCGACAGTCTCTTCTCTTAATAAAACAATAAAATAACTTTAAAATAGAATAAATAACTGAAAGCAATAATTAATGGCAATTCATTTATTTAGTAAATAGCCATATAATACAACATACTTATTCATTCCATACTTTTTTTCAGGATGACGCTGCATAAATATTTTATGGCCCAGCTTTTTTGCCGTAAATGACCTTTTCGATATGTAGGGTTTTGTCACCTTGTGATTTTTTTCTTTTTCTTTTTTTAATTCATCTGGTCTTCACAAACAATTGGTAACATTATGGAAATTCATTGGGTTAATAGTATCTGCACATTTAGTTTAGCTCTACACGTCCCACATTGACACCGAACTAGATGTCCTAACCAGTGCAATGCAATAAAGCTATTAACGCAACATCTCTTCCAATGAAAATCTGAGCTTTCATCCAAACCAGCCACGATTAGTCTCACTTGGTTTCTATTTCTGTGGTGTTTTGCAGGGTACCTCCACCCAGTGTGAAATCTCACTGCTTCAAAATCCCTGTTCCACATAACTGTATAGTACATTAAATATTTTCTGATTGGTTGTGATTGCAAGGATGCTGACTTTTGACCAAATGAAGAAACTCACATGAATCACTTTTGTCGGTTTTGATGAATCCTGTTCATTTTTTAGCCTTTGCTGCAAAGAAGCTTTTCCCACATCTTTGCCTGTAGTTATTTTAAACAAACACTTTCCATGATTCCTGCTAATTCACTCTCATTCCAGTGTGGCATCTGTGGGTTTACCATCGCAACTGGAGGGGCGGCGCGGCTCGTCTTTGGATATGACAGCTACGGGAACACGTGCGGCCAACGCAACGAGCCCATCGAAGGGGTTCGGCTGAGCGGTCTCGACCATATTGACAGAAAGTGAGTCAGCTCGCCTTTCATCCCTCTCTCACCTGTTTTGTACACTTAGCCCCCACGCACCATCCCCTCACCTCCTCCTCATCCTCATTGCACACCAGTTTTTCTCTGTCGTAAAGTGGTCAGCAGTGAAATCAGAGCGCTCCAGCTCCTTGCCCTTTAATTATCACATCAATGCAAATGTCAAACGGCTGGCGTTTCACCTCGAGATGGCTGAGGACTATCTGAGCTACACACACAGTGCCTTGAATAATTCAGTACTGGCCCTGAGGACGGGTACTGTCACAGTGTGCAGCCCTTAATGGGTGCTAGCCTGAAGGAAAGACAGGTATTGCAGGCTATTTCATTTGTAGAGCTGTCAAATTACGTGGTTTTTTTGGCTCTCCTGTGTGGTTGAACTGAATTGTATGTAGCTTTTTAGAGATGGGTCTGAGATCTGACTCATCACAAGGCAGAGTGATTCATTTGGTGGAGTATTCACTGGCTTGTCAGAGAAGACGTGAAGTTAATAATGGCTTGAAAATGTCTTGCTGGAGCTGTCAGAGAGATGGCTGTGTTGGCAGAGGGCATGCGGTTTACCTTTGTATTAAATGACGTCAAGGCTTCATACTAATGCAATTTTAAGCTTGTAAAGGAATAGTTCTGTCATAATTCACTCATGTTACTCATTAACACCCTCATGTTGTTCCATACCTGCAGGACTTTATTTTGAACTCAAAACTGAACTAAAAAAATACATATTTTTTTTGCTCATCCAATGAAAGTCAATGGTGTCCAATCTCACTAAATCTAACTAACCCCAAACTTTATGAAAACCAAGTTGCAAAAAGTGCTTGTTTTATCATAACTATACCCATATTAGCACATGTCTTCCCATGATTACATATTCAGACACTTGATCCGACATGATGAACAACAGTGTGGGCTATGCTACACTAGAATTTGCTAACTAGAGGTCATTTACATATATAAGTCTTATTTACAGGTTTTTTTTACTGTACTGAAGCACACATTTACCATAATATGTATGAGATAAAAAAAAAAAAAGCTAAGCATTTTTGCTAACCAATGCTTTGACGTGCGTTCCGTGTCTGAATGTCTGTTTTATTTTGGACTGTGTGATCACTCGTTTCTGCTTCTTTTTCACTTGTGTTTTGATCCGGAGATTCTGTACTCTTTCAGAAGATGTGTAATAGCGCCCCCTGCAGTATAACAGTAAAAACACAGATTGCCGGAAATTTCCGTCAATGGCGGGAAATGTGTCATAAATTATGAAAGATTCCGTAAATGGCGGGAAAGAGCCAATGTGTTACCACACACTATACTTGAGTGCTAGACAGTCGTAACAGCATAATAAGCAGTAATACAGCATAATAATAGACTTCAGGGATAAGGCCTGTAAAATGCATATAATTTTCATGTAGACAACAGGGGAAATGAAAATAACCACTGAACCTAATCTAACCCAAAGCTTGCTGCACAAAAACTGCTGACAACCTTTACAGCATGCAATAAACAATGAAATACATGAGAGGAAAAGATGGACAATAACCCCATTAAACAGAGATGGATAAAGTGAGGGATCGTGGGTAGTGGGAGCGGCCTGCTGGATCATGGTATTAGAAGCTGAGAAAGTAAAACTAAGCTAAGCGCATTAACCAGATGAACTTTGCTCGGCTAACAACATTAGCTTGCTAACTCAGTCTGCCTCCTGACACACACAAAGTTACATTCCAAGCATGTACTTTATCCAGTACAGCAGTGGTCTTTCTAGTAGGGGTGTTTGATGGGTATTTATTTTTATTTTTTTTGAGAACCACTGGCCTAAGGTGTTCATTTCATCTGGAAACTGCAGTGAATTGTATGTATAGGTACGTTAGGTAGAGGCACGTATTTCCAATGAGCCTAACCGTTGGCGACGTGTGTGTCTGTGTATATAGAGAGAATGATATGGAGGGTATGTAGTGCTGCTCAAGGGGATTGCACATCTCTAGTGCTAGTGGACCTGTATTTTGAGCCAGAGATAAAGCTGTAATAAGAGGAAGACGAAAAGAAAGTAGGAATAGCTCGCTCACATCTGTCTCTTTTATAACAAGAATAAATGAAGCAATTACTCCAAGCTATATGTTGTAATACTAGGATACGCAAACACCTGGACACGTGCTAAATCACACACAGGCAACATCACATGAAAAAACTACTAATGTGAAACGCCAACATAAATCGCTGCTTATCACAAAAAAAAATTCTGTAAATGGCCAACTGGCATAATTTTAGTGTCCTCAAAGGCTATAATTTTTAACTCATATTCTATCAAGGCTGGACAGCAAAGAACATTTTTATCATAAACATAAAATTAGCTATTCAAATTGTGCTTTGTTTTGTTAGCAATGTGAATTAAGTCAAATGTGAAAATTGTAATCGTACCCCTGATGAACTGAAACAGACATATCAAAATGAGTTTGGGGTCTGTAAAAAATGATAATGTCTCAAAGTCTCATGTTCACCAAGGCTGCAATAAAAACAGTAATATTGTAAAATATTACAATTTAAAATAACCTTTTTCTATTTGAATGTATTTTAAAATGTAATACATTTTTCAGCATCATAACTCTGGTCTTCAGTGTCACATGATCTTTCAGAAATCATTCTAATATGCTGATTTGCTGCTCAAGAAACATTTCTTATTATTATTATCATCATCATTGTTAAAAATAGTTGTTGCTTAATATTTTTGTGGAAACCATGATACATTTTTTCTTTGCTGAATAGAATGTTTAAAAGAGCAGCATTTATTTAAAACAAACACTTTTGATCAATCTAAAACATATTCAAATAGAAAACAGTTATTTTAAGTTGTAAAAATATTTCACAATATTTCTGTTTTTACTGTATCTTTGATTAAATCAATGCAGCTTTGGTAAGCATAAGAGACTTCTTTAAAAAAAACATTCTTAACAACCCCAAACTTTTTTCCGTGTATGTCTATGTAGTACATTAAGCCTTTATTATAAAACAAGAAATTCAGTAGTTGACACTGTAGAAAAACTGTAGTTGTTGTTTGCATATCTGAATGCTATTCTTGTCAAATCTTTTCACATTAGACTTCCCCGAGGACAGGTCTGGGCTCCGTACAGTAAACCTCTTCTGTGGCCAGGCCGTTTTGACAGGATCTGTGCTAATGTGCGCGTGTGTCCCCTGCTACTGACAGTCTGTTTTTGTGCTGAGCACACAAGACAATGGGTCCCTCGTCCCCGCGCGGGCACCGTGCCCACTTCACACCACAGGAAAAGATGAAGTAAAGCCACAGAGGAGGCTTGGCTTATAAACAAGCTCTCAGTTCCCCTCTGCCAAAAAACTGGGCTGAACGGTCCTGTGACGAAAAATATCTGCTGTTCAGAGTTGATCTTTATCGCACAATGCTGTGTTATCAGACTTCATGAAATAAACATCTTGTTTCGGTATTTCATTTGTCATCAGATTTGAGGTTATGTACTTTTCCTGTCTTGAAAAATGAGAGTTTGTTGTGGTTTTATTCACAGATTCGTCTTTTTCCTGGATCCATGCAACATAGACATCATTCAGAGGAAGATTAAGTCCATGGCGCTGTGCGTGTCACAATGTCCTACCGAGGAACTGGCGACTTACTACGACCTCAAGAGGTTTGCCATGATGAATGGTGAGTTGATCACCCAGTTAGCTATTGTGGACATGTAACGTCATCGTCACAGATATAATGCCAGCACATTGACTGGACATCTACCCATGGGAAAGACAAAGGTGTTCCTTATATATGTGGTCATGACCCCCAGTGTGTGTCTTTTCACACACATAGATTTAGACATATGTTCCTGTCAGGCACAGCCAGTAAGACCCGGTTGAGTTGCCTAAACAAAGGTTCCACTGACCCATCTTGCTGTAGGGTCTCTGTTGTTTACAGTCCAGTCTTGCTGTCTGTAGGGTTTGACACGTTCCATCTGACACCAAGGGGGAATATGAATGACATCATTGTTTCCCACTCAGAGACATGGACTTTCTCTGTGTTTTCTGTGCATCTGCTTATGAGGATAGTTCATTATGTATTTGGAGTTCACTTCATATTAAATGCGTAGTGAGTTAACTGATTTAATTAGTGACCCTATTATCTCATTTCGCATTCCTGCTGAAAACCAGCTAAACCAGTTTCTGATGATAGCTGATATCACTGTTATTTTAGTACTATTTATGTACTGTTATATAGCACTTATGGGTTTTATTTTTTATACTTTTAAATTTAGTAATATTGTTCTGCACTTTTCTTAAATATTTCTGTTTAGCTTAAATTTATCTTAAGTACAATTTTAGTTTTAGGAATTTTGTACTTATTTCAGTTAAAATGTTTTTTCATCTAACATATATTATATATTTTTAGTTAATTACTTTGAACATTATAAATGTCTTTACTGTCACTTTTGATCAACCGAATCAATGTGTCCTGAATAAAAGTATTAATTTCTTTCAAAAAAGAAAAAGAAAATCTTATTGACCCCAAAAAGAGCATTAGAGCAATGTTTATTTAATTTTTTTTGCCTGACCATTTTGGTCAACCTGATTAAAGCTGGTTGACTATTTTGATTTGAGCTAGTCGGGTCACCTGGTGAAGCTGGCTTCCTCTTATTGAGAATAATCTCAACTTATTGTTCCGACTTATTGTCCACCTTAAAGGTATCGTTCACCCCAAAATAAAAGTTCTGTCATTATTTACTCACCCTCAAGTTGTTCTAAAAAAATGAATGGAAGTCATTGGGGGCCAGCAACTGTTTGGTTACCAACATTCTTCAAAATATCTTCTTTTGTGCTCAACAGAACAAAGAAATTCATATAGGTTTAGAACAACTTGAGGGTGAGTAAATGACCATTTTCATTTTTGGGTAAACTATCCCTTTAAGTTAGCATGAGCTAGCATTATAGGGGTGATGTTGTGTGTATAATGCAAATGCATCTTTTTGTTCTCTTTTAGGGTCTGAGCTTTGTTCGTATGAGTTACCTGGTCATAAGTACCCTCAACTTCCCGAGCGATTCGAAAAGTGTCCCAAACTTCCAGTACCAGAGAGGTATGAAACAAACTCTTGACAAACAAACTCTCCCTATAAAGCGCAGCTCTTCCCCCCCCTTGATCTGTCCTCTATCCTCTATCCTCTATCCTCTGGCCTTTTCTATCTCTGCAGCAAAGCTCTTCCAGTGTTTAACCGCTGCACGCCTGTGGATATCTCCTGCTATGCTAAGTTTGCTGAAGCGGTGGTCACGTTTGTCAGTGACAACAGCATGTTAAACAGGCTGATTGCCGGGGTGGCGGCCAGCAAAGAGATCATTGTCGGGCTGTGTCTGCTGGCGTTAGGTAAACGTCTACTCTCTCTGGCTGCTGCTGCTGAGATTACATTTTCTTAATATGTTTTTACCTGTAAAATTAGTTGAAATGGATCATTACGGTCCCTGATATCCATATAAAATCAAGGATGCGTTAACAAACAAGCATCTAAATATAAGGCTCACTATTGTAATTATTACAGTGTTCTGAGCCACTATCAGATGAAGGCTTATCATCCCTTTAAGAAATAACATTTGCAACACATTTAAATTTCATAATACAATGTTTTTTAGATTGAGAACATCTTAATCTGATTTTGTTCCTCTGACGGCTGATCCTGTTTTGTGCATGCTGCAGTTTTGTCTATGATCCTCATGGTGATCATTCGTTACATCTCTGCTGTCCTGGTTTGGATCCTCACTGCAATGGTGGTTCTGGGTTCTTTGGGCAAGTCTGCTTTCTCTGATCTTTTCTCACCTCCTGAGCTGAAAATAACATTCTTTCTTTCTTCATTTGCACGTACTGTTCCTGAGTGCAAAATAGCACAATAGCGCAATCTGATTAATTAAACAGTTTAGCCAGTTGTCAAGGATACTAGGGATGCACAATACATTTGTGATCATGTGAGCATCACCCAAAGTTAGCAGTTTTTAATGATCATGTCAGTCTGATATTTTATTTGACTATTTTACTTGGTTATATTTTAATTTGTTCTATTTTATTTAGCTATATATTATTTTTATTTTATAATTTTGTTATATTGCTATTTTACATTGTTCTTTTCTATTGTATTTTGTTTATATTTTTATTTTATTTTATTGTTTTATTATTTTACTTTGGTTACATTTGAATGGTTTTATTTTATTTTGTTATTGTCTGTTTTTTATTTTATTTTATAATTTTGTTCTATTTTATTTTATTTAGTTTTCTTTGGTTTTGTTTTTAGTTATTTTTCTCAAACAATTTTTGAGACAAACAAAACAAACTTTGCCGGTTTCAAAAAGTAGGCTACTATTATCTATATCTAGGTATTATAAGTACAATTATCCATCTTAATACTGTAATTTACTTATAATCCTTATAGTTTTTGATGTCTGATTTTACTTCCATTTCCAAAATTTAGTGCGAGTTGTATTTTTGCTTAAAAAACAGACTAAACGGTATAGATTTATAATATCACTCTTCTTCATATGATCATATTGACTGTCAGCCAATATTATTATTATGTATCTGTTCCAAAAGGATGCACAGTAATCTAGTCCCAAACAAAGGTGAATCACCATTAACACAGTGTGTTTTATTTTAGGCTCACACCTGTTTTTGCAGTGTTGAATGTGAATTTGGCATGCGTTCTTTCTCAGGAGGCACCAGCGTTCTGTGGTGGTTATATATAGACTACAGAATGACGATGAATGAGACCATGTCTAAGGATCTGAGGGAAACAGAAGAACCCAACGGTGGCATGAAACCCACCAAAGACCATGCTCAAGGACTGCTCATCTATGCAGTTTCAGCAACTGTGTTCACTGTAAGCTCTCCAAGAAATGAGGATATGAAATATGGCTGGTGTTTTTGTGGCGGTGTCATGCTGCAAATTTCCCTCTTTCTGCTCCTGCAGGGAATATTGTTGCTTCTGATGTTGTTTATGAGGAAGAGGGTTGCCCTGACCATCGCCCTGTTCCACGTGGCAGGAAAAGTGTTTATCCACCTGCCACTGTTGGCGCTGCAGCCCTTCTGCACCTTCCTCGCTCTTTCTCTTTTTTGGGTTTACTGGATCATGGTCCTCCTCTTTCTCGGCACCACTGGTGAGATGAAGATGTCTGTGGGTTTTAAAGGGATATTTAACCGAAAAAGTCACTTAACTACCCTTATTTTGCTCCTAAATTTCTTTTACATGCTTCTTTCTTCCATCATTTTTTTTTTTTTATCACAGAGAGCTTTCAGTGTTTAGGGAAAAAGCGGCATTAATATTGTTTTAACTTTTTCATTTTGTTTTCCAAAGAAGAAAGAAAGTAAAATAGGTAATGGAATGATTTGAGGGTGGGCAAATGTTGTCAGGATTTGCTTTGCTTTGCTTTGCATTGCATTTTTTTTTTTTTGTCAGGACATAATGTGTACAAGGCTTAAAATAGCCTTCTGTTCAAGTCATTTTGTACAGATAATGTGGGACATTTACGTACTGCTGCACAAATTAGCCGGCTTTGCTTGGGCACCTTGTTTTCATTTTGACTGTATTATTATTGCAAAAAGTTCTTTAAAAGCAAAAATCTGTCCTGTCCACAGGGAACCCGGAGAAGAATGAGGATACTGGGCTGGTTGAGTTCAGGCTCACAGGAGGGCTGCAGTACATGACCTGGTACCACGCAGTGGGACTGATCTGGATTAGCGAGTTCATCCTGGCCTGTCAGCAGATGACCGTAGCCGGTGCTGTGGTAACCTACTATTTCACAAGGTCTGTATTTTTGTGGAAAATGTTCTCAAATGCCACTGGTCAACATTTTATTGTTAAAGGTGCAGCAAGCGATTTTAAACGCTGTTGAAAGTGGATCGGGCCGAGCAGCACGACACACTTGTAGCCAATCAGCATTAGGGGGCGTGTCCAATCATGATGGGGGAGGAGAGAGAGTGAGCAAGAGGGAGATTTGAACTGAAGAAAGACTGTAGAAAGAAATATGGCTGAGAGACATTACAAAAGAGAAAAGCTGAGAGGAAAAGAAGCTTTTTTTTTAGAAGAAGAGCTTTAGAACCCGCATTATTAGACAAGCTTTCCAGCGCTGGAGAGACCCAAGCGGGAAGGCCTGAAAACGGACGCCGAGGTTGCAATTTAGCCATTAAAACTATTATTTTGTAATACTATATTGGTTTACATTGTTTGAAATGACTTTGAATAATCTAGGATAAGTCTATAATTGCAGTTGTCTTCGACTAATCCTGCATTCATGATGTTGTTCTTAAAATAGCTCACAACTATAACCGAGAAAGATGAGTCATTTATTTCATATCCATTCAGGGACAAAACCAAACTCCCGGTGACACCCATCCTGTCATCAGTGCTGCGTCTGGTGCGGTATCACCTGGGCACTGTGGCCAAGGGCTCCTTCATCATCACCCTCGTCAAGATCCCACGCCTCATTCTCATGTACATCCACAACCAACTCAAAGGCAAGGTAAGGTCACAGCTCACTTTACGTGTCCTTCGGTTGTCGGATCTAAATTGCAAATCTCTGACGTCATGCATGTTTATGCTTATAGCAGGCAGTTTTCATTAGCACAAGAAAGTGCTTATGTTGTGCTTGGGACAATTACATCAGTGATTAACTAATAGTAAAACTAATGCGATTTATTATCGTCCTTTACGATTGTTGCTTGTCAGACTGTACGAACATGATCCTCGCTGTAAGCCATGATGTCACACTGTAAGATCTCAGTTGTCATAAATGTCAGACTGTACGACAGTCAAGACGCGTTAAAAACGGCTTTTCTTGAAAAATAAAGACAATCTGACGGTCGTCTTAGGAGAAGCCACACTGCAGGACTGTGAGTCAAATCTTCTGACACTGCCAGAATTTCGTCGGAGATCAAATTTGATCGCAACGGTCATTAATCGGCTGTCGGTGAACATGTCAAAATAACTTTCAAAGACTTCAGGTTTTAGCCTAGGATCAGAGGATTATTTTAGGATTTGCTAAATTTGTCTCAGACGGCCAAATCGCAGGCAAAATCGCACAGTGTGCACCCGGCTTAAGATGTTGTCTAGGAGTATTAAATACTAAACATAGTAAAAACACTTTTTTGCATTTAAGTCCTTTCATGGTAGAGACAGTGTTCTTTCAGTTGTATTCATATACTATTATAGTGTTTGTTCATATTATTTTAAATGAGATTTTATTTTTTACTTTAATTTGAAAGTTTTAGCAATTTTGTGTCAAGTTTTTTGTTGTCATTTTTAATTCGTTTTTTGTTTTAAATATGTGTATGTGTTTTTTGTTAACTTATTATTTATTAGTTTTAGTTACTAGAGACTGGCATGGGGGCACTTTCCATAAGATCATCTCTCAATGCAAATCAAACCAGCTATTTGGCTAACTGAAATAAAACCATGCCAATCTCTAGTTATGGTGAAGGGTGTGTGATGATGTGGGGCTATTTTAATTCCAAAGGCCAAGGGAACTTTATCAGGATGCATAGTATCCTGGATCCATGAAATAACTGGCCTTTAAAAAAATAAAAATCTGCCTGCCTCTATGGGAATTTAACATAGGGGTGTCCTGACTTATGCACCCTGTATTTTAAGGAAGAACATTTATTTATTTAAGATACATTATTCATTCACAAAGAAAATTGGTGTACTTAAAGGTTGGATTTTTCCTCATTTTATTAATCGAGGCATTAAGATTAATTTCCAAAAGATTATTTTTTAGTCAACTTTATCATGGGTGTGTTCACTTATGCTAAGCACTGAATGGCTTTTTGAATCAGCAGTCAGATTACGTTTCTTGTCTGAAAATGTTTTTCTATATACTTACTTTGGTATTTTCTTGTGTTTTGGGTGGGTATCTTTTGAAGTTAATGCCACAAGCTATTTATTACTGTCCTCTCGGGTTCCACTTTGGTGAACTGTCATTTACTTGATATATGGCTAGTGATCTCGGGAATATAATGAACTCTAATAGATATCAGCACCAGCTTTAAAGAGACAGATTTGGAGCATTGAGGTAGTGGCTGACAAATGTGCAAAAGACATGCACTGTGGGTAACACTTGCGCTTGCTCTGATTCTGTTCCATGTTACGCGCCCCACAGGAAAACGCTTGTGCACGCTGCATGCTGAAGGCCTGTATCTGCTGTCTGTGGTGTCTGGAGAAGTGCCTCAACTATCTGAATCAGGTAGGTCAGTAATTGAATTACTGCAAAACGAGGTAGAAATTGTCTATGTGGTGTTTTTAATATGCTGTAAGACAAACCATGTGCAAATTCACAAGTCAACACCATTCCTGAGTATTTTCTCCTTAAAACTGGTCTCAAAAACGCGGTTTGAAATCGCCCCTGTTCTCTACGTCACAAACATGTTGTAACCAATCACTTCAACGTGCCGGCGGGCTTTAGCATATCATTAACTATGATGCAAGGCAGGGGAGTCTCAAGAGAAGCCAGGTTATCCCAGTATATTTTTTCTGTTGATATGAAAATCGAGTGAATTATAGATTTATGATGTATATTACGATATTATGATGAACTATATGCCTTTCTCCACTGACGTTCTGAGTTGTTCAAAGTGTTTCCAAGGATGCTGATTGTTAGAAGGCAGCTGCCTGACTCTGAGATAGCGAATGGGAACATGGTTTGTGTAACATTACATTATTAGCTGTTTGATAATGTAGTCAAGCCAAAGGCTAATCATATTAGTTACCGTTATGTGTCTGACGTTGTAGAGAGCGATACATGAAAAGCATTACTATTCTGATACATCGACTTGTAGGCGAGCCTGCATAATTCACTCTTCCACTTCTTCTGAAACAGTTTCTGGTTCAAACGTATATGCAGTGCTTTAAGTGGGCCGGTACGCACCGGTACTCAGTACCACCACTTCCAAATATAGCTCTTGAGCGTACCGCCACCTCTCCGTGCGCCCAGAACGTGCTTTTAGCGTACCGGTACGCTCATTTGCACATCTGTTTTAATCCTTTGGCTGCGCTGCCGCTTTTCAGAGCTTCCTTCACAATGCACGCCTCCTAATTCGTCCCAGCGAGAGCAGAGACTACATTACCCATACACCCTGGAGTTTTACAAGTGAAAAGCGCATGCGTCGCTTTTACCGCTGTCAGTGTTAGCTGCTCGGTTGAAATACAAATAGAGCATCACAGTGCGTGGCGTGTCCTGGTTAAACCCCGCGAAGGTCCGTGAAGACTGAAGATCGTGTAATGTAGCTCATTGGTCGCACGTCAGAGGCGCCCGCGCCATTGGATGTGCAGTTGCCGCAGTACAGCCTATGAGCGAGCCAGATGCTCAATGTGTTTTACATATAAGCTTCATTAAATCAGAAAAGAAGTTTCCCTGCACATTCACTATATAATTCACTGGAGGAAAAAGTTCGCGTGGCCGTCTTCCGATTTGGAAGTCGCTCAAAAGGCTCTTTCGCGGTCGTGGCTTTAGTCGACTTCAGTGAGGCGCGGTGGTTTATGGGATGAGTAGTTCCTTCGCTCGGAAATGAAAATATGTACACAAACAACCTTTGACTTTATTTGGATTTTCTCTTCGTTTTTTCACTCGAAATGATATGTTGTATGCTTATGAGTTCAGCTGTTGTTGGTTATCTTCAGACATGCTCTAAAACTTATACGGTTTTTCCAAAACGTCAATGGGAGAAATGAATGGGAAATTTACTTCCGGCACCGAAGCTCTCTCGGGCTGTGGGCGGGACTGTGATGCTCTATACCCTGGCCTAGACAATAACATTTAATTTTGTAAAAGAATAAAAGTTTTTTTTTTTTTTTTTACAAATGTAATTTTACTCTGTTTATTAATGTTTTTGCTCAACATTTGTGATTTTTTTTGGAGGATTTATGATATATTTTAAATTTCTATAAATAAATAAATATTTATTTAAATAGGCTTTTTACAACAAAAAAAAATTGCATTTTATGTCAAATTCACTTTATAAAAGACCCAGATTTCTAACTTTCATTCATGGAGATAACATGGATAATTTTACATGGTTTAATGTAAGATTTTTGGTTATTTTTTTGAAAATGCAGTTTTAAAATAAAATAAAAATCACTTTAACCACTAGATGGCTATAGAGCTTCACTATATGCTATTTGCTATTTGACTAATCAAAATATATCTTTTCACAAGTTTTTCCAGTTGGATTCAGTAAAGTTGACTGAGTGGATCTCTGAGCTCGTGCGATTGAGTGGAGGCGCGGACTAATTTGCATATTCATGGTTCCATGTATACTAAATGAGGCAAGGGTTTAGAGCTACATTCAAGCTATTTTAAGGCATGAAGAAATTATTTCCACAGGAAAAAACATTTCAGTATGTCATTTTAGTGATCAAAGATGAGTTTTAAGGGACACATTTATTGACTTTAAAAGAACTGTGATCTATTAATTCTTGTAATCTGTTTCTAGAATGCTTATGCGGCGACGGCCATAAACAGCACCAGTTTCTGCACCTCGGCCCGTGATGCCTTCATGATCCTGGTGGAAAACGCTCTTAGGGTGGCGACCATCAACACCGTTGGGGATTTCGTTCTCTTCCTGGGCAAGGTGAAAGACAGATGAGTTTTGATAGTAGTAGTTGAATATTTTAAGAACTATAAATGATGCAAGATAAACGGTTTCATTCAGTGGTTTGAGGAGTGCCATTTTCTTTTGTATGTTGACATACACTACCATTCAAGTTTGGGGTCAGCAAGATTTAAAAAAAAAAAAATCTCATTCTCATCAATTTATCATTTATTTGATCAAAAATACAGTAAAACATTTACATGTGTTACATATGATTACAATTTAAAATAACTGTTTTTATATATATTTTAAAAGGCAATATATTCCTGTGATAAATTATTCCATTTTCAGCATAATTTCTCTAGTCTTCAGTGTCACATGATCCTTCAGAAATCATTCCAAATTTCCGATATGCTGATTTGGTGCTCAAAAAAAAACAGTTCTTCTTATTATTAATGTTAAAAACAGTTGTGCTGCTTAATATTCTTTTTGGTGAAAACCGCGATACATTTTTTTTTTCATGATTCTTCAATGAATAGAAAGCTCAAAAGAACAGCATTTATTTGAATGCCTTTTTTAAAAATAAAAAAGTCTTTACTGTCACTTTTGATCAATTTAATGTATCCTTGCAGAATTAAAGTGTTCATTTCTTATGTTAAAAAATCTTACTGACCCCAGACTTTTGAATTGTAGTGTATGTCCTACATCCAGCATAACTCTTATTTATTAATAATAACAATTCTGTTAAAAAAAGATTTGTAATAATGAGGCCAGATTTAGTTTTAGGTTATATTTTAAATGATTAAATTGCTGCTAAAGGTTTATTTGTCAACTTTTATGGCCTCAAACAGACATGAACTAAAAGTCACAAGCTTGTGTACTCATGCTAACCGAATGTTACTGGTTAAGCCGTTTCACCATCTTTCTGATGAAGCTGGTTTACCGAGAGCAACCCACCCTGTAAACCAAAATCTTTCCACTAGGATTTCTTTCTTGGTTGTTCTAGCTGCTAATTGAGCTTTTGGGTGCCATGCAGATCCTGATCGTGGCGTGCACGGCGTTCGCTGGGGTGTTAGCGCTGAACTATCAGAGAGATTACACCGAGTGGGTCCTGCCGCTCATCATCGTGTGTCTGTTCGCGTTCCTGGTGGCACACTGCTTCCTGTCCATCTTCGAGATCGTAGTGGACGTGCTCTTCCTCTGCTTTGCCATCGACACCAAATACAACAATGGCACACCTGGGAGGGAGTTCTACATGGACAAGGCCCTGATGGTGAGTCGACGACGCTGAAGAAAAGGTTGCAGAATAATCTGTGCAATCTCCTTCTGTCACCATAAATAGTCTCAGTGTTGGGAGAGCGCACTTGCCATCTGAGTCACGTTTCTGATTTGTGTTGTAGCTTCGTTCGTTCTTTTGAATGCGGGCTCTCTGCTGGCCTGGATACGTTCATATTTTAAGATTCAGATGGTGTCCCAGATATTCTCTCTGGACCACTTTCACCTTTTGTTTTGAAAAGCTGGTTGATTTTGCAAGGGGGAAAAACTCCCACAAGGCTGGTTTCTTGTGCACTCTTATGAGAGCGTTCTCCTTTTCACATAGTCAGCCAAATCGTGTAGCCAACAGCTTTGTGAAATCAAAAGAGAAGGCTCGAGCCTTGAGGTGCTGCACAGAATCACAGCCCTTCAGATATGCGAAGTCACAAACGGTAAAGTTTGTAGCACAGCGACTGACTTTGGAACTGCTTTCCTTCTGAGAGCTGCTTTGGTTAAAAATATGTGTTCAGTCTGCAATTACTGGCATCAATTCAGAACGTTTTTATTTTTGGCGGGAAAGCTGTTTTCCAACTGCACATTGAGGAGCTGTGCCCTAGTCTGCTTGAAAATGGTCTTCCGGTGTAAGAGATGGTTTGAAAACGATCGGAAAATTCGTGGCAATGATCTGCTATTGGTTACGCATCATTTACTTCACAGAATCGTCATTCAACAAGGTTAAGTGGAAATGATGAGTTGTTTTACTGGAATGTAAATGTTTTTTAGAAGCAGAGCCGAGCTGGAAAACAACATTTTCATCAGAGATTTTCACAATTATTACATTTTTTTTTAAAGTATTGTAAATAAAGCTTTGAATAAAATTGTAGTTCTATAATTTTGGCCCCATTTGCATTAGGATAATATTTTCATAATAAAAAAGCTTTTTTTAAACACAATTTTTAGTTGATCATGCATCCATATGTTTTATAATTAAATTATAATTCATATTATTCTCAGTGGTGATTCTCATTACTGTCATGAAGTAATTTTATTGTATTACAATACTGTGAAGTTTTTTTTTTAAATCAGTATTAAAGGCAGAAGAACAAATACTGTGTAAATATAATTTATATATGTGTGTTTGTAGTATTTGCTGTTCTGCATATAATTTACGCTGATTTAAATACAAAAATATTGTATGAACCTAATATATAACTATCTGTCTATCTATCTATCTATCTATCTATCTATCTATCTATCTATCTATCTATCTATCTATCTATCTGTCCGTCCGTCCGTCCGTCCGTCCGTCCGTCCGTCCGTCCGTCCGTCCGTCCGTCCGTCCGTCCGTCCGTCCGTCCGTCCGTCCGTCCGTCCGTCCGTCCGGTCTGTCTGTCTGTCTGTCTGTCTGTCTGTCTGTCTGTCTGTCTGTCTGTCTGTCTGTCTGTCTGTCTGTCTGGATAGATAGATAGATAGATAGATAGATAGATAGATAGATAGATAGATAGATAGATAGATAGATAGATAGATAGATAGATAGATAGATAGATAGATATTATTTTATTAAAATATATAAAAAGATAGAGGACAGTAATGAGAACTTGGGAATTAAAACATGATTAATTATCATTAGAATGTCTCAATGCTTCTTACATAAATCAAACATGAACTCAGACTGAGAAATGGAGCCTAGAGTGAAAAAGCCTCTAGGTGTACGGGACTGTAGTTTGATTTCTTTCTTTCTTTCATCTTCTGCAGGAGTTTGTGGAGAACAGCAGGAAGTCAATGGCGATAGAGGAGCGGGGGCGCAGCAAGCGCGCCCGTCCCAAGGAAGAGGTAGAGTTGACGGAGGTTAAGGCCATGGTGAGTGGTGACGTGGGTGAGGCAGGGGCGGAGTGGCAGGAGCTCCAGGAGTTCCACCTGTACTATCTGCTGCTGTGTGTGCTGATGGACTGGGCCCTGACGGAGCACAATCTGGTGCTGTGCCTCACACAAGACATGATCATCTTCCTGTCTGTCTGCCTGCCCACCTCCACCCTCTTCTTCCTGGTCACATTGCTCCAGAACACACCCGTGGCTGTTGCTGCATGCTGACTAACGCTTCCTCACCTCCTCCTCTCATTTCATCCATCTTTCTATGCATCGCACTAACAGAGCATGAGCATCTATTTTTCTATCTGTGGATTATTATTTTTATTTTTTTTTCATTCCATTTTTGCCTCTTCTTTTTTTACTGACTGTCTTGAACTCATATGGCGGCTATAAACTGTACTTGTATATCCGTGGCCTTAAAAACACCATGTTGCTCTTCGGAGGAAAGATAATTGAAACTGCTAGGCTGGAAAAACAAGAGCAGGAGAGGAAGGGAAAGACTTTATCTCTCACATCGATGGTCATATTATGATCTATAATATAAAAGGATTCTCCACAATTCTTAGTTAGCAATTTAGCTGGTGACAATTAACCCTTGGCTTGCTGGATAAACCACTGCAAATCGTGAGTTTAAACACTCAAACTATCAAAATGACTATTTGGTCAGTTTAGTTTGTTTAGTAAGATAATATTGGGACTGACTGTATATGGGTCGTTGACATGAAATGTTAGTCCAGGTTCTTTTGTGTGACATGCTATTAAAAATTCTCAAAATCGACCAGTCAATGTGTTGTAGGATGACTAGTTGATGACTTTATGTTTGTCTATTATTATTTGACATGCAGTTTTCCCCGACACTGATTGAGAGATGGTACAGAATATTTATTTTAAAGTGCTTTTTCGGATATTACCTATTGTGTAGTGTGTAATATAACAGTTTGTGAATGTAAAAGCTCTGCAAAGTTTTAAAGATCAAAGTTATTGTCTCCCAAAAGAAAGAAAAAAAACGATTCTGAACGAGTTCTGTAACGAGTCGTCAGTAATTCCAGTCATATTTCCTTCTCGAACTTATGTAGGTTTGAAACAAATTTGCATAATTCCAGCCTATGGTCTTCATTGCCGCGAACCACGTCTACTTTGACCTCTAAACATTGTAGTTGTAGCTGAGACTGGACACGTTTGGTGCGTGTTGTCGACATGTCGAAAAGAAGCCGCTTTCAGCACTGCGAAAGCAAATCCACAGTCACTTTCGAAGGATATCTGACCAATCAGAGAAGAGTAGTCTCTCGGTAAGGCGGGTTTAGAGAAACTGAATCCTTTATCGAACCATTTCACTGTGAGAAATGAGGTGATGCTGCAATGTATATTATGAGAAAATTAAAAATATATAGATTTTTTTTTTTTACTTTGGATTCATTGAATTGTAGGAGACCTCCAAAACAAAATTAGGAGCCTTTAAAATAGCATAAAAAAAATAAAAAAAAAAAAAAAAAAAATTTATACCACTCCACAAGATTATTTAAAGGGATAGTTGGCTCAAAAATGAAAAAATGTCTCATGTTGTTCCAAACATGTTAATAGTATGAAAGTCTCTGGCTGGGCAAAAAAAAAAAAAAAGTACATTCAAAATGTTCATTTTTGGGTCAAACATCTTTTTACATGAACTGCAAGAAAAATAAATATGTTTCCTTATATATTTCCTTATTTAACCCTAAACTCTTGATGTTGAAGAAGTTCATGGTCATTTTAAAAGTTCACATTATTTGTCAACTACCCATATACTCTCTGTGTTCCTGAAATCTGTTGTTATTGATATTGTTGGTGTGTTATAGAGGGGGATATCTGGTTTCAAGATTGCCTTTACCATCCATCATAACACCCTCTCAATAAGCATGGCTTCTCACACTTGCTTTTTGCAATGCTATTTTATGGCATTCTGCTCCTTGAAAACTGATGAAGTGGACTAACTCCTCCAGATCCAGATCAGATGAATGGTTGTTGGTTTGTTTGGGACTAATGATGTCTTTCTTTCCTGTAGGCTCCCGGGACAAGCTCTGCTTGACCAAAATCAGCCCATGGGACTTTTTAAAGACATTCCAAAATGTTTATTTTTACCAATGTGTAACATGTTTACTATGGTTTCACTCCAGGGAATACAATATTTTAATAAGAAACTGTAAAAAAAATGAAATAACAATGTAATGAAGCACTTTATATTGGAGCGCTGCATATTTTAAAAAGCCTGATGCATTTTTCGTAGTGATGTCCTTTTTATAAGACTAAAAAAAAAACCAGTTGCCATCTAGTGAAACACAGTATTAATAATGTCTAGAATCACTGTTTTTATTGTCAATTTTTTCATAACAAACTTTTCTTTGCGTTTATGAGAAACCCACATACTGCAGTGCAGCACTTGTTTGTTTTTTCCCTTTTAATCCAAATACTGAAGCATCTATGCTTTTTATTTCTTAATTTAAAAAAAAAAAAAAAGAGAGAAAATGCTTGGTTGTGTTATTTTACTCAAATAACGTTACCATGCTTGAAAATGAAGTCTGAGGGCCTTTCACTTCTGTGTAAAAAGATTGGTTGCTTGCTTTCCCTCCAATGGTGGTGATTTTTAGTTAGTTTCTGAGTTGTGATAAAACTAGTCAAAAGGTCAATTTTTCCTGCTGTGTCTGTTAGTACTGGAAGAAACTGGGTTGGGCTACCTTAAACTGGGAGGATGATGTTAATGGTTTCTAACTACAATCCACAGTTGCTGTAACTATGAGTATGAGTGACATTTACAACAAAAAGCACATACAAAAACAAATATATTACACAACATGGTGACTTCACCTGGTCAGTTACACTACCAGTCAAAAACATTTTTTTTTATGTTTTTGAAAAGTCTACCAATGGCACATTTATTTGAACAAAAAATACAGTACAACAGTAATATTGTGAAATATTATTACTAGTTAAAAAAACTGTTTTCTGTTTGAATATATTTTAAAATGTAATTTATTCCTGTGATGCAAAGCTGAGTTTTCAGCATCATTACTCTCCAGTCTTCAGTGTCACATGATCCTTCATCATTCCAATATGCTGATTTGATGCTCATGAAACATTTCTTATTATTATCGTTGTTAAAAACGGTTGTGCTGCTTAATATTTTGTGGAAACCGTAACACTTTTTTTCAGAAATCTTTGAAGTTCAATGAACAGCATTTACTTGAAATAGAAACATTTTGTAACATTTTAAATGTATTTACTGTAACTTTTAATCAATTGAATGCATTCTTAATATGCATAAGAGACTGATTTCAAAAACATAAAAAATTGTATTGATTCCAAACTTTTGACCGGTAGTGCATGTAGAAATGGTTTGTTAGCGTTAGCTTAACAGCATCCTTCAAAGAAATGCAAGGCTACTCCTGTTCGTAAATCAGCAGTGGGGCAATTCTGGTGCTGTAATGTGGCTTGGACATTGTCTTTGGTTGTTAAAGTAACTTGACCTTGCCTCATTTGACTGAAATTGAGTGCATGAGTATCTATGATGGAGATCCACACAGCACAAAGCACTGATCTCTCCTTCGGTGCAATTCCTTATCCAACCTGTAGGAGTAAAATGGCACAATGTTGCCTTTTCTACTTTGGGAGATATGTACTAATGTTAGCTTTTACATAGTTTTGTCGATTTATCTTTAGAACAAGTCATTTCTTTTGCTTTGCAACCCATGGAGAGTTTGGTCGCTTTAAAGGGATACTCCACTTTTTTTGGAAATAGGCTCATTTTACAACTCCCCCAGAGTTAAACTTGAGTTTTACCGTTTTTGAATCCATTCAGCCGATCTCCGGTTCTGGCGGTACCACTTTTAGCATAGCTTAGCATACATCATTGGAGTGGACAAGACCATTAGCATTTCTAAAAAAATAAATAAAAAAAAATGACCAAATAGTTTCGATATTTTTCCTATTTAGAACTTGACTCTTCTGTAGTTACATCGTGCACTAAGACCGACGGAAAATGTAAAGTTGCGATTTTCTAGGCTGATATGGCTAGGAACTATACTCTCATTCCTGCGTAATAATCAAGAAACTTCACTGCCGTACCATGAGAGCAGCAGGCGTAATGATATGACGCAGCGCCTGAAAATAGTTCCGTTGTGTTGACGGAAGGTGGCCTATTTTCAGGCGCTGCGTCATATCATTACGCCTGCTGCTCTCATGGTACGGCAGTGAAGTTTCTTGATTATTACGCAGGAATGAGAGTATAGTTCCTAGCCATATCAGCCTAGAGAATCGCAACTTTACATTTTCCGTCGGTCTTAGTGCACGATGTAACTACAGAAGAGTCAAGTTCTAAATAGGAAAAATATCGAAACTCTTTGGTAATTTTTTTTTTTTTTTTTTTGAAATGCTAATGGTCTTGTCCACTCCAATGATGTATGCTAAGCTATGCTAAAAGTGGTACCGCCAGAACCGGAGATCGGCTGAATGGATTCAAAAACGGTAAAACTCAACAGTTTAACTCTGGGGGAGTTGTAAAATGAGCCTATTTCCAAAAAAAAAGTGGAGTATCCCTTTAAGCTAGTGAGAGTTCTAGTGGCACCGACTGCATCAAACTTAAGTCTTCCTACTTGTGTATCTAGAAAGGAATCTTGAGAGGAAAAGTGACTGGAAAGGAAACGTCATTTTATTTTCTGCTAGACAGTGGGAGAGGAGAGTCACACAAAACTTGTATTTTGCCTTAACCAACTGAGTGAATGTCGCCCCCTGCTGGATTACATAGACTCGGAATTGAAACGGTTAATAAGCCTTAAAAAGATCTAGATCTAACCATTCACAGTATTTTAACTAACCCATCGAATGCCAGAACGTGGTAGATGTGGCTGAGGATCTGCAGTGGGTTTTTTTCTAACAAATGTCAGATTTAGCAAAAATGTCTGTGATGTGTGCAGTTTTTGTATGGATGTTTTGAACATGTCATGTTACATATTGATAAATATTGACTGAGGAATAGTTTTTTTTTTCTTTATTATTTTTATTCCATGTTTTCGTGTCTTGCATTGGAGGGAAATGTTGTGAATTGTGTTAAAATGAAGAGTTGCTTTTTTTTGGGAGGGTTCAGAAATGTACTTATGAAATATTAAGAGCATGAATTAAGAAAAAAAAAATCTAGGAGATTTAACATTTGCCACACAAAACTTATGCTGAAAGCATGTTAAATATTGCACTAAGATGGCATACATTAAACACAGAGATGAATTAAAGATATCTGTAAAACATTTATAGTTCAAATCGTCTTATAGCGCATTCAATATAGAGATGTTTCATAAATGTTTAAAGAAAATCTTCTCTGTCAACAAAATTGTCTTTTAATTTGCTTGACGTTGCAGTTTCTGGTTACGCAACCAACCCACAGTTTTATCAGGTGACATTAACTTGTTGACTGAACAAGTAGGTTGTGATTAAAGATGAACGGTGGAACTTGCCTTTTAGGGTGAATCTCACAAAAACATCACCCCAAATAAATTAAAAAAAAAGAAAAAGAAATGATTTTACATGAAGAACATTAATTGTGACAATATTTTCATGAGAATTCCGAGTGAAAATGTGCTTAATTTTAATTTCTGTAATGCATCTAGATGTTTTAATTTTAAGATTATATTTTTTATTATTATTTTACAATAAACTTTTATTGAAATCAGCACAAGGGCAGGCATATGTGCCCTAATATGAGGTATAAATGCAATTTAGAACACACGCGTGTGTGTGTGTGTATCCTTTTAGTAAACTTATTCCATTTTATTATTATTTTTTATTAATAATGATCTTGACAATTGTGCTTAATTGTCATACAATAATGTCACAATGCAAAAAAAAAAGAAGTTGTTTATGCCAAAAAAAATGGTTTTGTGAGATGAATCTTAAAAAAAAAAAAAAAAAAATTGGACTCAAAATGATCGAACTTAGGGATTTACGCCAGAAAACTGACCTTACAATGGGCATTTACTGCCTGAGAAAGTTTTTTTATGGATACCAGTGTCATAATCACCGGAACAGGATCTTTTTGGCCTCAAACATGGTCTTTGGCTCTCCACTTTATATTGCCAAATGTGCACATAAGGTAATGTAAGCAGTGCACAAACTCTCTCTTTTGCTACCTGGTTAGCTGTCGTTTTTGTTCATAGCCTTTTTCTTTCTTTAAATCACAGAAAGCATCTCAGTAACAGCTGTGACATCGCTAGTCCTGTCAGTGTGTATTAGAAAGAGACAGACGAGCTATGCTTAGAGGCAAGCTAGTAAAACCCATAACCACTGCACACACACACACACACACACACACACACACAGATGACCTGCATGCTCCTGACAAGGGATTTTTCTAACTCTTTAAAACAATGAGCCATTTTTGTAGGAACGTGAACTGTTTGGCATTAGAATACATGTGACTTAACACTGATAGAACAATAGCTTTATTATGCGACAAGCCACTGTTTTTATTTTTCGAGGTGAGATTGTGAGTCTGTTTCTCCTCTTTATTTAGGGAAACTGTGCTTCTGTTCGTCACACAGGGGAATAGGCCGATTCTGTTTTCAGATACAGTCATGGATAGGCAATACATCAGTTTACTCTTCTGGTGTGATATTAGCTATTAGCTCTTACCTGCAGTAAAGTTGTTTGTAACATTTAACTAAGTTTTTGTTGATTTGTTTGATTTTTATATTTATGATTTCATATGTATCCTGTTTTTTAAAGTAATAAAATGGGGGAAAAAATGACTGTTTCTTCAGTGTCAGCTGATCAGACAGACTTTACACTGGGTTTTCACCAAATATAAAGACAAACGAGTGAAAAACAGTTTTATATTTATTATGTGCATGTTTTCTGGATAATATTTAGGTTTGTAAATTATGCGTGAGGCTGATAATTATGCATGCGTGTGTTATATACAGTAGCAGCACAGTAAAAAAATATTTAAACAAAAAACATAAAAGCTTCAAAATCAAATCTAAAACCAATTCTTTGCTGAAGGGGTTACATATACATATACTGTTCAAAAGTTTGGGGTCACAAGATGTTTTAATTAAAGAAGTCTCTTATGCTCAACAAGGCTGCATTTATTTGATCAAAAATCACAGTAAAAAAAGTAAAATTGTGAAATATTACAATTTATTACAACTATTTCCTATTTATTCCTGTGATGCAAAGCTGAATTTTCAGCATCATTACTTGATAGTCTTCAGTGTCACATGATCCTTCAGAAATCATTCTAATATGCTGATTTGCTGCTCAAGAAACAATTTTCATCAATGTTGAATTCTTTGATTCTTTGAGGAATAGAAAAAAAACAGCATTTATTTAAAAAAAAAAATGTTGTAACAAAGTAAAACTGTTTTTTTTTTATCAATTTAATGCATCCTTGCTAAATTACATTTATTTCTGTAAAATTGACCCGAATCTTTTGAACAGTGGCATATCTGTGCAAATATGTAGGGCCTGGACATGCCCAATACTGAGGTCAGCTGCCCTTTAATGATCCAAATTATTGACCCTTTTGTTCAAGCCATTTGTGCATTGTCACAAAATGAAATTGTCATAATTTACTCACCTTCATGTCATCCTGATAAAAGCTTTTTGGTTTGTTCCTCATGCAACCTATTATATGACTTTTGAAGACTTGGAATATAGTGCATATAGAGTTTATAGAATAGAGTTTTGTGACTACTGATATGGTGCTTTTTTGGACAGAATCTATCTCCATTCACTTTTACTAAATGGAAATGGCTGATCATATGAGTTTGGAACAAAATGAGGGTGAGTAACTGATGAGTTCTTTTAATGTAGTGTTTCTCATTCAGCATTCGAGGCGTTCGCACATGCATCAAGAGCTTATGTTTGACTACTCTATACCTCCTCTTCATCTTCACTAGCCAGGGTGTCCAGCTCTTTGTCTTTGCACCGGACGTGTTCAGCTTTGTATGCTTTCTGCAAGTTCTCCAGCTCTCTAATCTCAGCGCGGAGGTGTTCCAGATGCACGGCGCGCCGGTTCCGTAGCAGCTTCATGGGCAGTGGGTTCATGTCATTGAAGGCAATGCTTGTCAGCTTTCTGTGGAAAAAGGGAGATAAGGTATATCGACATTATATCTAAGAAAACTATACAGAAATAAGCTAGCTGATATGTTTATTTCCTGCAGAAACGTGATTTGAAAAGAATCTCCCAAAGCAAGCTTTTCTTTGTGTTTTTTAAACTATGCCATCCATGCACTAAAAGCAGGAATGAGTAGGTACACGGTAGTATCAGGGGCGTATGTTTAAAATAGCCACACCACAGAAGCATCTGAGCCATATTTTGTTTTATTTGTGTGACTGCTGCTCAGACAGATGCAGGCTGTTTTGTTTTACTATGACTCAATGAATTATATATATATGGTGATGTCTGACTGTGGTGAAAAAAGCAACACTGTCACAGTGACTATCTACAATACCAGGAGCTCTTTAGAAATTAAATGGAAGAGAGAAAGAAACAGACTATATACTTACATAGTTTAATATATATATGTAAAAGTCTTAGGCACGTTAGTATTTTTACACAAAAATAGTTTTAAAGGTGTAATGTGTAATATTTCTGAGGATCTATTGACAGAAATGCAATATAAGATCCATAACTATGTGTTCAGTGGTGTATAAAGACCTTACTCAATGAACCGTTATGTTTTTATTACCTTAGAATTAGACATTTATATTCACATAACCGCGGGCACCCCCTTGAACCACATGAAATCAGGGATGAGTTCCCTAATGAATATTCATGAGTCTTCCCCTACCATCCTGTGAAAAAAAATCTCGCGGCCCGGGGCCAGTAAAAGAGTATGTCGGGCTAGTTGATGGGCCAGTGACTGGCCATCAGCAAAACAAACAGCAAACGTCATATACAGTGGCGCGAAGAGTGTCAATGTTACTTCAGGTTATTTATAACGTGTTAAAATGTCAAAGAACTGAGGCTGATACGAGAAAGAGGACATTCCTAGTAGGGCTGGGCGGTAAATCGAGTTTGTAGGCTACAGTATATCCATTTTTTTTTTAAACGATATGGAATGAGGCAATACCGTTTCGATACAGTAGTTTGATACGAGCACATCTGAAAAATAGCGGAGTACACAGTGTGAGCTCCTGCAGTGAAAGAACATAGTACAATTTGTCCTAAACATGACACAAGCTTATACTGGTAAGATATAGTTAACAAGTTTAAAGTAGCTTGCCCTGTCAGATGCTCTGACAGATACTGTTGCTGACTGAGAGATAAATACTTGCGCTGTTTAATGCGTTTGAGACGTGGTGCTTTCCTCAGTGCTTACATTTCACAGGTATATTCTCCATCTGTAAATGTTTGAAAGTCAAACAAATATGTCCATTTCACTGTCAGGAGAGGACGAGTTTCTGCAAGTGAATCTCCGCTAATATTCAAGCTCCCGTGAATGAGCGCCGCCGCGAGCACGCGCGCCAAACAGACGAGCACAATAGAAGAGTAGCCCAATAATTCTGACTAAAAGATACATAGGCCTATTGCTAAAATATTTGTTGTTGGAGACAATAAATGTGCCATATGTGGAATTTTAAACAAGTATGTTTTTATGAAAGTGAGCATTATAATGGGGTAATCAATAGGGGTGGTTAATCTGTCTGATTTCCCGATTCGATTCGATTACGATTATTGAAGTCCCGATTCGATTACAGTCGATTTTCGATTATTAACGATTCTCGATTAGCGATTATTAATTTTCCATTTCACAACAGTAAACAAAAATACACTACAAAGTGATTGCAGTATTAAAAAATATCAGCTGCTGAATTACTTAACTCTTTTATTGAGTAACAAAAACTCAAAGCACTTTCTGTGTCGTGTAGTTATAACTTCACAATTATTTGTATGTAGCTTATGTTCTGTAGAACACAGAAATGAATACATCACATTGTGTTGTGACTCATCAAGTTGAACTAAACAATAACAAATAAATGAAAGGCTTATTTCCTTTAGGAAAGATCAGAAAAGATACAGATCAGAACCAACATACTGTAGAAATCAGAAGATAAAAGATCAGAACCAACATACTGTAGAAATTGGACAATTTTCTTCTAGAAAAACAAGGTGTTGTTCAGGTGGAGGAAGACTGCAGGTTGCAGTCGAAACATGTCAAGGTAAAGAAAGTTTTTTCTCCACCTGAACACCTTGTCTTTCTAGAAGAAAATTGTCCAATTTAATCATTAAGAAGACAAAATGAAAATTTTTGAACAACTTACTGTAGCTTCAGCTTATATACTGTACTGTAGAACACAGTGACAAAATGCAAAACACTAACTTGTGAGTAATCAAGTTGTACTAAACACTTTAGTGTGGCAATGTTGACAGACGGCATGCGTTCTATCAACATGTTTAGAGCTCCTGCCATGAAAACCAAAATGAATCCACACTCTTGCTTTGAGCCCAGATGGAGCTGGGTGGATCGGTTGGTTGCTCGTTCCTGGTTCTTCCATTTTACACACCTGCTCTCACTCGCTCTGGCTGCCGTTACACGCGCTTGCTAATTGGAACTGGGCGCGTTCGTGACGTTCAACTTCCGGTATAACATTTTTTACAAAATAAAATAATGCAAATTTTTTTTTTTTTTAAATAATAAAAAATCGATTTTTGAAAATTTAATAATCGATTCATACTTGTCCATAACATACTCGCGATTAATCAATAATCGATTTTTTTCACCACCCCTAGTAATCAAATGCAGGCTAATATAATTAGTTTGTGCTTCTGTTTTTATTTTCATTTTTAGTTTAGCCTTTAGTCATTTTAAAAACAAAAGCATTATTTTTGCTTTTAGATTGTAATGTTACAATGTTAGAATGTAATATGATTTTAACAACCTTTTTGCACGTAATATATTGCATAGCCTACATTACATTCCCTATATTTGTTTCCATATCCTTCAATATCAATATTGTTTGGATATCATTGAGCAGGATGTGAAATAACATTTTTTTTAAATAAATACAGATTTTCTTTATCCAAATTGAAAAACGTAGAAAGTACCGAGATATATATCGTATATCGCCATTTAACCAAAAAATACCGAGATATGATTTTTTTGGCCATATCGCCCAGTCCTAATTCCTAGTGTCATGGAAAACGCAGTACACCTGGGTGGAGAAAGGCGATGAGGGCATGTACTGTTTCGTTTGCCGGAAATTTCCAACAAAAGCAGACCAAAATGCATAACCGGCCTGCCGACGGGCTATCTAAAGTGTAATCAAATTCCCCCCTAAACTTCTGCCTAGCCCCCCTAAAAATGTGTGATTAAGTGTAAGCTACACAAATTTGTGTTCGCTTCAGTCTTGTTATAATCAGATTCAGCGCGTTCTTCATTTTTTCTTCATTGACAGTTTTTTTAGGTCATAAATGTTAAACGAATGACAAAAATAATCAGGCAAACTAATATACTTTTGTCTAATTTCGCCATTTTGAAGTGAAAATAGGCCTATGTAATATTACTCACCACTCATGTAATGTAATAATTAGTTTACTGTCATTGTGAGGGGACAAGAAAAATTAACCCTAATGTATGCAATAAATACAGTTTAATGGAAAAGTGCTTTTCCTTCTATTTCTTTCAGGGCCAGTAAAAATATAGAAGGGGACAGTAAAACTCTGATCTACTGGCCCTGGGGGCCAGTGGGGATTTTTTTTTAATGTTGAGCCCTGTTAATTGTAATAATCCAGTGAGATTTTTGTATGCACAATGAGCCTTACAACAGCAGGTAGATCTGATCTCCGTTGAAGGTTTCTTCAAGCGTCTTGGAGACGTTTTCACAGTTTTTCTGGATTTATTCTGTCTCCGTTTTTCTGTTTCTTCATGTTATCACAGACAGCCTCGATGATGGCGAGATCAGATCTTCGTGTGGAGCACCGGCTGTTGTCAGACTCCTTGTGCATACAAAAATCTCACAGGATTTGTGTTAGAACTCATCCTTAAAAGGTGTAACCATGAATACTGTTATTTGGTATAGTGTAAGGCTTTATGAATACATACATTTATTGTATAATGTCTTAATACCTTTAGAATGCATCAAATACAGAAAATATTACTATTCTACACTGTAAAAGAACTTCCGTTGCTGTACATTACTCTACTATAAACTGAGTGTGTATACAGTAAATATACTTTCTCACCTTCCATCTGCAATGGTGATGGGGAAGATGCGGAGATACTGGTACATTTCGACGCTGTCTTGAATCTTTAAGATGTCTTCCTCTCTGTATTTGAAAAGAGCCAGTGCATATCGAAATATCACCTATGAAAAAGATGAATGGGGGGATTTTGTCCACAAAACTATAGCAGAATGTTCCGCAGAGTATTCAGAAACATTTATTAGTTTGCAATCTCTTCAGTAATTCAAGAGAAACCCAGTACTGATCCATACACTATTTCCAAGAATGCTCTGTCATAGATCCAAGGTACCTTGATGCCCTCATACAGGAAGGTGTCCCATACTTTAAACAGTATGCGGGTAGGCAGACTCTCAACGAACAGCACCAGGAACCATTCAACAGTGATGAGTGATACGTCTACTTTTAGCGCTTCCAGATGGGCTGTCAGTCGAGGCAGTTTCTCCGACATGAGGTCCTTTAGTACACGCTGGTCAGCCTGGATAGATGAGAAAAAGAAAGATGGAAGAAGTGTGTGAGAGAGACAGTAAAATGAACACGGGCCATTATGGAACCATGGGTCATTTTGAGGATACATTACTGCTTTAGGGTCAGTTTTTTGTTGTTGTTGAAAGAAAGCAAGAATTTTTTTTTAAATAAACTTAAAATAGAAAACAGTTGATTCAAATTGCCATAATATTACAGAAAATTACTGGTTTTACATAAGAAACTTACCTCAATCTATTAAAAAAAATCTGAGACCACTGAAAATCTACGATTGAAAATCGAATTTAAATCCGACAATAAACATCAAGTTTTAGGTTTAAGTATTAAAGTAAAACCAGCGTATTTTAAGATTCATATAGATATTTAAGATTTTCCAAGTTCTCACCTGACAGCCCAGCAGGTCTTTAGTGTAGTAATTGTGAGGCATGATGTACTCCACAACCACTACCAGACACCAGAAGGCATCTTCCTCATCCTGCAGTACCAGCAGAGCAATGGCCGCCAGTCTGAACACAGTGGCATAGATACTGGTATTTACCTTTCTTTTTGCATATAGTTGTCGTGTCATGGCAAACCTAGCCCTAATATATAAAACAGCGCCTGAAAGTGTCTGAGTTCAGAAATTTTTTAAAAACCTACTGGTATTCTTGTGCGTTCAATGTTTTGTGAAAGTTGTTTTTAATTTTTGTATGGATTTAGATAGCTATATTTTGTACAGCACTTTGGTCAACCAAGGTTGTTTTAAATGTGCTTTATAAATACAATAAACTTGAAACTTGAAACTAATATGATGAGCCTGTAAGGTGCCCTCTTCAGCAAGGTGTTGATCAACAAATGACCACTAGATGTCAGTATATCACATTACATGGTCAATATAAGGTCAGCATGATGTTAGTACTAAATAGCTAGTTGTTCATATAAGGTCAGCATGATGTTAGTACTAAATAGCTAGTTGTTCATATAAGGTCAGCATGATGTTAGTACTAAATAGCTAGTTGTTCAGTGTTCAGCATGGCAGACAAGACAACAAACACTTTACATGTAGATAGGGGTGTTAAAGGGTGTACTCATTTATGACATTAAATGTAAAATTAAGCATGTAAAAAAGCCATTTTTTATCAATTAATAGACATTTTTAAGTATATCTGGCTAAATCTGGCACTTTTTGGTTTAGTAACGTGTTATTTATCCCCATTTATTTAAAATTTTTATTTTATTTTTAGGTCTAGTGGGCAATATTCAGCTAAAAAGTTCTTGTGATTACTGCAACAATCAAAGCCAATCTCTCTTTATCATGTCTATTGTGGCTCTGCACCAATTACCAGTTGTTGCTTGGATTGTGATTACCTGTTGAGTCCCTGCACGTAGCCGATGGTGGGGTTTTGCCATGAGAACGCTTGCAGAACTCTCTCCAGCTTCTGAATCAAGGGGCTCGAAGGAGGGGAAAAGTATTGATTGGTGGTCAACGTACGATCCAGGTCCAGCTGGATCTGTCTGGGCACAAGGTGAGGTGAGGTTCTGCTCTTCTCGCACAGCTCCTGATAGCGGTCGGGATGGCGCTCTCTTAACGTCTTGGTTCTAGTCTGTATCATAAAACGCCAAACCCTCACGCGGTACTCGCGTGGCAAGCCTGTCCGGAGTAGACCCTTCAATTCTGTTGATGAAGAGAGTTCAGCTTCAGGACGTCCGAACAGGAGCTGAGCGCAACGAGCCAACAGCGGCCCATCGCATTCCTCGTGATTCAGCAGGTTTTGGGATCGGATCTCCAGGGCCTGGATCTTAGCGAGGAGCTTCAGGTCCTCAACTTTGTAGTCTACTGCGATCTTAAATCCATATTCATCGAACTCACTGTAGAATGTTGGGAATCGTGAATTTTTTTCCAACATAAACAGAACTTTGACAAACATTTATATGGCAAACTTCTTCTACTTTCTTTTAGCAGGGGCCTTATCTAAGCAACAACTGAGCTATTTCTTTATAAATCTCAGTATGTCTATGAACCGGAGTCATTTATTTCCATTCAAGTCTGGAATGGTTTACTATTCCAAGTGTGAATGAGAATTGAGAGCTCCAAAGAAGATAAGAACAGGTGAACTGATGGGACTGTGTGTACCTGATGGGGTTTATTTTGATGGCTGCGTTCAGGTCTGCCTGAACTGCATCTTTAAGCACCTTCTTGATTGCTTCCCTCAGCTCCGGATTCAATTCCTCACTCTCCTGGAGTTTCTGGAGGATTCCCAAATATCTGCTTTCCATCTGACAGTTATTGGCCTCTAAAACAGCACACTGACACACACACATAGTAAAGCTATAGTAAATCTGGTTTCAAACACTTTTTAAGTGACATTTACCAAACAATCATGCCATAAGATTCATATTCTAAAAATGGATAAGTTGTATAAGCACACTCTAACTTTAAAAACTCAAATCTCTCAGTTCATAAAGACCTATTCAGTGTTCAGATGAAGAGGTTAGCCAAGCAGAACAAAGTGTAAAGACGTCTTTAAAGTACAGCAGGAAGAAAATATGCTTGTTTTGGTGCAGGAAAACTTGACAGAAAAAAAAATTCACCTTTACTATCAGACTTTGCTCCTGTTCTGAACTTTTTCTCCAAAGAGTCGTCAGCTGGTAGATCTCAGAGTTTAGGTACTGGTTCTGGGTTTTATATGCTTTCAAATCATCCTGAAATAGAGATATGATTATGATTGTGTTTGCAGTAGAGCTGTAATCATGCTTGGCACAACCATTTCAGAATCGGACAAACTATTCATAAATAATGCAGATTTAGAGTATTATATATACTCCTGTGATGGCAAAGCCATATTTTCAGCATCATTACTCCAGTCTTCAGTGTCACATGACCCTTAATAAATCATTCTAATATGATTCTTTGATGAATATAAAATAAAAAACAAACAACACAAAAAACAGCAGAAAAGAATAGATTTTTTTGTATCAATGTCAAAGTCTTTCCTGTCACTTTTGATCAACTGAATGCATCCTTGCTGAATAAAAGTATTAATTTCTTCAAAAAGAAAAATAATCTTACTGACCTCAAAATTTTGAATGGTGGTCATGATTGCAAGAAAACAAGACAGAAAATAATTCTGCTTAATATTTTTGTGAAAACCAGGAATATTTGATGAATAGAAATATCAAAATAGAAAACTTTTGTTACATTGTAAATGTCTTTACTGTCACTTATATATGTGTGTAGATTGAAAAAGAATTAACAGTAAATATAGTAAAAAGTTTATTTTCTCACTTTCAAATGCATATTCTCCAGTGTTAGCTGTTTGAAGGTCTCAGTTTCCAGCCCATTGGTGCAATGCTGGTCCTCCCCACAGGCTGCTAACTTCTCAGATAGTTTCAATATCACTTCCTGTTTGGCCTGATTCTTGTGCATCAGGAGCTGGACACTCTCTTGGAGTTCAGCGACATGAGAGTCCCTCTGGTTCAGATCCCTCCGTAGGTTCTCGTTCTCCTGCTGCAGGGACTCCAGATGGTCTCTCAGTTTGGCTGCACGCCGTTCACCGTGTCTGAGGAGCTCCAAGCGATCCTCCTCTCCCTCCGCAGCTAGAAACTGAGCACAGGTGCGTTTCTCCAGCTGAGCATCTTCCAGCACTTTATGTAACAGCAACACCAACTCCTGACAAATGATACATATGCAGCTTTTAGTAGATTATATGAGTAATAAATAATCCAGCAGGAAGATGAAGGTGAAGTGGTGGTTAATGTCCTCACTTTACCTTCTGTGCTTTGACCTCTTCAGCCAGGGAAAGTTTTTCATGTTGAAGTTGAGATCTGTCTAGTTCTAGAGGTTGGAACTTTTCTTTCCAACTCTTCCTGTTTTGTGACACTGTGGATAGATTATTTTTGTGCAGGTCCACACACCTGGCATTAGAAGGGGATTCTGGGGTTTGAGAAGATCCGGGTGTGGGAACTGATAAAGCTAAGGAGGAAGGTGGCCATGAGCATTTACATTTAAAACAATTATTTATTATTTTTTCTGGCGAGAAAGTAGTAGCGCTTACTGTGTGTCTTAGACGAGGGTGTTTTTTGGTTGTCATTTGGGTCATCAATATGGAAAACACTTTGTCTAATTTCCTGTGACTGCCGGTTACGGAAACTGTGCATTGTGTTCCTGTAAATCAAACACAGATACACCTCTGAAGAAATTACTCACAATAACAACCACATTTTTTTAAGAAAAAGGCCAGTGTAAACATTGCAACATGAAGCTAAGCATGTTGTGGATGGTTGCCAGGGCATTGTTATGTGGTTGCTAAGGTGTTCTAAGTCTTAGTGCTTACAAAGATGTTATTAGGTAGTTGTTAGGGTGTTCTGGGTGGTTGTTTACTGGATCAAATTAACAGAGCCCACTCGAGTATCTAGATACAGCTTGATCCCTCCAATTTCAGTCTGAAGGGTTTCATTGCCAATTTAATCAACCATCTGGTGAAATTTGTAAGACAAATCACTTAAAAAAAGTAAAAGCAAAAACCTCATGATTTGGATCATGTCCATAGCACAGTTGCAGGACAAGTTGTGCTGAAGTTGAATACTTAGTATTGATAATGGAAACTAACCAATCATAAGTATGAGCAATAGTAAAAGATTGCCTTATAATTTATTCGGATTCATTTATTAACATCTTCCTTTGTGTGTGTATTATGTAATCAATTTAATGATTTTTTACATTGCAGATGATGACGAAACAGTGTTTGTCATGATGTGTTTTATTCAGAAAAAGAAGCAACTTACCACATCCTTATTGAGACAGACGTGAAACTACAGTTACTTCCTAATCTTATATTAGATAGACTATACTTTGCAATGCCTACATAATTTAGTAACCAAACAAGCAGAGGTTGACAACACAACTTCCTTACTTGAGTGAAAGTACAGCTACTACTGGTCAAATATTACTCCGTTACAAGTAAAGTAGTAAAGACCGATTTTTACTTACGGTAAGTAATAGTGCAGAAGTGCTTGTTTTAAGTATCAAAAGTATAATTAAGTAAATGTCAATGCATTGTTTTATTATTGTTGCATTGTTGTATGTAATACTTACAGTACCTTATGCCTCTGAATCTATGCCTGCCTACCCTCATATCAATATCACATTTATTTCTAGAACACAGTTCCAGTAGTGGGATTGAATGTGAGATTGAATAAGTGCACTCAATAACGTCCACAATAGTTTCGGACACCCAAAGGTTCTGACGTCAAAGCGACGTCGGGTTCTCACGTTAATATGATTTCGGGTTCAGATACTCAAAAAGTTTAAAGTACTTTGTTACTGTCCACCTCTGCAAACAAGCCAATTTTCTTGGTTTATTTTGTATCTTTTTTACTTAATAAGTTTACGTTTAAGTTTATGAACCCCTCATAAGACAGCTTGGTCACTGTCATACATATAACATGTCAGGAAGTATATGTGTGTGACAGAGTAATGATAACTTCCCTAAAATAATAATTCTAGAGAAATTTAGATAACACCGCTTTTTTTGGAAGGTATGATGTATTTTTCATTTTACCCTAAAAATATGCCATGATGCCAGTGTCCATTTTGTGAATTTTTTAGACCAGACAGAGAAAACATAATAAGTACATGTACTCACTGCAGCTCAATTAGCGGATGTTTGATTGACATATTGAGGGGGTTGTTTAATCCTGGTGCGGGCAGACTGGCAGCTTCTTCACCCACCAGGCCAGAAGGAGTCTTCACCATGGGCAAGAAGTTAGCTGTGTAGAAGAAAGCAGAAAGTATATTCAACAAACCCATTGCGTCAAATACATCTGATAGTCCAGTATAACAAGATGCTTTCAGATAATGAAACGTACTTGTTTCTTATTTGTTTTGTAAGAAAATATTTTTGTCATGTTTTCGAAAGAAGTCTCATGCTCACCAAGGCTGCATTTATTTAATCAAAAACAGTAATTTTGTGAAATATTATTGCAATTTAAAACAATTTTTAAAATGTCATTTATTCCTGTGATGCAAAGCTGTATTTTCAGCATCATTACTCCAGTCTTCAGTGTCACATGATCCTTCAGACATCATTCTAATATGCTGATTTGGTGCTTAAAAACATTTCTTGTTATTTCCAACTGTTGAAAATATTTGTGCTGATTAATATCTTTATGGAAACTGTGATATTCTGCTCTTTCTTGCTCCACCTAGTTCTTTTCTAATGACCACACAGCCACACAATGTTGTACGTTTATCACAGGGTGAGGTACATGTATCAGCATGCCTGAAATTCCTGATAATAACAGAGGTGCTGTTTAAAAGATCCATATGCTAACCATAGCTAGCACAGAGTAAAACAAACAAATATTATTTCGGTCTCTGAGAATACTTTTAGGTTATATTTGGCTGGTGGTGCTATATTTTGGATTTTCTACAGATTCAGCTGCTCAGACATTCACTTCCTCATTTCCTGCATTTGCATCTCATCCCACAGCTGTTTCCTAATGCCTGGATAACAGAGCTTGTGGTTGGAAGGGGGTGTCTGTGTAAAAGGAATGAAAGTGCTTTTAGCACAATGACAAGCCCAACCCAACTTGTATTCCTGGAAATGATGCATTTAAAAATTAGAAGAGACAGGGATAAGAAGAGAAGAGAGCAATTTGCAATATTAATAAGTCGTATACAGTAGCAGATATACATTTTAAAGCAATTTTATATCAAATTACTGCTGCCACACTTCTACTGTAAATTCAAAAAGGTTTCTGTGCCTCATAAATCTGTTTAAATTAAATGTCAGACTATAACATATTTTTTTATTAATTTAAATGTTAGTACACTACAGACACTTAATGTAAAGCTATCCATGTTTTGAATGAACTGTTATTTTTATACTTTCAGTTTTCATTTTAATTGTAGCTTTAGTATATTTTGTTCTGTGCTTCTGTCATTTAATATTTTTATTTTTTATTGATATATTAACATTTATACACTCACCGGCCACTTTATTAGGTACACCTGTCCATCTGCTCGTTAACACTTAATTTCTAAGCAGCCAATCACATGGCGGCAACTCAGTGCATTTAGGCATGTAGACATGGTCAAGACAATCTCCTGCAGTTCAAACCGAGCATCAGTATGGGGAAGAAAGTTGATTTGAGTGACTTTGAACGTGGCATGATTGTTGGTGCCAGAAGGGCTGGTCTGAGTATTTCAGAAACTGCTAATCTACTGGGATTTTCACGCACAACCATCTCTAGGGTTTACAGAGAATGGTCCGAAAAAGAAAAAACATCCAGTGAGCGGCAGTTCTGTGGGCGGAAATGCCTTGTTGATGCCAGAGGTCAGAGGAGAATGGCCAGACTGGTTCGAGCTGATAGAAGGGCAACAGTGACTGAAATAACCACTCGTTAAAACCGAGGTATGCAGCAAAGCATTTGTGAAGCCACAACACGCACAACCTTGAGGCGGATGGGCTACAACAGCAGAAGACTCCACCGGGTACCACTCATCTCCACTACAAATAGGAAAAAGAGGCTACAATTTGCAAGAGCTCACCAAAATTGAACAGTTGAAGACTGGAAAAATGTTGCCTGGTCTGATGAGTCTCGATTTCTGTTGAGACATTCAGATGTTAGAGTCAGAATTTGGCGTAAACAGAATGAGAACATGGAACCATCATGCCTTGTTACCACTGTGCAGGCTGGTGGTGGTGGTGGTGTAATGGTGTGGGGGATGTTTTCCTGGCACACTTTAGGCCCCTTAGTGCCAATTGGGCATCGTTTAAATGCCACGGCCTACCTGAGCATTGTTTCTGACCATGTCCATCCCTTTATGGCCACCATGTACCCATCCTCTGATGGCTACTTCCACCATGTCACAAAGCTCTAATCATTTCAAATTGGTTTCTTGAACATGACAATGAGTTCACTGTACTAAAATGGCCTCCACAGTCACCAGATCTCAACCCAATAGAGCATCTTTGGGATGTGGTGGAACGGGAGATTCGCATCATGGATGTGCAGCCGACAAATCTGCGGCAACTGTGTGATGCCATCATGTCAATATGGACCAAACTCCCTGAGGAATGCTTCCAGCACCTTGTTGAATCTATGCCACGAAGAATTGAGGCAGTTCTGAAGGCAAAAGGGGGTCCAACCCGTTACTAGCATGGGGTACCTAATAAAGTGGCCGGTGAGTGTATATTAATTTATACATTATTTTTCTTTATATTTTCTTTGATTTATTCTTTATATTTTATATATTATTTTATATTTTATTCTATTTCTGATTTATTTCAATAAATGCTAATGAAATCGTTTTAGTTAAAAATAACAACACTCAGTTTGTCACAGTTTGTCACAGGGGTTTTCACACAGCTCTATATTTTTGTAACTCAAGATGTACTAATGTTTCTGTTAATACTTTATAATAAGTATATATACTTCTATATTTGTGTCATGAATTACTGATCTGTGAAAGCATAGAAATACAAAAGGTTTCTCTCGCAGATGAGAGTGGATAATGGCTTTTTGCTCAGTCATTTAAATGTCTCCTCTTAGGTTAAGTGCACAGGGAAACTGAGCTCAGCAGTCATTTTGTGTTCAGTTAACTTCAAACCCCAGATTGTCAGCTAAGTGCTATTCAGAACTGATATTGGCTGCAAACCAGAGTACGTTGCATTGCTGTCCTTCAACATAGTGAATAAGATGGATATCAACATCCATCCCACCCTTTTCCAGAATTACTAAATGTTTAAAGCTTGCAGATGACTAACATTTCCTTTCCTGTCACACCCTCCTGCTGTGATTTGCCAGACAACACATGCACAAACAGTTGGAGACTGTATGAGTCCTGGTTAGCATTCTACAAATAAACCCCTTGGGCTAATGATGACTAAACTAAAACAATGCAACCAGCTGAGTAACGTGCTATCTGATTGGTCGCTTTCAGCAGCTCCCTTCGCGCTAATCTTGTGCTTTCCTCCCTCTATCCTTGCTTTTCCTTTCTCTGTCTCTGGCCTGTGCTCATGCTCAGAGCCTATGGTTTAGTAACATTGTTTAGTAACAATTGGGATGTTATCTTGAACACCAAATGTAGGTAGCATATAGTAGCATATAATAGACTCAGATTACCATCTGAATGAAGGATTTATAATAGTTTGAAGGTGCATTTCAAGCATTCTGGAATAATCCTCAAGTTCTGACTGGGCTGATCTTTCCCTTTCTATTAACTTATTATCACATGACTAGCCAGACAACTAGACTTTCCCCTCAGATCATATTTCATAAACAGTGTAATTTCCAAGGTGCAGTAACTGCTATTTAAATGTAACTTTTTTCAAATGAGAAATGCTAGGTTTCGTAGTGTCTTCCTCTTACCAGGGCAGTTTGCTGATGGTGTGCTTTCCACAGTTAGGTTGTCTGGTCTTGGCATGGACTGATGTTCAGCATGCTGCTCCCTGAATACGGCACGTTTCAACTGCAGCTGTTGCAACCAGTACATCTGGGTATCCCTGTTTGCTGCCTGAAAACAGAATAATGTTTGAAGACACGCCGTTTAGACTGGTTGCATAAACCTCTAAGGCTAGTCTTACAAGTTACACATCAAATTCTTTTCCTTAAGACTGTCATAGCTTTTTTAAATCAGTTAAACGTAGATTAGCCTAATTTGATACCAAAAACGAAGATTAACTGCCCCTGACTAACTGCTAGTGGGTCACACTAGAACTTAAGACACTGTCTTAACATAATGGCTGTGTTTATGGTATTTAGACAAAGTTTTCTAAAGCATTGTTGTCTTACTCGAAATGCTCGTCCGTTATTCCTCCACACTTAACTCCAATGTTAAATAATCAAATGAAGAGGAGAGACCCTTTCAGAAGTCCCTTTATGGAAGTACCACATTATTTAATATTCCGGCAGGCCATATTTGAAACATTTAAAAAAAAAAATCTGTTCAGAACACACTTTATCAAGATATGTACAGCAAGCAGCCTTTTCTCTCTGACCTAATTTCAGCACGGTTGATACTCAAGAATGTGATGTGTAAGGACTGTCCGACTCTACTGATAACAACAACAAGCTTTTTGGAGACAAGAAAGAAAGAAACGGAAAGAAAATAATAAGTAAGGCTTTATACGCATGAAGCTTGTTTTTTGAACAGCAACTGACCTTTGGAATCTCTAATGTTTTAAATCATGAACTGTCATTAGGCAATGGTTTCACTTTTTGTTTCTTTTTTTTCTCCTTTCATTTTAGTCCAATAGATGTTTTACGAACATTCACAGGTCCTTATACATTTCATATTTAACAGAAGATAGAACACATGAAAGGCATTGACATTTATTCATTATTTTCACAACCACATATTCCCTCCAATTTCATATTATTTCCCCCCCTGTATAGTTGCCATGTTCTTCTCATTGATTTGGTCTCATCCCCCATTTTTTCTTAAAAAAAAAATCACAATTTATGGAAGCCTGTTATTTCAAACCAAGCCATGTGATAACATTACCTTGAGAATGAAAGTGCGCTCTGGTGTCTGTATATGAAAGGTTCCCTCCTCTCCCTGCAACGGGTAACTGAACGTGGCCCGAGACAGATCCACCTTACCCAGAGGATTGATATCCTGTGCCATGCGGTAGTAAAACAGCTGACAGCTCTTCTCCTCGTAGGCAAACCAGCGGGACTTCCAGGCTTTGAGAGGTCCACCCTGCTTGTTGAGGTAGCCACATAGTTTACTGCCGGACTGAACGGGTGCCCTTCTGAAGGTGGCAGAGGTCCCATCAGGCTGAGCAGCATGGGTATTGGTGTCCTCTTTAGCCTGTGCCCCATCTGACCGACCCTGCTGTTGGTTCTCCTCAGCGCCGACACACACATCCACAGGAGATACGTGTATGTCTGGTGGTAGAGGTAGAGTGCTGGAGCTTCCCGTGCTCTCCATCTGCTTATCTCAACAAAGAGAATAAGTGACATCAGACAAAATGTTGTCCACGTATTTAAATGATGTCCATCAGCATAGCCGCACCAGAAGAATTTGATCACATAGAGCTTCAGTAAAATATATGCATACTATACTTAGGCTACTAATACACTAAACCAGGGGTAGGCAAGTTCGGTCCTAGAGAGCCGCTAGCAGAGTTTGGCACCAACCCTGAAAAAAGCCCTGACCTGCCTATAGCCTTAGTGATCCTGAAGACATGGATTAACTTGTTCAGGTGTGTCTCTGCAAGACAGCGGCTCTCTAGGACCGAACTTGCCTACCCCTGCCCTAAATGAACAATTAGAGTAAGATGTCCGCTTAAGAACGATGTGCATTAAGTGCATTTACTATTAAATTAAACATATTTAGATATAAGTTTAGTAGGCCTATGTGCTGGATGTTGATATATCCGCCTATATTTTATTAAGGGAAATAAATAGAAACATGTGCTAATTTAGTACTAATAGCACAAAATGTAAAATTATTATTTTATTATTATATCTTACCCCACTGTTGTCATTTATAATCTTTTTAATAGAGATTTTCATTTGAAAGGTAACTTAATTCTGACATATGCATATGTTTAATTGCCAATATTATCATTGAAGATGTCATAATAGCAACACTGAATTCAAATTGAAATTAAGTCACTTACCTTAGTCTATAGTCTATAAGTTTTAATGAATTGCAAAGATGTCTGAAATGTACATCCAAGCATGGAATTTAATTATAACAACCACCCCATTAATTACTAAATATTTTTACTTCAAAATAAAAACAATATTTTTCTCCATAAATCTAAAAACATTAATGTTTCCATTAATCCCTAATTAATACATAGACACAAAAAACTTTGATATTCAAAGACAAAAAAAATAGAGCAATTCTAACGTAAAACTGTTTTGACTGTTTTTCTATGTATGGTCAAGGGAAAATATTAATGCGAGGAGGTCATCTTGGGACATCTTATCCTACTTCGAAATAATAATACATTTTAAAAAAAAAGCATGGAGAATTGTTCGTCATTCAAAATACCCCTTTCAAACGAATTGCACAATACACACAGCTAGGTAATTTCAGTTTCAACCTAAACAGATTTCACATTTTTACCAGCATTCGTCTAGGTAATTATTTAAAGTAAACTGTATTATGCTTCATATCATATGAGTAAATCATACATAAAATATAGGTTCAAATTTCAAGCTGCATGACATTTAAAAATATATATATATATTTTAATGTACATTAATAAACTGTTAAACAGTATATAATGTATGTTAATGTTATTAATGAAACAATACATAAAAATGGTAACCCAGTCTTATCTTAGTCAACAACACCTGAGGTAACGTTGGTTAAATAGTTACACGCGCGCATGGTTCGCGCTGTCAGTTGGAATAACGTTAAATAAACTGAAACAAAACACACTAACATAACCCAGCAGTTGATAATAATCACATAACCTAACGTTACCTTGTTTTTAAAAGGCTTAAAAGGTTCTTTAGTCCATGTGTTTGTCCAGGGCGAGTCTATATGGCACTATCATATTTCTCACAGAGTTCCAGCCTTTTTTTTTTTACAGTCTATGGTTCCAGCATGAAGGAGATCAGGAAATGTCACACTTCAGGATTATCATGTAAATGTGGCTCGCGGACGTTTGGCAGGCGTGTCGTCATGAGGCATCGCCTTCAAACACTGATTTGAAGCACTGCTCCTTTCAAGCTGGTTTCAAGGAACTTATAAACTGTTGTAATAGTCAGGGTTATTTTGATTAGGCCTAAGCCATATAATTATATACGGGAGAATGACCGATTCAACACTTTAAATACAATGTCGTTGTTTTTGTACTTACAATAAATTATATAATTTGTATTTTACTCTTAACAATGTCCGTCCGACTCGTAAACGAATCGGTTTGGTCGGATCTTTTCATATTTTTAACGAATCAGTTGAACCAGTCCACAAAACGCCTTTTCAGTATTCAATCATGTACGAGTAATTAATATACAATTAATCAACCAATAAGTGAGCTCATCGTAAGAGCATTTATAGTTACGCCTTGAATGAATGACAGTTTTATCAATATTTATTCACAAACACACGTGAAATAAATAAATAAATTGTAGTATTGTTTAATAATGTAAATGGAAACTGTATTATTTACTAAGATTAATCATGGCTTCAACAAACTGACCCAGGAGTCGGAATTGCACCCTTATTTTATTACACTAAATCGAATCGCTGGATTGTTTTTTTAAACGATTCTTTGAAGAGCACAGTTCAAAAGAACCGATTCAAGGAAATTAATCTGACATCCGACACTGTTTCCTCCACGCCGCTAGGGCCCGCATCTGTTCATGTCTCCGCACAGCGACACTTTTTCTACGATGTCAGAGACTGCACTGACAACAACGTGCGTGTGTTGTGAATTGATATTCCCCAAATGATAATTTACCTCATATAGAAAGAATAGAAAATACAACAAGGTAAGTGTAACTTCTTTTAGATATACGCTGACTTGATTGTGTGCCATGATAAAGACAAACGTTTACTTTACATTTTATAGTCCTATAAATGATTCTCAAATTGAAATCAGTTATTTATTGGATAAATAAGAGCCTGTTGTCTAGTTAAACATATCTATTTTATCCAATTTAGTGGCACTCTATTGAGAAGTTATGATACAACCATATCTTGTATTTGCGCCATGGCAATAACGTGTTTTTAGACATATACCATGTTTTTTTTTCTCGAGTTACCTTGTAAATACCATGATGCATGAATATAGTAACCACTTACCATGGTGTATGCACTACCAGTCAAAAGTTTGGACAGAATTTATTTTGTTAGTAAAGGGAAGTGACCAACCAATCTCTAGCATTAATGTGTTTTAAGAGCATACCAGGATGCATGTCATGAAGTTGAAGTGGAGTGTCTTTTCCACTATGTCATGCTACAACATTTCTTGTTATCAAATTAAATCAATCAGTAATACAAAAAATTTACTTTTGTTTCAGATCTCATCTTGTTGAAAGCATCCATCCAAAATGCGAAACCTCAGCCTGCTGCAGCGCCTCAGATGTGTGGATCTTCCTATCCCGGGATCCCCGCAGTGTTTCACCATCAGAAGCGAGGATGGAACAGTGCTAGTGGCCTCTGAACTTGCCATCACAGAGTACGACCCACGGACCGGAGAGGTACTTCTAGATTAAATTTAAGTTTCCATATGGGTTCAAACCCCAGAAGATTGAGAGACTGACTGACTTAGTGTCTAGTACCAAATAGCTATACATTAATCTTGCTGTATAATGTGGTTTCATAGGTTTATAAAGAGGTTTCACTGATGACAGATGACTATCTCCCAGAGGATGGTAGTGGGCTTGTGGTGGGAATACAAGATCTGCCAGATCAGGAGTCAGTGTGTGTGGCCACTGCCAGTGGTGATGTCATTCTCTACAACCTCAACACCAGTCAGGTGATCATTAATTTGATCTAAATGCTCTTACATTAAAACATTTTTTAATAACACATGTGTGCTCTAACTGCTTTAATAATTTCTCTCTCACAGTTGGAGTGTGTTGGCAGTGTGGACAGTGGTCTAACCGGTATGACTTGGAGCCCAGACCAGGAGTTGGTGACTCTGACCACAGGTCTGTATCTCTAGCAATGTTATTTTAGAATCATTGAAATACAACAATGTTAACCCTACCTCTCATCAAATTTCTGTGTAACTCAATTAGTTCTGTTTAGAAGTGCATAATAATGACATTTTGCATTATGTCCATTTGTGTCTTATTATGGCATATCAGGTCAGGAGACCATTATCATGATGACCAAGGACTTTGAGCCAATAACCGAGGTTGCAATCAATCAGGATGACTTTGGCGAAGGTATAGCTAATAGAAAGTTTCATTTAACGCTCAATATCATTAGGATTGGGTATCGTTTAAATGTTAACAATCCCAATTCCGATTTTTCTAATCGATTCCTAATTTAGCCCCCCCCCCAAAAAAAAAAAAAACAAACATGGAATTATTTCACATTTATTATAAGTGTTATTGCAAAACATTTCATTGTAGCTGAATACCATGAATAAAAATCAATAGGCTATACAACACTTACACAAGCAACTTTTGCCTATGGTTTAAAAATGCCATAGCAAAAACACCTAGCCTAACTAATATAAATGTCAAGCATTATTAAAGACAAGTAAACACTCAGTAATTAAAAAAGAACAAATAAACAAATTAGCAATCGCCCATAAATCCAACTGAACAAAGATAAAATTAAAATAAACAGTGTTTTAAGATTTTCAGAGATTCAGGTACAGAAACTATAATCAAAATGTAAAATAACACTGCACTTAATAAAAAACTACAAAAATTATTCAGTCAAGAATAGCGAGTGAATTCTCTTTTTTCTTTAGTTGTTTGATAAGCGTTATTATAGACACGGCAGTAGGAATTTTAGGCTGCTTTCACTTTAAGAGCTGCACAGATCCAATATAGTTACACGTGTTTTCTTTGTCAACTGTTTACGTTCACTTGAGACATAACTGACTGTGTTTACATGTGAAAGTTAACGTGTTTCACGCATGTGAAAACAGCGTGTGATGATCTTGCACATTAAAATGACTTTTTGTGTGCGCTTTGGATGAGTGTGCTGCACAGAAAACAGTGCACGGGTCTTCTTGCGCCTGAATAGTTACAAGTCATTAAAATGCACACAAAGGAATCAATAAGAGGAATCAAAATTTAAAATTTAAATAATAAGTATCCAATTCCTGACCTTAGGTATCCAATTCTAGAATAGGCTTTATGCCGAGCGTCACGTGACCAAGCCGGAAAACGGATCACATCGCTTCCGATTCAGGTCTTTTGTATGTGCTTCATTAAATTTTTTGCGGTTTTACTCAAGATAACTTAAAAGGAGCAAGCAAAAATGAGCATAACCAATGTCCCTCGCATGTGCAGATTGATATCTAAAAGTTTTTTAATTTTTCTTCTTCACACTAACGTTTAGATATTTAAATAGCATAAAACACCAATAACAAAGTGAACTTAGTAGGTTAGCTGATTACCTTAAAAATCCATAGATATCGTAGTTAATTCTTACGCCCGTTAACACTTTCTCTGACAAGCGGATGCAATGAGACCCGTTTTCCGGTTTGGTCACGTGACGCTCGGCATAAAGCCTATTGGAATTGATTTTTGATTCCCAACCGTAAATATCATGCTTTCATGCAGGTGACTTGTGTTCACTGAATATGAGCAGATAAAGTGCCTGATTGATTATTTTGCTTCTGTGCATCAGATAAGTTCATCACAGTTGGTTGGGGGAAGAAGGAGACTCAGTTTCATGGCTCTGAGGGCAAGCAGGCCGCCCAACGGAAAGCAGCAGTAAGTTTTTCTTCTGTTTAGTATTGTTCTGCTTTACCAAACCAAACCAACCCAACGCAGCCAGCAAGTATGATACCGAGCTGAGGATCACCAGGAGACCATTGGCATTTCGACCTGGTTTGAATATGATCCTTCTTCTCACCTAGTTCTGATCCACTTTCACAGGAAGTGCAGCCTGCCCTGCCGTGGGACGACAGGAAGCCAAGGGTCACTTGGCGAGGCGATGGGCAGTTCTTTGCCGTCAGTGCTGTTTGTCCCAAGGCTGGTGAGAATTTCCCTTTTTACGGTTCTTGTTACATAAAAACGTTTGTGACTGTTAAAATATAGCTGGATTTTTGTTTCAGGTGCTCGAAAGGTTCGTATCTGGAACCGAGAATGTGTCCTGCAGGCCACCAGCGAGGTCGTTAACGGTCTGGAACACCCTCTCTGCTGGAAGTAAGACATCCTGAACGTCTTTTAACTTTTCTAACTATTTACAGAAAGTGAAATTATGCCCTTTTACCTCTGCCCTATCATTATCAATTAAAGTGCTGTTAATATTGAAGTATATTTTTCTTGTAGACCCTCTGGCAGCCTGATCGCTTCCACACAGCGACACCCTAACAAACACAGTGTGGTGTTTATGGAAAAGAACGGACTGATGCATGGAGATTTTACACTGCCTTTTGGAAAGGACCAGGTCAAGGTAGATATTAACTCCTCTAGTGTTGTCAAAAGTACCGACGGTACTGAAATTAAAAAAATTTGATGATACCAGCATTTCCCTCTAGCATTTTGAGCGTTGTTGAACGGATTCTTAAACACCTCTGATTGGCCATTGTGTTCATACGCTCAGCATATATGTCTCTGATTGGCCACTGAAGTCTTGAATGATTTTTTTTTTTAAGATTCAAGCTATAAATCATGGGGAATAAATATAAAATGGTCTGTGTTTTTCAGGTGAAGGAGCTGCTGTGGAACAGTGACTCTACTGTACTAGGGGTTTGGATGGAAGACTTAAAGGCTGGAGAGATCAACCATCCCAACACTTACAGTAAGATGCAAATCAAACTGCTTTGCATATTCAGTGATGGGGTGAGTAATAATCAGTGATGCTGATTAGGGCTGCATGATTAATCAAAATAAAACCAAAATCGCAATATGGCTTTGTGCAATTATCAAATCACAGAGACCGATATAATTAAATAAATATATGTGCTGTTTTTTCATGTACCTCATTATCCGCCAGTGTTTTCATTCTCGCATCGTCACTTTTGAGTCACTTTTACATCCATTTGGGAAAACAACATGTTCCAACCAATCTTCCCATACTTGTAATGAGAAGAGCTTATTAACAAAAGAGTCAGATGTCCATAAATATTAATTTTGTAATGTAATATAAAATTATTATTATATTTTTTTAAATACCCGTTTTTTATTTTACAATAAAATATTATATTTCTTATTTTGTTTTTATTTTCAATTTTTATATATATAATAATTATTATTAATTTTATATTGATATATAATCACAAGATTATGGCCAAATTGTGCAGCCCTAAAAAACAAGCACAGCATACCTGGAATTGTATTTATTTTTTAAATCGCAATCAATTTTTTTTTATCAGGAAAATCACACTTACATTCACTCACCCCGTACCTAAACCCCCCCTCCCCCATAAAAAAAATAAAATAATTCAGTCCTGGTGATGATACTCATTATCAGGGTTAGGGCTTATGTTTTAAACTTCTGACCTATTTCTTTCACAGTTCAGCTGTGGACTGTTGGGAATTATCACTGGTATCTGAAGCAGAGTTTGCATTTCGGCAATGAGCCCCTCAGGGCTCCGGCGTGTGTGTGTTGGGATCCGGAGAAGCCCTTGCGTCTCCACCTCCTGACTCGAGGATGGGCCGGCTACACCTACGACTGGGGCTGGAGCACTCAGCGCAGCTGTGGCAATGATTCCCATGACAACGCCAATGTGGCAGTGATTGATGGAGGTAGGGGTGGCCATTTTCCAACTCTTGAATAATTGACGAATCTCTAAAATGTTCTAAACAATGCATTATTTCTCATTTGTGTTGTAAATAAGGCATTTTAAAGGAGCTGTATGTAAGATTGTGGCCAAAACTAGTACTGCAATCACTGTCAAATTACTGTAGAGTGGTGTATCCCCTCCCCCTCCTCCCTGACTCGAGGTTGCCAGATCGGCTGCAGGATCCAGCAGGAACGTGACGAGCTGCAGCTGTGGTAACTAGAGCAGAGCTGGCAACCCGGATGCCGCAACACTACTGACTTCGTGATTGGTGGATAGGTGGAGGGTGGAGCATCAGACCAAAACACAACATGACAACATCAACATCAGTTGAGGGCTGCAACTGCACTTTTTAAATGACAATATCCTGGCCAGACTACTGTTGTCAGTGATATAAGTATTTGAAATGTACATGATTTCTTAATGTCTAGTGACATTTCAGGGCCATTTTATGATTAATTGAAATAAATTTCTTACATACAGCTCCTTTAACAATTGATGATTGAAGTGAATGGTTTCAGTGTTTAACTAACATGTGTTTTGCAGATAAAATTCTGGTGACAACATTCCGCCAGTGTGTGATCCCTCCACCTATGTGTGCGTTTGAACTTCAACTTCCTGTTCCTGTCAACTTGGTCACCTTCCATTCTCAAGCCCAGAGGACCAATGAGCTCGCAGCTCTCACAGCCGATGGGCATATTTATGTATACGGGGAAGGTGAGTCACACTCGAATTTGAAACTTTTATCAGAATTTAAAACGTCAATATCATGTTATGTAGGATTTATTCACTTGTGTTTCCTGTATTCAGGTGGTGGAGTTGAAAATGGAGGTGTACCCAAGGTTCTTGGCTTTAATGTCATCTCAGCACCATTAGTCTTAAGAAAGACATACAGGTACAGGATGATTTTGAGTTTCTCCAATCTGCTGATTTGGTGCTGAAGAAACATTTATTTTTATTATCAGTGTTAAACTTTCCCTGATTAAATGTTTTTGTAAAAAAATTCTTTAATGAATAGAAAGTTCAGAAGAACTGTCACGTTTTATCCATTTAATGCATTCTTTGTTGAATAAAAGTATTTTTTTCTTTAAAAAAATGTTTTGATGACAAACTTTTGAATGGTGGTGCAAGATATATTGCATTTAGTGTATATTTTAATGCAGCTCTAATAAAAAATGTTTTGACAAATTTATGTGAAATAACCTTTCAGAGCAAAACAAACAAATATATTAAATGTCTTTTTCACTGTTTTCTCAGAGACATGTGCTTGCGTAGAGTTTTAAGTTTTGTCATTTTCTCAGTCAGGCAAGCAGATTGATTGAGCACTACTGTGTCTGTGTGACTATGACATGCAGCCTGTATTCGGTGTGCTGATGCAGATGTGTGTGCAGGGTCGCCGCGGATCATGGGGAACCTCTAACGCTGCGCTTGCTGCTGTGGTTGAGTGAAGATTTGTTTTTGGCTGTGGCCCACGGAGTGTGCTTGACACGCCTGCTGAAACTGACCCCATCAGATAGCCAGGACCCCAAGGACACACTGGAGATCAGGTACTGCCCCCAAAATAACCAACTCCTCCGGTCTTGTTCACATTTGTATTTAGTGTAGCGCATACAAAGACAGACTGGTCTAACGAGCATAGACATGAGCTCAGGGGCTGAGAATTGTTCAAACTTGTGAATTTGCCAGTGTTTCTTTTTCTTACATTCTTGGTGTTGGTCATTTCTCAGGTCAGACGTTCCTGTGGATGGTCATGTGATCAGCTTGTGCCACAGCCTCAGAAATGGCACTGTGGCCCTGCAACTTGAAGATGGACAGATCCGGAAACTTCTTATGGGTCAGTCAGTTCATTAATTGTAACAGGAACTGAAAATGGCAATTTATGTTTAATCATGTTTTAAGTCTTTAAAAAAAGAAAAAATTTAAAAAAAGATGTAATCTAAAAATGACTAATGACATGTATAAAGGATATTAATGCTAGAATATTCCATACAGACTCTTCAGAGCTCAGTCTAACAGAATGGAAGGATTCAACTGGCAATACCATCAACTTCCCTCGGCCTTGTGTTCAGACGGCACTGTGTTCCCTCGGCGGAGAAGTAAATATATATTCTCCAGACAGAACTGAGTTGTCGGTCATGCTTTGCCCTTAAATTACAATAAATGCTTCATATGAATTTGTCTTTTAATAGGAATACTTGATAGGCCTCACTGAGAGATCACACCTCTATATCGGTGACTCACTGGTAGGTGTGAGGACCCCAAAAATGAGAACAAGGATATAAATTACATTACATTTGTTGTGTTAGTGACAAAATCTAGGCTGTTATGCTTATTAGAGTTTCTCTTCCACAGGTGGCTTCCAATATATCTTCATTTGTAGTTTATGATGACTTCCTCTTGCTCACCACACACTCTCATATGTGCCACTGTCTCAACATCAGCACGCTCTCTGTCAAAGGTACATGTGAACGCAACGAAGACATTAAATATGTAAATATATATCATATAAATATACACTACTGTTTAGGGGTGGAACGGTTCATGTATTCGTATCGAACCGAAACGGTACGGGCGTCACGGTTCGGTGCACGAATTTACACGGAGAATACACGGTATAAAAATAAATAAAACTCAGGTGCAAATTAATTAATGTAATGCGGAACTACTGTTAGATAAGCGGGTTCTTTAGGGACACATAATCTGTACCATCAGCTTAGCTCTGAATGCGCGTTCACTTCTGTAAGGGGTATACAGTTAAAAACCCAGAACCAGATATGAAGAATGAAGACCCGGAGTCAGAATTATAAAAAAATTAAAGAAAAGTTTTACTGAAGATAGTTTGCATTTTCATCAGCAGAAGTCAGCTTCAAGACTCACACAGGAGTTCGTAGGCCGCCTCGCTTACAGTTACAAAGATCACAGCAGTTATACCATTTCCAAGGTCTAAGCTACGTCATTGCTTACAGGTTGAATGATTCTCATTGGCTAAGAAACATTAAGAGCCTAAACAATTTAACACATGTGAGGAGATAGGGGTGCCTATCGCCATTAGTCAAGATAGTTGTCGTCCACTCATTAGATTTAGGTCTGTGGTGGCCTCGCAGGTTAGAGAAGGGCGCCGGGTTGTCTGGTCCGAACGTCCAGAACCTACATAGAATGTCATACGCACACACACAAATAACAGACACTAGCAAATAACAGCTCCCATCAAGGCTGAAGAGAGTCTGAGCTCCTTATTATCAGTTAAGTATACCAAAACATAATGCTAAAACATTCACTCGTTTGGGAGAAAAACAGATCACTGGCATTTACTCCCAAGGAAGGAAATATACTGGAAAGAATACATTTTAATACAACAATTAAAGTTCGATTGTAACGCTCAATATAGCTTGACCATATGTCCAACGAAGGATCATATGTGTCCACGCTGCCTTTAGGACCCTCTAACCTTTCTACTGATCCCAGAGAAAGAGACAAACGGCCTTGTGGGTTACGTGGCCTTCGTGTCCTGCGTGTACTACGTGCAATCTCAAAGTAAGATTGGAATGCACCTAAAAGAAACTGGTTATTTACATCACATGCATTTAAGAAAATATAATTTCACAAGCACAAAGAATATAAAAATTATTATGTGATAATGAATATATTTGATTATTGATTTTTATAAAGGAAGTATATAACCATTCAAAAGGATATATGATTATAGATGTATTTGTAGAGGCAAGGGATTTTGACCAACCCTTCACTTCAAACGTTGGCTTTATACGCGCGTCCTATTCGCTTTGGACTAGCGTCGAACTAGACGTGAATTTGAAGCTCTATTCGCGTTTGGTGTGACCGCATAATGAACAGGCTGCGATGTCAAGATTGCAATGCTGGAGAGTGTGTGTGTGTGTGTGCGCGAGAGAGAGGCGCGCGGGCGCGATCGAACTGTGTGAGTGAGTGAGTGAGTGAGTGAGTGAGTGAGTGAGTGAGTGAGTGAGTGAGTGAGTGAGTGAGTGAGTGAGTGAGTGAGTGAGTGAGTGAGTGAGTGAGTGAGTGAGTGAGTGAGTGAGTGAGTGAGTGAGTGAGTGAGTGAGTGAGTGAGTGAGTGAGTGAGTGAGTGAGTGAGTGAGTGAGTGAGTGAGTGAGTGAGTGAGTGAGTGAGTGAGTGAGTGAGTGAGTGAGTGAGTGAGTGAGTGAGTGAGTGAGTGAGTGAGTGAGTGAGTGAGTGAGTGAGTGAGTGAGTGAGTGAGTGAGTGAGTGAGTGAGTGAGTGAGTGAGTGAGTGAGTGAGTGAGTGAGTGAGAGTCAGTCAGTCAGTCAGTCAGTCAGTCAGTCATTAAACTTAAACCTGCAAAGTGTTTACTTATATTTGTGTACACTCGCAATAAAACACAACATTGTGCTTTTGTCAGACTGTAAAATCTTGTCAAACTGTAACCTACAACTGTCACCCAACCAAAATCACACACACACACACTGTTTTAAAAGCAAAACATATTTATCCAACTCCATTTCAAAACAGTCTGTCTTTTGGACATTCGTCATATTGCATTGGTTTTCATTTCTTGTCCTCGGAGCACTAATCTCACACATTCAACATTGATTAAAAAAGAAAATCGAATGTGTTTTTAATGGTAGTATTATTTTATACAGAAATCAATTATTTATAATTCAGATGAGAATAATGTTACATTGTCAATTAATAATGTTAATTAAAATCAAGGAAACCAAATATATTGATCTGAAATATAGCAAAATAATTTTAAATTAATAGTACAATTACCAAACATATCGCAAGGTCTTTTTGTCTTTTTATTAATTTAATTAATAAACTACTTATATAAAACTATTGTCAGTGCACTACAAATAAACTGGTTCTATGCCTTTATTAATAAAACTTATTTAAAAAATACAATGTCTTCTGCATTTTTGTTTTGCTTTTTCCCTCCATTGTACCGAAATCGTACCGAACCGTGACGTCTGAACCGAGGTATGAAGCGAAACGTGACTTCTGTGTACCGTTCCACCCCTACTACTGTTCAAAGTTTGGGGTTGGTAAGATGTTTTGTTTCGAAAGAAGTCTCTTATGCTCACCAAGCCTGCATTTATTTGATCAAGGTTTTTTTTAATGTAATTTTTTCCTGTGATGAATTTTTTTGCATCATTATGTTACTTCAGTGTCACATGATCCTTCAGAAATCATTCTAATATGCTGATTTGCTGCTCAAGAATCATTTATTATTATCATCAAAGATGAAATTCAGTATTCTTGAAGAGTTCAAAAGAACACCATTTATTTTAAAATATAAATGGTAGCATTATAGATGACTTTACTTTACAAATGATCAATTTAATGCATCTTTGATGAATAAAATCATTAAATTAAGACCCCAAAACTTTTGACCAGTGTTTTATCTAAATATAGGTATATATAAATGTAAATATACATGTATGATGTTATTGGTGTCCCTGCATAGGTCTGCAGTCAGCTCTGAGCTCAGATGCCAATCAGAATGATGAGACTGTAAGAAAGGTGGAACGAGGCTCTCGTATTGTTTCTGTGGTTCCCCAGGACACCAGACTCATACTGCAGGTGAACAGAAAGTGATTAACTAATTATCTTTCTAGGAAAAAAAAAATTTGGGATCCTCGCCACATCCAAGCATCAGAATGACATATGGTGCGTTCAAGTCATGTTGAAAAGATTGTATTTACGAGTTGAACTCACTTAAACGCTGTAAATAAGTCGTAGATATGAGTGGGAAGCTCTGGATTTTCTTTAAGCCCTGATCTTTATGAGTTGGGGGCATGTCAGTGAGAAACATGGTGGAATACCACAATATTTATAGGTATTTAGCAGTGACATTGTCAGGCTTTTTTATTTACAACAAAATAAGCTAATTCCCTGCACAAAATACAATAGCGTTGTAATACAATATGTAACAATAAAGTTTATTGTGGCAATGTGGCTTCATAAATTAATAAAGAAAAATTCAAAAGGAGCAGCATCCTTGCATTGTGGTGTTTTTCATAGTTTTCATAGGCATGCACCATTCACATTTTCTCCAAAAAAGTCTATTTGTACTGAATTTGTGGTTGTATATTTGGTGGTGTGTGTTTATATATATATTTTTTTCGTTGTTGCTTTTTAGATGCCACGAGGGAACCTGGAAACCATCCATCATCGGGCTCTTGTACTTTCTCAGCTCAGAAAATGGCTTGATGGGTATTTTACATTTACAAAAACTTCAGACAGTGCTACGTAAACAAAAAAGCATACTGATCTTTTTAAAAAATATTTGTATTTCCACATCGAAAAATACATTTATTGTATTAGTATTTTAAAATGTAAATATATTTGATTTTACATTTCTTATTCTACATGTCTGTATTTTCTATTAAAAAATAACTCACCGGTATTAAGATAAGAAAGATAAATGAAGTGAACCTGGTTTGAATTGATTTTAATCATTTTAATGTGTTGTCTGTTTCAGTCTCAGATTTAAAGATGCTTTCGAGAGCATGAGGAAGCTGAGGATCAACCTCAACCTCATTTATGACCACAATCCCTCTGTGAGTGACCTCACTCTGATGTCATTTCCTTTTACAGTAACATCTAAATGCATTCTTCCACACCATGGATTGCATTTCATTTCAGAGAATAGTACTAAATGAATAACCCCACTGCCGTCCACCTCCATCCCATGAATCCTCTCACAGGTGTTTCTTGACAACATTGAGATGTTCCTGAAACAGATTGACTCCATCAACCACATCAACCTGTTCCTCACTGAACTTAAGTAAGTTTTTAATGCAAAGGCATTGATTAAATCTCTTTTGTGTTTTCATGATTTCTCTATTAATTTAAGTATTTTGTCATTCTTAGAGAGGAAGACACCACCACAACAATGTACCCGAGTCCTTCACGCTCTGCCTCCAGTACAGCTTCAGGGAAAGGAGGAAAGAAGGTGGACATCGTCTGTGATGCTTTCCGGTCCACAATGGAGACTCTCGACCCACAGAAGTCAGTTCCTCTGTTATAAATGTTACATAATACATTTCAGGAAGTATAGTATAGCCCTTCTACTTTTTTTGCGATTACAACTAAGATTAGATTGAATTTCACACACAGTGTACGCCACGTCCTTTTCTTCCTCTTCTGACATGGTTTAATCTATACACAGATATTGTTTATGTGTTCTTACATCACACGTGAGAAAAACTACACCAGAACTGGAAATCGCTCTACAGAAGGTCCATGAGTTACGAGGTGAGCCTCAATAGACACATAATCAAACATGTTTGTTTACTGGGCTTGAGTCGGTTACATCTGTGTGTTTTGTGCGCAGTGAACCCCCCCAGCGGCTCCAACAGCGTGAGCGCAGAGGAAGCTCTGAAGTATCTTCTCTTCCTCGTCAATGTAAACGAGCTGTATGAGCATTCCCTCGGCACTTACGATTTTGACCTAGTGCTCATGGTGGCTGAAAAATCTCAGAAGGTCAGTCAGAAGATTCCCACTCTTGATATATTTCAACTCTTAGTATATATTATATTATATCTTGTTATATTTTTATTATATTGTAAAATGAACAAATGCAATTCTTTAAATTCATAATGAATAAGATTCACCTTTTCACAAGCTGCAATTTCAAATATTTGTATTACTACAGTAAATTATTTTATATTATAAGAACAAATTCAATTATATGAATACAATTCATCATTTCACATTTTATATTTATATTATATTATAGTCTATGATACTACACATAATGAATAGTTTACCTTTTCATATATAAGCAGCCATTTCAAATATTTGTATTATTATAATATATATCAGAAGCGATTTCATATAATATTTATATTATAATAGAAAAGAACAAATGCAATTCTGTAAACATAATGAATCATTTCATATATAAGCAGCCATTTCACATATTTGTATTATTTCATTATTTTATATTATAAAATGAACTAGTCCAATTTAATTAATAAATAATGAATAATACGCTATAATATAATAATATCTAAATACATATTTGTATTCCTATAATGTATCATATTATATTATTTTATATTATAACACAACAGGCACTTTCAGCGTTTTTGATGATGAGATTGATCTAGTTTCGGCACACGTCTGTCGTAGACGCTGTTTTGCAGTGGTTTATAGGCTTCTTCTCAAACATGTAGGACCCTAAAGAGTACCTGCCCTTCCTGAACATGCTGAAAACCCTGGAGCCAAACTACCAGCGCTACACCATCGATAAACACCTCAAGAGATACAGGAAGGCCTTACATCACCTCAGCAAGTGTGGTAAGGGCCTTGTAGGATGTCCCAAGTGAATACAACACCAAATATTCACTGTTGTCTCCATGTTTATTTGTCTTGTTCTACCTCATGTTTTCCAGATGAAGAACACTTCACAGAGTTGTTAAACTTGGTGAAAGATCAAAAACTGTACAGTGATGCTCTTGAGCTCTATCCTTCAGACAGTGAGCAATACAAGGCAAGTTTTATAGATGGTCCATATTTTTATATTTGTAACATTTTATTTTACCCTGAAGTCCGTTAGTCAAGGTTTGTCTCACCAATATATATACATATACACTGGCGTTCAAAAGTTTGGGATCGGTACTCTATTTTTTATGTTTTTAAAAGAAAACTGTCACTGTCACTCGTCTCATTTGCTTCAGCTGAATAGTGCTTGTTGTATTGCGCATAATTTTAGTAATTCCCGCAGTGGGCATAAGCTTGCACATAAAGCCGCCTCTCAAACAGCTCGCGAGGACCAAATTGACCTCTTTTTCTTGGCTTATTGCGCTTAAACGTTTAAATACATACACAATTATGTCAAATGCCCATCTTGCCAAGTATTCAGGTAAATGCAGTCAGTTTTGGAATGTAAATATAGAAAACGCACGTTGTGTAGCAGTATATTAGATCTGTGCATAAGCTCTTAAAGTGACAGGAGCCTAATATACCTGCTGCAAAAGACAGAGAAATCACTCGCTGCTCTTGACTGAATAACTTTTGTAACTTTAATTGTAAGCATTATGATTGCTTAATTTCTGTAGTATTTCTTACCTGAATACTACTGTTAGACCCACCTGAAAAACTTAAAGCCATGTTTATTTCATTTGTTTCTTTTTTCTATTGTATTTATTTGTGATATTGTTTGCAATTTGTTTATTTGTTCTTATGTTATTACTGACTGTTTACTTTTTTTTTGTAAATGTAGTTCAACGATTCAAATAAAGCCTCCCTGTTCTGTGTGTAAGCTATTACAACAAAAGTACCCAACTTATCCCAAAATTCTGAGATGGTAACAAATGATCTGTATGGCGGTATATCTGGCAGTTTTCCCTGTAGTATCGAAAATGGTATCGAATATCGATATTTTTTTAAGGTATCGTATCAAAGTTGGAAATTCCAGTATCGTGACAACACTAGTCTGAATACTCTATTCTGATTGGCTGGAATGTATGCATTGAAACCCTTTAATGCACAGGTAGTTCTAAGTCAGTTGAATCACTGTGCTGTTTTCATTGAAGCACACACACACATACGCCACTCGCACACAGAGATCGGAGATCGTGTTGCGCACAGTCAGAAACAGGAGAACAGAAACCCTGTGACTTTCATTAATCAATTAGCTTAAAATAGCAATGCTGACATGATCTTGACCCTCGACCCCTGTGATGTCATCAGACACTGAGCGTGGCCTATGCAGAGCATCTAGTTGAGCAGCAGCAGGCGGAGCAGGCGGGACTGTTGCTATGGAGATGTGGAGAGACGGGCCGTGCCCTGCAGGCCTTCATCAGCTGTACGAGCTGGAGGCATGCCCTCGCCGTGGCAACACACATCCCGTTGCCATCCGAACAGCTGGCGCTGCTTGCCAGGGACCTGGCAGGTTAAGACATTTCTGTTACGTATCTGTTTCCTACTGAGATTACGAATGTCCGTAAGCCATCTTGTATGTGTGATGTTTTCAGAGAAACTTCTAGAGGCCAGAAGGCACACAGAAGCCGCCCTGTGTTTGGAGCAGTATGCTAAGGTACACTGCATATTTCATAGTCATCATTGTTCCGCTCTCAAGAATGTGCTGTGCTAATATCTGTGTGTCGTCAGGACTGTGAGGAGGCGATATCCGCTCTGATACAGGGAGCTGCATGGGAAGAAGCGCTGAGATTGGTGAGCCTGTTCTTTTATGTGTGTCTTTCATTACCTGTTATTATTATCAGGTTATACTGTTTATTATTGTTGTACTGGATTACTTGATTCTGATTGCAGCATTGTTGCTAAACTGTATAAAATAATCTTTGATTTTCTAGAGATGCGCGGATGGGCTATTATTTCATCTGCAACCGCATTACAAAACTCATCATCCGTCCGCCATCCATCCGCACCAGCGTTTTTGACCAATTTTCAAAACCGCACCCGCCCGCCATCCGCTGATTGGGCGATACAAGGCGCTGCTGATGACAGCCGCGAGACTAGAAAGCTCTCAGAATATCAGCAGTGAACTCCTCTCCGATCGCCGCGCAGGGACACAAATAAATAAATAGCCTAAATTAAACGCACTTCAGCAAACCTGACCTTATCTGATAGGCTACTGTACAATATTTTCATTGTAGCCTAATAGAAAACGCATTTTGGCACATAATTTCAACATGCTGCTATTGTATGGGGCGCCAACAATGTTACCTGACAGTTCTCCATTACGGACGCGACCACTGTGAAAGTCTTTTAGTGCAGAGACCTCAAACAGAAGCACAAAGCCTTTCTTTAAAGCGAATTTCGTTTTGTATTAATTATATCTTAACTTTAATCCATGTTTCATTAACCAATTTCCTGGATTTAATAAATAAAAAGTAAATAGTCTATCTTGATTGTGTAGCCTAGGCTATTTTTCATTATAAAATATTAGGCTGTGTATACCGACATTGATCAATTATTAATATTAGATTTCATCTGTCTTTTGTAGTTAACTTATAGCTGATGGCGCACCAACAAACAAGCACTGACTTCGGTGTTTCTTTAATATCGAGGCTCAGTTTATTATATGATTGTTAGGCCTGTTGATGGTATAAAATGAATTGCACTGTGCCTTAAAGCTGCAGTCCGTAGCTTTTCCTCTTTGTCGCCATCTCTCTGTTCGAAATCTGTAACTGCAGTGATTCGCGGAATTATCATCTTTACGTGGGTTGTAAATCGGCATGAAACAGCGCGGATGAACTCAGTGTTTTGAACACAGCTGCTGTCAGTCACCGCGCTGTGTGGATACTGTCATACAGAATCACAGATTCACTTTTTGAAAGTTTGACCAACATAAGAATTTTCATAAGAAAATGTCTTCTGAACAAGTAAGTAACATCCATTTTTGTTCTGACCAACTAAGGGGGAAAAAGCATTCGACATGATAAGTGCAAATTATAGCCTACTTTGTTCTCAAATTGTTCATGTTAACAACATCAGCATTGCGTGACTAATGTTAAATTTAATGTGTTTTATGGTTACCTGTGTAGTTCAGAATTCATATTCTCCATAATAGCAAAACGAGAAAGGCACAACAAAGGAAACTCCATAACTGTGTGAATTAAGTAAACGTACTGTTACACGATTGAACTATTGAAATGTCTTACTTGTTCAGCAGGAAAAAGCCGTCTCTTCTTCCGTTTTGAACCCCTTCAAAACACGGAGTTCACGCACTTTTCAAAAGCCCCGCCGATGTTTAAATCCTTTTGTTCGCATGAGACGGTTTCTTTCTCTTTCTCTAGCCACCTTAAATCCGAAGTACGAAGTCTTTTGGGTTTTATAACTGCTGAATCTCCAGTTGACACTGATGATTGTTGTTTGGATCTTTCTGGATGCCATAAGTTTAATCATGTAAAGTGCTGCGAGAAAAGCCTATACATCTAAACATCTCGTCACGCGCAGTATAGCCGGCTAGCCGAAACTCCTTCTTTATGTGTACAGATGTGACGTAATGACGCAAAGACATGCTCGAATTTCCCGCGGAAACCCACCAGTACCACTGGAATTAAAATCATTATTACAAGCTAACCGTTTTGAATCTAGTTATGGCAAGCAGATAGTTTTGACCACTGGCAGAATATGTTTTTTTTAATATAATTATTTTGGATTATTTTTAACTTAAAAAAGTTACGGACAGCAGCTTTAAAAAGACGCACTCTCCGCTCTCTTCCCGTGCATTCAAAATTAACGGGAGTCTTCAGAACAGGCTCGTCCAGCGTCAACAGCACCGAACTTAGCTCCAATGTCAATCAACGTGTGGGCCACTTGGTGGAATCCTTTACCAGAATTTTTTTTTGGTTGTAGGTATAGTCAGATAACAGTATTTAACAATGTATACATATATTTTTCATTTGATTGGTTCAACCGCCCACCACCCGCCCGAATTTAATTAAAATATTTTTTTTTCGTCACGTCATCCTCCCGAAACCGCGGAGTCCGCGGCTGTAACCGCCAACCACGCATCTCTACTGTATACCAACAAATAATACATGAACTACATATATGCTCTATCATTCAAAGGTTTGGGGTCAGTAATTAATAATTTTATAAATGTGTAAATGGATAGTTTTATTCAGCAAGGATGCATTAAATTGATCACTAATAAAATATTTCTATTTCAAATAAATGCTGTCATGGGATCATGGCACTGGATCATGTGACACTGAAGACTGGAGTAATGATGCTGAATTAAATTCAGCTTTGATCACAGGAATAAATTACATTTTGAAACATTCAAATAGAAAACAAATTTAAATTTTAATAATATTTCAAAATATTACTGTTTTTGCTGTGTTTTTTAATCAAATAAATGCAGCCTTGGTGAGTCCAAGAGACTTTTTAAAAATCTTATCGACCATACTCAGTAGTGTACGATATATGAATTATATACCGTACTCTGCTTTCGAAGAGTATGGTCGATACAGTCTCTTATGTTTGTATGTATCATAACCTAATTTCTTTTTTATTTCATTTCAGATTTATTTGTACAACAGACAGGACATCATTGAGACAAATCTGAAGTCTGCTCTTTTAGATGGTAAACCATGTTATTTTACTTGTCTTGGCATTGACCTGTTTATTTTGTATCATATTTTGTGCTGCATCTTAACTGTACACTTGGTTTGCCTTCAGCTCACAGTAATCAGACGTCCTTCCTGGAGTCCCAGAAGACTTTGTTCATCCGCCACAAAAACCGTCTTGCTGTGGTCCGAGAACTTAAAGCCAAGGCCAGATTTGAGTTATTTGGTAAACAGGCAGTTTTAAGCCATTTCACATGTTTGATCTCATCCAATATTTTAATGAAGAGCTTTAATGTTAGTGTATATTTATTTTGATGATGTTTCTGTCAGGACCACTATCGTCAAATACGATTGACCTATATTAGCATATAGTTTGGATTGGCGGTATGGTTCTGTTCTGGGCAAGAACTCCCTGCGCATCCATGCAGTCTAACATGGATAAGAGCAGCGATAACCCCCCTTAGGGTAAACAGTACAGAACCAACATTAATGTATCGCAGATATCATTAATTCAAGATTTGAAGTACAACATAATTCGAGAATTTATTCTGATTCAAAGGCCACTCAGAAGGCCGAATACTGACTACACAAGAGGAGGAGCTGGGGAGGGAGGAGGGTAATTACCTCCTGAGAAACGCGATAGCTGCTGATAATACTGAAGTCAAGTCACATTTATTTATATAGCGCTTTTTACAATACAGATTGTTTCAAAGCAGCTTTACAGAGATAACAGGAAAATGCAACAAAGTTTGTTTCCAGAAGAAAATAGCGCCAACGTCCAGCTTAAGTAAGTTCAGTGATGTTTCATTTTGTTGTAAAAAAGTTATTAATTTAGTTCATTTATATACACTACCGTTCAAAAGTTTGGGGTCGGTACGATTTTAAATACTTTTAAAAGAATTCTCTTCTGCTAACCATGGCTGCGCTTATTTGATTAAAAATACAACAAAAATCAGTTATAGTATTAAATATTATTCCAGTGTAAATCAGCTGTTTTCTGTGTGAATATATAGTAAAGTGTAATTTATTCCTGTGATCAAAGCTGAATTTTCAGCATCACCAGTGTCAGTGTCTTCAGTGTCAAATGATCCTTCACAAATCAGTATAATATGAGGATTTGATGCTCAAGAAACATTTATTATTATTATCAATGTTGAAACAGTTGTTGCTCTGTCAGTTGTACAGTTTTTTTTGTTTGTTTTTTTAGGATTCTTTGATGAATAGGAAGTTCAAAAGAACAGCATTTGTTTGAAATAGACTCTTTTGTAACATTATAAATGTCTTTACTGTCCTTGATAAATAAAAGTATTGATTTCTTTCCTCCAAAAAATAGAAATAAAATTCTCACTGACCCCAAACTTTTGAACGGTAGTGTATATATATATATATATATATATACAGCCGCTCTGGAGAAAACCGTGATGTCTTCGTCCAGCTCAGGTTCAGTTCTCATATAATGGTGTCAATGCAGGCAGATCAATATTATTGTTGAATATTAAATGAAATGTCCCCAACTAAGCAAGCCAATGGCAACAAAGGTGAAGAAGGCGACAGCGGCAAGGAACCAAAACTCCTTCAGGTGGCAGGATGGAGAAAAAAAACCTTGGGAGAAACCAGGCACAGTCGGGGGGCCAGTTTTCCTCTGGCCAACGAACAAACAGTGTATGATTTTGATTCATGCAGCATTATAGGTCAAGAGTCAGACTGGATTGGAACAATCAGAATAAAGGAGTTTGTAAACAGTGATAGGCGTCGTATTCCTATAGGTAGACGTGGATCAGCTGAGAGTCAGCTGATGCGAGCTTGACTAACGTGACCTGCCAGAACTAACGCTACGCTTAATATTATTCTATTTCAGATGAGGATGGTGCTGACTGTGCAGATGCTGAACTCTACTCTGAGGCCAGCAGCGTCCTGACCGGCAGCCATCTTGGCTCGAAATACTCTCGCAGCAACTCTCGCATTTCATCGTGAGTGACATCACTGCTACCACAAATACAGTTCACTTAAATCAGTGGTCTCAAACTCCGCTCCTTGAGGGCCACTGCCCAAACCTAATTAAAGAAACCTGAACCAGTTAATCAAGGTCTTCAGGATTACATGGAGCTTCCAATAAAGTTTGAGACCGCTGATTGAAATGTTTCAGGAACTCAAATGTCAAAAGCCAAGTCTGATGCAGAGATTGAAATTTGTCTGCAGGAGGTCGTCTAAGAATCGTAGGAAAGCAGAGGGAAAGAAACACAGTCTGAAGGAGGGAAGCCCATTTGAGGACATCGCCCTCCTGAACGCACTTATTCAAATGATCACCATTGTTGATAAGATGAGAGGTGAGCCGAAGAAAAAAACATTATATATGTGCATGGTTCAAGTAAAATCTGGCATAAACAATTGTAAGTCAACAACTGTAACCAATACTTTTGCATACACGTAGTTATACATGCATGCATACAAAAAAACAGCATTCACACTAAAGTTCAGTGAGGAATTGTGAATTGTTCAAGTAAAATCAGGCATCATGGGTAACAGTTTAATGCTACGTTTGGCATAGTTTGACTCAGTGTATCTTTAAAACTGTACAGAATTGACACGAATAAGATCTTTTTCATTATTAAGCTGTATTCTGTGTGTTTGTGTAGAACTTGTGATTCACACTGATGATTGTTATCGTCTGACCCTGCAGAGGAAGTTCACAGCCTGCTGAAAGCTCTGGTGCTCTTCCAGTTTGACGGTCCGGCCAGCAGCCTGCAGAGAGACTACAGTGTCCTGCTGCAGCTCATGGAGGCGGCCCTTCCAGAGATCTGGAGTGAGAACCTGCAGCAGGGCCAAACTCCAGTGAGTCACACACAGGCTCTCCCTAACAGTTTTAGCTGGGGTTTAACTAACCTGGCCCTAGCCAGATGAATTTCGCTCCGCCTAGCTTCACTCATCCATCTGGAACCGATCCATTGAAATGGCGTTTCAGAAGGCTGGGCCTTATCAAAAATCCTTGCATATGATTGGATAAGCCACTTGTCTGTCATCTTTATCGACGTGCTATTTCAACCACTCACACCGAAGCCAACCCGTGACGCTGAAGAATCCGGTCGGGAGAAGGCACTGATCTATATAACATCGTTTCCACCAACAAAAGCCTTAAGAGCCGTTCTCTGATGTTCTTTTAATGAAACAATATTAGGTAGATTGGACAACACGGATGAAATAGCAGCATCAATGTTAACGCTTGTTTCCTCGATGCGAGCCGCCATTGTTGTCTGAATCAAAACAGTCTCACGGTCGCTTCTCCACTACGTCACATCTATGAAACTCCCGCCCTGCGTCCTGATTGGCTAAACCATAAAGTTGGTTGGAGAAATCACTCTCAATGGAAGAGGTTCCAGATGGATGTGAGTGAAGCTAGGCGGAGCGAAATTCATCTGGCTAGGGCCAGGTTAGGGTTTAACAGCTTAGCTCAGAATTTGATTGTTGTGTATTGTTTGAATACAAAATATTTTTGAGCTCATTGGAACTTTTATTTTATTTGGACCTTGAGGTTATTGGAATATTCTGATTTTGCTCAAAGAATGTTACATTTAAAAAAATAAATATATTTTTAAATCTATTTACTATGTTGTTCAGTTACGTGTCTCATTTCTCTCTGACCCTTAGAATTGTGGTCTAAAATGTACTTTTATTTATTTACAAAAGGCCATTTTTTGCACTTGTGAATCATGTTTCTTGTCTCTCCAGCTCACAGGTCCTAACTCAACAGCCAATAGCATTACGGCATCACTTCAGCAGCAGAGACCCGCTGTGCCTCAGCAAGGTAAGGAGTAACTCTGTACTTTCAGTGAGGATGTTTCATTCATGTCATGTTTTAAATCTACAATCATCCTTTTCACTCCTCAGACGCAGATGCCCTGACTGCTCCCAAGATGAGAAACACCATCAAGTGGAAACTCAGCATTCTCAAATAGTTTGCATGTGTCTTTAGGCCTTTTTTTTGTTTTAATAATTGTATTTTATTCAGATAAAATGTTTGCATTGTTTTATGGGATATTATGGATGAATTAAAGATTATAAAATGTTTTTGTCTTGTCGGCTTGATTGGATAGCTGTAATTATTTAATATAATTATTCATCGTTTACAATCAATTATATTTAGTCTTATTTTTGGTATAAAGAGTATTACTTTTTTTTTTTATCATTAATACAAATCTATTATTTTAATTTCTTGTTATTAAGCCCCATAATCTAACCAATGTTACTTTTGTCAGGTTAAAATAAATTTGATCAGTTTGCATTAATCTGAAAAATAAAGCTTTAATTTCTGCAATTAATATTTGCTTTAATCTAGGCCTGGTTTATAATTTTCCTTTAATGTTGAATGGCTATAATTGCTCATTTTATATCTCAGTATTGCAATCAATGATACTGGCCTTCATTCATGGCACTTAAAAACATATTAAACAAATTTGATAAAAAATATCAAATATTTAAATTGCTGTCTTAGTGTATATTTTTATGTCACTTGAGATTAATCACAAATATTGCTTTGGCAATTTTTTTCAAACAATCTACATCTCTAGCTTTTCAACAGAGACAACTACTTGCAGTCAAATCTTTTAATGGACAGAGAAATAAATGACAAGAAAAAAACGATTGAAAATGATTATTGTTGGAACAAAAAAAAAATCTTGTTACTATAAATTACAGATTCTTCCATTAACCAAATTTGACACTGTAGAAAAAAAATGAAAAAGTTATCCACTGCACTTAAAAAAAACAGGTATATACACAAAAAGGGTTAAAAATAGGCAACACATTGTAATTGTATTCTCCCGCCGTATCTAATCAGGATCCGCATATCGACGCCACATCTGTTATGGCTTCCAGAGTTTGAGGAGCCCATCCTCACTGTATGTGGAGATTAAATTCTGGTGTGGGTGGTGGGCAATACCAATAACATCCTTCTCATGAACCTGTCAAGACAGATCAAGTAATCAGCATCTACAAATCCTTTTGTGCATGTTCAATGTGATTTTTTTTTACATAAATATATATATAAAAAAAAAGTTTTATATATATTTTAAAAAAAGTATTTTTTTCGGATGGAAGATAAAAATGAAAAAAAGTAAAAATATAAGATTTTGTAAATAAATATTTGAAATCTAATATATATAATTTTGTTTTTTTTTTAATGAAGAGAAAGATGGACTGAAAGACGGCTTACGGTCAAGGTTCTCTCTAGTTTGCCTGTGACTGTGCTGAAACAGTAAAGCACAAAGTCCTCTCCGACACAGTAGATCCACTCGCCACGTGGAGACAGAGTACAGCACACAAAATCACCTCCCTCTCTCTTACCAGAGCTGAAACTCCTCACAATCTGCAACAGGAAAAAAACATTAGGAGAGTTCTCAGATACCCCTTTTCCACCAAAAACGAACTGGTTCAAAGTTGGTTCAACTTGCGAACCTTCTCAGAACCTGTTTGTTTTTCCACTGACTAGAGCGCCCAGCGAACGACGTCATTACGTCACTGTGTACGTCGCCATACATCAGCTAGAAACGCTTGCAAGTACAACATTACTTTGGGATTATCTCTAACTCGTGAACCAAGAAGGCTTTAAAAACAATTGAAATATGTAAGTCTTTTAATCTTTTCCTTTGATATGTTATCTTTTCTGATTAGTTATGTACTCCTGTCTTGTGTCTTTTTTTTTCTTTCCATTTATTTGTTCTATATTGTGACTGTTTTCTCCTTTGCTTACATAACGTTTTCAATAAAAAAAATAGAAACGCTTGCGCCAACTTCAAGCATAACAATTACAATGGCGGACTACATCGTGTTTCTGCAAATGTTTCTCCTGGCTTTGCAATCCAATATTATGTCAGATAATATGTTATCTAAACCCGCCCCCAGCCCCCGACGTAAGCTTGACGTGGTAAAAGAACGGTTCTAGTCCAGCAAAGAGTTGGTGCCGCTTTGGAACCAGTTTTCCTGGCCGAGAACCGGTTCTTTGGCTGTCGAAACACAAAGAACTGGTTCGCGCGCAGGCACCGGCTCCGAACCGACTCTCAAAATGCGTTGGTGGAAAAGGGGTAAGGGATTCATGATGCACAGACGGACACAAATTTCAATTCTGTCATCTCTTTCATTAGCATTCATGAGTCTTGACATCCTCACCTGGCCTTGCATGTTCATGATGACAACAGTGTTGGATCGGTTACACACAACAAAATGCTCTGGGTTTTTGGGGAGCTGGATGACATTGTTAACAGTGATGTCTGTTCCCGCGGAGGTCCCTAGAGACTTAAATGTGCTGGTGCATTCTGAGGTCTTCACGTTCCAGATCTGGGAGAAAGAAAATACAAAGCCAGAAGTTAGATATTCACCTTTACATTTTATGAGATCTTTACTTAAGAGATTTGAGAAAAGACTTGACTAACTAGGTAATAACTTCAACAACATTACCTTCACAGTTCCATCAGATGAGGCGCTAATGACGTGATGTCCGTCAGGAGTAAGTGTGGCTTCATTTACAAATGAAGAATGACCTCTGAACTCCTTCAAAGACTTGCCCGATTTTAACCCATGAATCCTATTCAGAAACAAACACAAGTTCATTTTGCTGTGGTTTTTGTGAGAGCTGAGGACAGTGATAACAGATGCTTACCTGATAGTCTGGTCGAAGGACGCGGAGAGAATCTGAGTGCTGTCTTTACTGAAGCTGAGACAGGTGACGCCTTTACTGTGAGCGCGCTCAAACCGCCGCAGACACTGACCGCTCTGAATCTTCCATACCTGGACAAACACCACAATCAGTCCTTCAAAATAATCAATACATCAGCCTTCCTACTGTAAAAACTAATTTTTACATTTTCATCATGCGCAGAATTGGTTCTTGCGGAAGCTCAAACGTGCTGCGTAAAATGAGAATGAACCTCATTGGTTCTAGAGAAAGCTCAAACGTGATGCGTAACAAGAATGAACCTCATTGGTTCTAGAGAAAGCTCAAACGTGATGCGTAACAAGAATGAACCTCATTGGTTCTAGAGAAAGCTCAAATGTGATGCGTAACAAGAATGAACCTCATTGGTTCTAGAGAAAGCTCAAATGTGATGCGTAACAAGAATGAACCTCATTGGTTCTAGAGAAAGCTCAAACGTGATGCGTAACAAGAATGAACCTCATTGGTTCTAGAGAAAGCTCAAACGTGATGCGTAACAAGAATGAACCTCATTGGTTCTAGAGAAAGCTCAAATGTGATGCGTAACAAGAATGAACCTCATTGGTTCTAGAGAAAGCTCAAATGTGATGCGTAACAAGAATGAACCTCATTGGTTCTAGAGAAAGCTCAAACGTGATGCGTAACAAGAATGAACCTCATTGGTTCTAGAGAAAGCTCAAACGTGATGCGTAACAAGAATGAACCTCATTGGTTCTAGAGAAAGCTCAAATGTGATGCTTAACAAGAATGAACCTCATTGGTTCTAGAGAAAGCTCAAACGTGATGCGTAACAAGAATGAACCTCATTGGTTCTAGAGAAAGCTCAAACGTGATGCGTAACAAGAATGAACCTCATTGGTTCTAGAGAAAGCTCAAATGTGATGCGTAACAAGAATGAACCTCATTGGTTCTAGAGAAAGCTCAAACGTGATGCGTAACAAGAATGAACCTCATTGGTTCTAGAGAAAGCTCAAACGTGATGCGTAACAAGAATGAACCTCATTGGTTCTAGAGAAAGCTCAAATGTGATGCGTAACAAGAATGAACCTCATTGGTTCTAGAGAAAGCTCAAATGTGATGCGTAACAAGAATGAACCTCATTGGTTCTAGAGAAAGCTCAAATGTGATGCGTAACAAGAATGAACCTCATTGGTTCTTGCTTGAGGAAGCTCAAACGTGTTGCGTAACACACAAGAATGTCTCGCGTCAAGCAAGCATGTCTCTTAAGACAACTTGGATAACCATTAGATTCATATGGATTTATTTTACAATCTCTTTATGAATATTTTGAACAGTTAAGAGTTTTGGGTGAATAGACTTTCAATGGAGGGACAGAAATCTGTCAGATTTCATTAAAAATATCTTCATTTGTGTTCTGAAGACAAATGAAAGTCTTGTGGGTTTGAAACGACATGAGGGTGAGTAATTGATGAGACTTTTTGGGTGAAATAACCCTATAATGATGGTTTTATTTTTTTGTCCGATTTCAATAAAGTGTGTATGAGACCTTAATCTTGCCGTCTTGGGCTCCTGTGGCCAACATCTCAGTGTCCCGACTGAAAGACATGCACAGCACTGCGTCATCCATCATCATGAAGTTATCCTGAGCCTGATACTTCAGATCCTGTCCAACAGAGACACATGATCCATTATAAAAACATGGACATAAACCGTTCTTACAAATGCAGATGAATAAGTCTCAGGGTGGATTCACAGACCTTTCTGATTTTTCCAGTAGTGAAGTTCCATACTTCAATAAATCCGTCCACAGATCCAGTGACCAGATACTGGCCATCAGGAGAGAAGCGTGAGCACTCAACATGAGACTTCTGACCAAACTACAAGAAACAAAACAAAAAGGTGAGTGACAAATTCATCTTTTGTAACTGTTGAGGACAGAAGCTGGTCAGTGTACCTTGATGTGTCTGGCCAGCTGTGTGGGGAATCGCTCCTCCTCTACGTCCTTCACAGCTGCTTTACCTCTGAACAAATCAATGGTCATACCAGGAGGCAGAAGACCCTGATGCTGCTGCCACTTCAGAGACTTCAGAGAGAGAAACAGACAATTATTGATGGTATAGTAATATTAACTATTCTTTTAAGAGTAATTCTCAGATCAGTGTACGGTAACATGATGAAGGGAAGTTTTGCTCACCTGTCCAAGCAGAGCCATCAGACGTGACGGTGGTACCACACTGACCTCACCAGCGAGAGCCTGAGCTATGGCTGCTCTACGCTTCTCCTTACTGCTGCCATCAGGATAGGCCTACAAATAAACATAGCAGGTCACAAATCATCCAGAATGGAGGTGACTAGGTGGAAACCTTGTATGTTCAAAACTGCTACTTTTCATGAAATGGAAAAGAACACTGTATTTTTTTTTTTTTTTTTGGAATAATTAAATACTGTGTTGTCAAAGTTGTTGTTTGACCAGCAAATGTCTATTTTTTTTCTGTCATAAGAACGGCTGTATCTGAGGCTATTACGTTTTCATCAACTTACAGGTTATAAAGTTCATTGTAGCTAAGTGGCTGCTCAGATTTTTGTCATTTGGCCAAAATCTCATGTTATTAACAATGAAGTTAAATGCACAGGCTATTTAAGACATTACTGTGTATGATTCGACAACAAATGGGGAGTGACTTGACAAATGACCAAGACACTCTTCTCCACACCTCAAATACATAAAACATTAGCTTTATATATATATATAGTGCTTCTTGAGTAAAAAAATGCTGTACTTATTTAGTCTTGCATTGTAAAGCAGAAACGGTCCAAAATGTGTGCGGCACTTCATTCACAATAGAGGCGGGGTGGAATTATAAGGTTTTACAGACAGTTCGGGTTTTTGCAAATATCTTGGATCAAAGAGCTTGGGCCACAAGCTCTTTTTAATGGTTAGATATTTGCAAAAACCCACAGAAAAACATAAAGGGTGACCAATAGTAATGTTTTATGAAAAAAAAAAATAGAAATACGGAGATACAAGGTTTCTGCCCAACAGTGACAACATTATGGTGTACTGAAGAGAAGCCTGAGACAAATCAGTTTCATAATGAACCGAAAATATTTTTTACAATTATCATAATATAAAAGCTCTCTAATGTATGTCAAAGGAACTAAAATCAAAATCTTGATATGACAGTGATTTAACAAATTGCAAAAGGCTGTGATTTAATTAAATAACTATATTGTCTGTTGCGTGTTTCAGAACAAAGTGCGTTCACACTAGGGGTGCACGATATTGACAAAAAGGTGATATTGCGATATCGATAATGAATATTGCGATATCGATATTAATTTCGATATTTTTAAACGTATGTAAAACTACAAAAGTTATGGATAAAACAAGTTCTTACAACATAAGGTTTATTTCAACTGACAGTCATATTGGACTGGTACAACATGACTAAATAAATAACAACCATGTCTACAGAACAGGACATGTTTTACTGGTTGTATGTACACTACAGTGTAAAAAACAATAAATAAAGAGCAAGTCTACAGAACACACCTGGCCACTTCATGCGTTTTCTGTGATCGGATAGCTATCTGATCGTGAAAAGACCAGGTGTAAATGCCCTCCGAAATGCATTCGAGACGGATTTGAATCCGATCGCTGAAACCACTTCAGGAGGAGGTCTGCGCCGCATTCCTGACGAAACTGGACAAGTGTAAATGCATCTCGTTGTTGAAACCACTAATTTAATTTAATTTCTCTCAAAGTGAGAGTAAGTCGCAGACGCTTTACACACAATTATCTTCATTAAAAGTAAATAAATGAAATGATCTTAACAGGGCTGTTGCCGCTCTCTCTTATTGCGTTATTTGATTTTGACATTTTAGCTGATGATCGTAAAATGCAGATCATAACTGTTGCTTTCGGTGACGGGCACTCCATTAAATCTGCATAGGCTATAGCGCGGGAATTGAAGATCGGATTTATATCCGTTTTGCAAAAACACATTTATGTGACCAGGTGTAAAAGAAATATCGTTTTGATAAATCAGATAGCTATCCGATCAGTGAAAACGCATGAAGTTGCCAGGTGGCCTGATACTTGTGCGCTGGTGTGTGCGTCGAGCCGGCAAGTGTGTGTGTGGGGGGACTGTGTGGTAGTAGAGCAAGGGGGAAGTGAGAGAGTGACGGCGATTAGCTTTGGAGCGAGTAGCGACTCAGTCATATTGAGAAAAAACAAAGTGTCTCCCCTGTTCTTTCTGACCACTGTGGGAAATCTGTTACATGAAAAGTTAACCCTCTTCTTGATTTCATGTTGTGTATGGAGAAGGAGAATCAGGAAATGAGTCGGGGGAAATGCAACGGTGCATGTCGGACCGGACGCATCATAAACAAAATATTGCATAAATATCGCGAGATTTTCGATATTGATATCGAGCAACGTGATATCGCGATAACGATATTGATATTGACAGCTCATGACACAGTGTTTTCAGTGCATTGTTTCAGATCCATCACCTCTCTGGGGTCAAAGTATGAGCGAGCCAGAAGGTTCTCTAGGTGGATGTATCGCTCAGGTTGAGTTTGTTTGAGCATGATCATGGGGTCCGTCTGCCTCAACAAAGATCTGGCAGCTCCCAACTCTCGGAGCTCAATCAGCTCAAGAACGACCTGTAAAAAGACCAAAAAAACACTTATGATGTGTCCAATTATTCACTGATCAATCAAGGTTCCAAACTTATAAAACTGTCTTATAAAAGTCCCGATTTTCTCTGCCTCTCACCTGTTCGTAAAGGTCAACGAGGGTCTTGTCAGGGAGTTTGAGGGACTGTATAGCCTGAAGTACAGTGTCCCAGTGACCGCTATTGATATCGGCCACAAAACTCTCAATACTGTCCACCGTGTTGAGGGACACTGTCGTCTCCTCCTGGAGTGTCACTAAAGTCTTATGCAAGTTGTTTTCCTTCAGGTACTGCATGATCAGACGGATCACGCTGGAGAAACATGACAAAAAGGCATTTCAGTAAGAATTACTTTGAAAGACAATAGTGAGTGTATATATTACTGCAGAGAGTTGAATTAACTTATGGTTTTGTCTGGAAAGTCATAAGCAATGCTTACACTGATATGTGAATGGGGAATTTTTCACCAAAATATAAATAAATAAAACAGCAATGTCTAGAAAAATAACATATATATATATATATAATTAATTTTTCAAACATATCACCGTATTTTTGCAAAAAAAGACACATATGATATCTACAAAATAACACTAAATTGTTCTTCTAAAATCGCATAAATCAAATGGTATTTCATATGGTCTGGTTGTTTCTAATTAAATAAAAACAGAGAAATCTAGAGCTATTTTGCTACTAAAACCGGACAAAAGACTAAGCAGGCTAAGCTGCAATACTTTAAATACCAAAATATAAAAGAGAAAAACTATTAATATATAAACTTTGTGCAAAACCTAATCTCCTCATAATGCTAACAGAGTTAGCCAGAGAAACAACCCAACACCTAAACGGTGCAAAAATCAGCATGCAAAAATGGTGCTCGTTTAAATTACACAATTATGCATTCATGTAATGTTTTGAAACATACAATTTTATTTACTTACTCTGCTGACTCTATTTCAATAGACATGATTGAAAAATGCTACTATTGCTGTGCGGAAAGAGGCTGAAGACACAGGAACGACACACTCGTCTTCTTCTACGGCTCTGAGTTCATCTGAACTGAACACAAACAGCGACACCTAGCGGCTGCAAACATCCGGCACCAGATATTCTGTAACACACAATGACAAACTATTTGTTTGTTATATTGATAATTAAATGTTTTATAGAGCGATTCGGTGAAACCAGGCAATCTCAATTTTCCAATTAACAAACAATTTTAACAACAATCAATCTCTTCAACATCAGTCCTTGCCTGTAATTTGATGTGGGGCAAACCAGTGTTGTTTCATGTAAATTTATAAAATTATTCATTTTATTGTTTATTAATTAAATAACTCTCTTTACAATTATTATTTATTATGTATATACAATAAAAAATATAGGCGACATTGTTATTATTGTTATTATTATTAAGTGTTTTTTTTATTTCAAATGACCTTTTTTACTTCAGTATCGTCACTACAATATTTTACATATCTCAGTTTGTCCTTTACATACAGTGGCGGACAAAAATTTGGAAACATAACTATTTTTAATGTTTTTGAAAGAAGTCTCTAAAATGCTCATCAAGCTGTTTGATCACAAATATAGAAAAGAAAATAGTATTGTGAAATATTATTACAATTTAAAACAATGGCTTTCTATTTTATAAGAAAACTTTTGACCGATACTGTATGTTACATTAAGGCTTAATGGTTATTGGGTCATTATGATGATGTCTCATCAATCCAATCCATGCCATTTAATCTTTCTTTCCAAGCATAGTCTAAATTAGTCTGGAGTAAGAGTCCTCTATCTGAACACAGGCTCTAATGATCATAAGCACTTGAAAAATCCTGCTGTGATTGCATGTTTTGTATTCCAGGCTCTGTCTAGGGCCGGTGTGCCATTATCATCCTCTCCACGAATCCCTACTGGATGTTCACGTAATGAGCTGCAGTTCCGTGTTTGTCTGTAGAGGGCGTCAGAGAGACGCCTTTATTCCAGATCGCTCTGCGAGTGAAGGTCTCCCAAGGTTAAAGTGTTTATTGCTGCATCAGCCTCATATACTGGTCTCTTATGAGGGCACAACGCCATGGGCATTTAACGGGCCAGATAAAGCAACTCACTGCTGCAAATCTAATTGCCCGCCACGAAACAGCACTTACTTGTTCATTCTTATAAATGTGCATAATTTGGGCCTACCTCGGAAAACAGACCTGCGTGATTTGCACCTAATAGTGCATAGGCAATAAGTTCTTCTAGCCGATTACAATTTCAATGCTTGCCATTAAACACAGAGACTAAAAGTAACAGGGCTCTGACATTTTGCAAATAGCAACAATACTTCAATACCATATTATTGTCAATATGAGGTCAAATAGATTGAGGGCCACAAGCGGGCAGTTTTTTATTTTTTATTATGAGCCAACACCAGAGGTATTGTTTCTAGCTAATATGTTTTTCTGGAGCTTGTTCATCGTTGATAACCACTCACATCCCGAGAAAAGATTATGTGTGGGAACGCAGACTCGTACATTATTGAGGGCCTATTGGCAGGTGTATTATTTCAACGCATTCTCATCCCAAGGCGTCATATACTGACGCTTTTGCCAAAGCGTCTACATCTGACGCACATGGCACCCTTTAGCGTCAATATAACACGCTTTGGTTATGGGTGGGTTTAGGTCTGGGGTAGTGTTAGGGTTAGACCACTAGGAGGCGCCATATATCTGCGTCTCATATTGACGCTAAAGGGTGCCATGTGCGTTGGATATAGACGCTTTGGCAAAAGCGTCAGTATGTGACGCCTTGGGATGAGAACGGGCTGATTATTTCCATGGTTCATCAGAAGGAAAAAGAGACTTTAAATCTCAATTTGCTTCTACTATGAAATTCATCATGTGCTGTTTATGCTAAAAACATGAATGATAACTCAAATCGTGCAGCATCACTCTTAAAATTCTTTTCAGTTGGGTTCTACACTCAATTTTAAAGAACCCTTTATGCCAAAATGGTTCTATAAAAGGAGAAATGTGAATTCGGACATACTTCTTTTGTCACACACTGTTTTTCACCTACATATTATAGTATGGAAGTACGCGATTATGGATGTATATCCTCTAGCATCATACAGCCAATCGACCCTCGCTTTTCTCGTGTAACCGGTCCTACTCAACTCGCTCCGAGTGGGATTCAAACCAGGGTCTCCGGCAAAGGAGGCTTAAGACCGCAGCCTAGCGCCAGTAGCTAGTGCGCCTCTTGAGATCAGGGGAGTGAGGTTTACAGCACAGCTCTCACTGGCCTACGACAGTTACACTTGCAAGTGTTACTAAAAAATCTAGCCAGCATCTTATTTTCGAAGACGGTTTTGTTTGTAAGCGTGTGATAAAGAAGCTGTCTCATTGCACAAAGAGAAAGACAGAGAGTATTGATCTTCAACTACAAGCACTATTTTGTCATTTAAACATACATAAAAGCCTAAAACGCTGACACAAGCAAATGCTTTGCTCATATCAGGATCATTGTCTTGAGTGTTGTTATTCTTTAAAAGTAGGTCATGTGTGAGACTGAAGAGTTTGTGAACGTAACTATACACTGTATCAGGTGGTTTACTTGAGGACAATTTGTTCAAGATAAAAATGCTCTTGAAATAATGATTTATACCAGCATTGTTGAATTCTTGATTCTGACTAGCTGCCAGAGCTATTAAGTAAGAAATAATTGACGCTGGAACGTTGAATTGCTGAAAATTAAGAGCTAATTTAATAATTAAAGATTATTTAAATACTAACAACACATTCCAGAGTCAGTTATTCCATACATCAGCATGTTTATCTTTTCTGACCTCACACATTCTTTCAAATATCAGATTTCACAGTGTGGCATTACAGTGGCACATACTGCAGGACGTTTCTCAGCCAATAACTGAGATTGCACTTTTTGTCTTTTTTACCTCTAAACCCCCATTGAGGGCTATGCTAGCGGTTATAACGACCACCAGCATTTAATTACAGGTAATTGAGTTTGTCCACCAATTATGTATGCCGCCTTTACACCTCTTTCATGGATATTGTTTGTCAGCATCTTGAGGCACTGTTTATTCCATCAATATAATTATTATAGGAAATTTAATATCCAGCATAAACTCATCAAGCCCTTAGTGAACTCTGAAAGTCAGAATTTGGAAAATAACTGGACAAAATATATATCGAGAAAAAGTGTGTGTTTAAGCTTTGAAATGTGCTACTTCAGAACAGAAGAAACACATCTTGAAGGTCCATAAATTAGCTGATGTCTTCTGGTTTTATTATACATCAGATGTGTTGCCTTTTCCTTTTCCAAAGAGCCCATTGATTTCCCTGAGTCTTTTCACACTGCACCGGCAGAAAGGCGATAATAACTAAATCCATCTTCCTCGGGCCTCGGTGGGAGCAGACGCCTCCTCCTAATGGGGCACTAAACAAAGCACAGCAGCCCATCTGGAGTGGAAAGGCTGACACATCACAACACTGCTGAGAGTCATTCAGCGGGGATGTTCAAATTTCAGACTAATCAAAGACCAGCGGTTATTATTTAAAGGAATAACTCACACGAAAATGACAATTCTGTTACTTACTCATCCTTATGTCTTGTTAGTGGCCATTTACACAGAATGTATTTATTTTGACAGCGTAGTGAGACCAACTTGGTTACATCATTTGCGGTGCTTCATGAAGAGAGGTCGATCCCTGTAAGATCTTTTCTTGCCCCAATTTGCTCGCCGCAACTTTCTGATTGGTGGAATTTTCTGAATAGCATCATGGGTAATGTAGTTTTTCATCACAAATGCTGCTGTTAAACATGGTTATTAAAAAAATAAGTTGAAATACAAAGTTCTGTCATGAAGCTCTAGACGGTGCAGGCTGATATCCTTAACTCAACCTGCTTACATCGTTATCTATAGGGCACAGCTGATTGGTTCCTGCTGTATCAGTAGCCAATGAGCTTGCGTCCTCAATCTTCAAATACTTGGGTAGCATTTACCTTAGCAGTGCAACGTGCTTTCAGAAACCCTCCACCCTCCCCAGCTCCACCTGTATAGATCTACTACAAGTAAATCATGTACGCTATATTGTACAGCAGCTGCATGTCTTGCTCACAGCAGCGTGTTGTGTGTGTATTGGCAGTATACTATAGCAAGTCCCATACTTACTCTGCAGCAGCAGCAGCGTAGCAGATCTATTCCACCAAGACCAAATATATCAACATTGTCATATCCATTACCAAGCCAAAAGAGTTGTCATGACAGAAATAATTTAAACGGATAGTCTCAACAAAAGCATATACCATCAATAAATAAATAACTTCAGAACTCACTGTTGGTCATATATAAAGATTTATAAGTTATATTAAAAATCAAAGTCCCTACAGAGAAATGAATGTAGTTTTTACTTGTGGAACCAGAATGTTGCACTATTGTTTTTCTATGTAAACATGAACACGTTTTTGCGTTAAAAACAGAACACGATTTCGCATTAAAATCAGTGAAAAGTTAAAAAAGCGAAGTCTTCAGATGCGTTTTCTAAAAGTTGGCCTTATTTTAACTTGATTTTTAGAACGATCATGTGCAAGACTTTGCAAAATATGTGAGATCCAAGTGCAACAGTCAAATATGTCCACAGCGAATGTTAACATCGAAAAAATGGAATAGCAGGGAAGTGAAATGCACAAATGCGTTCTGTGTGAACGGCTCCAGCGATGTATGTATAACGCACATGATGTGCTCATTTGCAACTTAATACTTTGCATTTGTGTCATTAGCATTGTAATTTCCCATTATTTAGACATTACATCTTAATTGGTCATAATCTGTCGTTAAATGTCCTGATTTACTGACACCCTGTCCAGGGCTCGACATAAGCAATGGCCCGATGGCCCGGGGCCAGTAAAAGAGTATGTCGGGCTAGTTGATTGGCCAGTCACTGGCCCGCGCGGGCCAGTGAATGGCCATCAGCAAAACAAACAGCAAACGTCATATACAGTGGCGCGAAGAGTGTCAATGTTACTTCAGGTTATAATAACGTGTTAAAATGTCAAAAGAACTACGAGGCTGATACGAGAAAGAGGGCATTCCTATAGGGCTGGGCGGTAAATCGAGTTTGTACAATATATCGATTTTTTTTAAACGATATGGAATGAGGCAATATAGGCTACTGTTTATATCGATACAGTAGTTTGATACGAGCACATCTGAAAAATAGCGGAGTACGCAGTGTGAGCTCCTGCAGTGAAAAAACATAGTACAATTTGTCCTAAACATGACACAAGCTTATATTAAGCACTTCAAAATAACTGGTAAGATATAGTTAACAAGTTTAAAGCAGCTTGCCCTGTCAGATGCTCTGACAGATACTGTTGCTGACTGACAGATAAATACTTGCGCTGTTTAATGCGTTTGAGACGTGGTGCTTTCCTCAGTGCTTAACTTACATTTCACAGGTATATTCTCCATCTGTAAATGTTAGAAAGTCAAACAAATATGTCCATTTCACTGTCAGGAGAGGACGAGCTTCTGCAAGTGAATCTCCGCTAAAATTAAAGCTTCCGTGAACGAGCGCTGCCGCGAGCACGCGCGCCTAACAGACGGGCACAATAGAAGAGTAGCGCAATAATTCTGACTAAAATATACATCTTGCTAAAATATTTGTTGTTGGAGACAATAAATGTGCCATATGTGGAATTTTAAACCTACAAGTAGGCCTATGTTTTTATGAAAGTGAGCATTATAACGGGGTAATCAAATGCAGGCTAATATAATTAGTTGTGCTTTTGTTTTTATTTTCATTTTTAGTTTAGCCTTAGTCATCTTAAAAACAAAAGCATTATTTTTGTTTTTAGATTGTAATGTTAGAATGTAATGTGATTTTAACCACCTTTTTGCACGTAATATATTGCATAGCCTACATTACATTCACTATATTTGTTTCCATATCCTTCAATATCAACATGGTTTGGATATCATTAAGCAGGATGTGAAATATATATTTTTTTTTAAATAAATACAGATTTTCTTTATCCAAATAGAAAAACGTAGAAAGTACCGAGATATATATCGTATATCGCCATTTAACCAAAAAATACCGAGATATGATTTTTTGGCCATATCGCCCAGTCCTAATTCCTAGTGTCATGGAAAACGCAGTACACCTGGGTCATAGGCGGAGTTTGACATTCGAGCCAGGGGGGGCAAAAAAAAAAAAAATCATTGTAGCATTCATTCATTCATTCATGTAGCAATCATTGTCGTTCGGACACAATTAGGATAAATGAAATGTGGACCACTTTTGCACTGTTAAAATATTATCTTCAACCAAAACAAAAAGATTTTTAGTTTTTCTTTTCTTTCCTTTTTTCAAAACACATTGTGGCAATGAGAGTGATTAAAGTTATATTTCGCATTTTATTGTACTTCATGAAACATTTAAAACATTTTGAGACACGGGAAAAATGAACAGTCACACAATAGCCTACTCTCCACGTTTGAAACACAATTGTGGCAATGAGAGCGATTAAAAAAAAAAAAGTTATTTCGCATTTTGTTGTAGCCATTTCATGAAACATTTAAAACATTGAGACACGGGAAAAATTAACGGTCACATAGCCTACTCTCCACTTTTGAAACATATTGAACAGCATATTGAAAGCAGTGTGTTGAGTTTTTCTCCATCTTAAGCAGTTATTTGGCAGAGAAATAAAACTTACAGACCTAGATATTGCTCAGACTAGTGCAACAGTAATTTTCGTTTTTTTGCGTCCTGCGTCGATAATGGTCTCAGGTGAGAGCTTGGCCGTAATGTCGCTTTCGATGTGAAGGATCGCAAGAGAAGAAAACCTGGCTGCTCCCATCGTCAACCGCAGCCTGTTCTTTATCCTCTCATGGAGAGTCGGCCTGGCATGAATAATACAGCGGTTTTAGTCCTTTTTGGGGATCCATGTGAACGGACGTGTCTGTACGCGAAAAACACACAGGAAATTCCTCACTTACCGCGATACTTTGAGATCCGCCAGTCGTGAGAAAATTAGCTTCTTTTTCAATACAGTAATTAAAAATAATTTAGCCTTAACTTACTCATTATACCCGCAAAAATGATAAGATAAGACAAATAAAATGAGAAAATATGAATACAGTATTTTTTTTTTTTTTCAAAGCACAAGGCAGGCATTAATTGGCTCTGGTCTGGGGGGGCAGTGCCCCCCCTAGCCCCCCCCCAAACTCCGCCTATGACCTGGGTGGAGAAAGGCGATGAGGGCATGTACTGTTTCGTTTGCCGGAAATTTACAACAAAAGCCGACCAAAATGCAAAATGCATAACCGGCCTGCCGGGTGCTATCTAAAAATAGTGTAATTAAATTCCCCCCTAAACTTCTGCCTAGCCCCCCTAAAAATGTGTGATTAAGTGTAAGCTACACAAATTTGTGTTCGCTTCAGTCTTGTTATAATCAGATTCAGCGCGTTCTTCATTTTTTCTTCATTGACAGTTTTTTAGGTCATAAATGTTAAACGGATGACAAAAATAATCAGGCAAACTAATATACTTTTGTCTAATTTCGCCATTTTGAAGTGAAAATATAGCCTATGTAACTCATCACTCATGTAATGTAATAATTAGTTTACTGTCATTGTGAGGGGACAAGAAAAATGAATCCTAATGTATACAATAAATACAGTTTAATGGAAAAGTGCTTTTGATTCTATTTCTTTCAGGTCCAGTAAAAATATAGAAGGGGCCAGCAAAACTCTGATCTACTGGCCCTGGGGGCCAGTGGGGATTTTTTTTTTATGTTGAGCCCTGCCCTGTCTATCATTATATTGGGCACTATTTGCTTTTGTCGGATAATAGGCCTAAATTATAAATTCTATCTGATTTATGTTTTGAGAATAATCATTGATAAACTCTATCTTGATACATTTTAAAGTGTGATATCCTGATGAGAACAGTAAATTGGTTTCCTGGGTTTAAAGGGGTCATGAACTGGCTTTTTAAATTATATTTTATATTGTTGTCTGAGGTCAACTTATGACGTTCGCTTGGTTTTTACATTCAAAAACATCAAAATGAATAAGTAATAGGCTATTTTCTACCCCAGTTTTGAGCCTAGCTCAAAAACGCTCGGTTTTTATGGGCGTCTCGCATTGAAGACTTGGAAGTAAACGCCCACTGCTGTGAGTGGATAACAGTTTTGCTTATTATAATGAGTTTCGTGTAATGCGCGAATCGGTGGGCGGGGCTAAACCGGCCGTGTTGAAGTAGGTGTCGATCTCAAGCGTGCCGCACAAGCCTTCAAAAGTGAAGCCAAAACGTCTCGATCGCCCCCCGGTGACCGGTCCTAGTATAGGTCATAAGCACCGCCTCCCCATGTTATTCAACGGGACGTGAGACCAACTAAATAATTAAATTACACTTCACATATCTTTTTTCTAAAGATAGTTTCTGTCATTTACTGTAGTTTCTATCACGTTGATGTAATTTCAAGTGTTTGTTTTTAAAATAAGTTAGTTTTTAGTTAGTTATTTGATGCTATAAAAACGGTGCTGTGACATCATGATTGACAGCTGTGATTGGCAGCTTCTCTGTGCGAAGTAGTCACTGAAGTACTAACGGACTTTTTTTTATAATGTTGACTATGTGGTTAGTAGTTGTATTTACCTTATTTTAACGAGGTACTGCAATCAGCAGACATCATTGGAGAGGAACGGAGCAGACAAGGCCACTTAAGAAAAGTGCAGGGCGTGTGCTTACGATTGATTCAGCGAGAGTGAGGGCGGGGCCTTGATTTCGCGGCTTTATTTCCTGCTCACGACTGCGCATGACTGGTCCCGAAAACGCTACTGCGCAGACTCAAGTTCCAATATGTCAGCGCCATATCGGGACACTGGCGGCTTCAGTTCTCTCCAATGGAAAAGAGCGAAGGGGCGTCGTCCATCTTTTTTTACAGTCTATGGTCGATCTTCTTCTGCGGGGGTGATGTTTTATCCTCTTTGTCGTCATAGTTCCCCACTTTGAAAAACGAGTCGTTTGCTGAGCCTGGTGTCAATAAAAGCTTTTATTGGACTAACAAGGACGTTTTCAGTTCTGAAACTTACAGGATATTCTTATAATTTGATGACCTCTTAGATGTCAAAAGCTCAAGGAAAATTTGATTTCTCAGTTCATCACCCCTTTAAATATGAATTTAATCTTACTCTTTTTTTTGTGCAATTCTTTGTGCAATTATGGTAATTATGCAATCTGGATGTTATATGACTTATTCTGCATGAAAAGGAATTTACCTTTTTTATTGCTTTGATATTATACAGCTCTCAATAAAAGTACACGAAGAACTTGAAAATCAATCTTCCTCCAAAACTTTGAGATTTAATTTCCTCTTCATCTGAGCAGCCGTATCTTTGTTCATGCGGAGCGTCTCCTCAAAATTAGGCCATCCAATCGAATCTGTGCAGGTCCCAATACTCTCTGCTGTTGATTCCAGTAAAAAGAGGATTGAATAACCCATCCCTCAAAACATCTGCTGGTTCTTGTGTATGAGCAAAACATTGACATGCTGTTACTGTGCTACAGTGCAGTAAGCAGCCGTATTGATCAGACTATGGCTTTCTGGTGCCTTCTCACTAACATGCACTTACGATTTCGTAGATTATGTTTCCATGTTCCAGACACAACAATTCTGATTTACAGGGTTGTTCCACACGGAACCATTGATCCAGTCAATTGAAACCAATATCCTTTTCTGCTTTACTCTGGTGTTTACTTACATTTTATCGTGCAGTCCCATAACCATGAGACATACAGTGTGACTGAGGCAATTTGTCACATGGTCTGTGTCTCTGTATCTCAAAATGCAAAAATGCAATTGTGGCATGTTGGTTTCGAACACCTAGTGCAAAACGGTCTTTAATTACAATATTTTTTTTCAATACCAAACTAAAATTCCAATATTATCATATTTTTGCTATATCTGCTGAATAACAAGTGAATAAAATAAATAAATAGGACAAGTATTTTTCTATAACTGGCAATTTTATTTTAAACCAACTTATCCCATGAATTTGACAACATATTGTTATTGCCTTTAGTTTATGCGTGTTCAATTAACTGCATCTTTTTTCTTGGACAAGCCAGATTTTAAGGTTTTTATTTTACAGAAATTGACTTTTAAAAATAAACCGACTCTGAGAAATATTCATTGGAGTTAAAACTTGTGATTTCCCCTTTGGATGCCTTTTTTGTTTGTTTGTTCCTAACCTCTTTGAAGTGCCACCAAAGACAAATCATGGCCTTTCATGTTCATTAATTTAGTATTTTAAGTTTGGTGGTGCTGCGCTAACCACTGGCTCAACTTAACCCAGCAACACTTTAATTGGCATGTTCATGAAATCACAGTGTGGAGATAATTTGTTGCTGCTCTATTGAACCTTCATAGACGGGAGCTCAGTTTCCGCAGCGCTCTTATGTAGCACACATTCATCCAGACTCCTCAGAATAGATTCTACCTGACAAAGAAAATAACAGTCCTTCGCTCAAACAGATTAGTTCATGGTGTATGGGACATAAAGAACATCTCCGCCTGAGAGTGCAATGCTCCATACTTAGCATCTCAGCTTCACTTTGTGATAAAGGGTAAAGCAAGCTGCTAACTTCATAGCATGTGATGTCTATACCGGGATGTGGCTTACACGTGACTGGGTTAAATCACAGTTTGACAGAAGTTCAGTAATTGAATTAGATGATGGTAATGGCTTCAGTGTGAGAGACACTTTTCAGAGCCAATGATGATAAATTCATGACCAGCAGAAAAGGACGTCATGTGAGAAAGTCAGATAAAGGAACAGACTGAATAGTAATTTTGTTATCTGCTTTCATCATTTAATAATAATAATAAAAAAAGAATCTATTTAAAGGGATAGTTCACTTTGAAATAAATTTTTGATATGTTTTAGCTTACCTCAAGGGCATCTAAGATGTAGGCGTCTTTGTTTCCGCAGTAGTTTCAATTTTGATATTTTTAGGTCAAACCGTTCTTGTCTGTCAGTCATATAATGCAGGTCTATGGTCACCACCTCAAAGACCATGCACAGAGAAGTCCAAATTAAACATGATTAAACAAAAATGATTTGGCTCTTTTATCAATAAAGATGTTGCTGCTGTCTTAAAAACATCAACTATAATATTTCATGGTGTGATATGTGTGGCAACTGGCCATTTTGTAAAAAAAAAAAAAAAAGGTGGGAAATGAGTGAAAAATATAATTGTCCCACCTCAAAAACTTTTTTTGCTTGACAAACTGGCACTCAAACCAATCAATTAATCTAAACTTGCACTCTAAAAAATGCTGGGTTGTTTCAACCCATGTTTGGGTCAAATATGGACAAACCCAACCGTTGTTTCAATTTTTTAATACATTTTTAACCCAACGGTTGGGTTTGTCCATATTTGACCCAAACATGGGTTAAAACAACCCATCATTTTTTAGAGTGTGGGTTTTTGAGTAAACAAGGCATTTTACATTTAAATTAAGACATTAAAGCTGCCGTCGGCAACATTTTTTTGATCATATTCAGTGAAATCGACACTATAATCCAACAGAACAACATAAATAAAGTGGTTTTAGAAAAAAAACAGAGCTTCTATCTCCACCTGGAGCGTGTTATTTGTTTTGCAAAAATCCACAGCTCCCGGTTCATCGGGTCCAATCAGCGCAGGGGGGTGTGATATCTGACTGTCAATCACAGATCGGGCACACGCCACCCCTCGCTCACGTTACAATCACATGCACACGCCTGAAGTTTGCGGAAGTTCGCGCAGTAACGAAGAGTGATGGCGGAAAATCAAGTAAGCTCATTTAGAGTATAAATGACGTTAGCAATTGCAATCTATCGGTAGATTAGCCAGGACAGCATACCTCCAAATAATCCATGGTGTTGATGGATGCTGATGAGACGGGCGGGTTCACTGAAAATCTGGTGCACACGCACTGACGAGCATGAACTCGGTGGGAGGGTATCCGTTGACAGTGGGGGAGGGCCTTGAGAGTTGTAAACATTCAAAATTTTGCCTAAGTCCACTCAATCTGCCAGACTTGCCGACTGCAGCTTTAAGTAAAGTTAAAAAGTGTTAGTTAGAACAACTGTTGGATTTTATTGTATTTGTAGCATAAAAGTTACTGTTATTACGGTTGCACTTTATTTTACAGTATGTGTACTTACAGTGTACATAAGAAACTACTGTAATATAAGGTAATATATGGGTTAAGGTTAAGTTTAGGGGTAGGTTCAGGTTATATAGCCTACCAGTTTATTAATTACTATAATAAGTACATAGTATGCACATGGCATGGGGAACAGGACTGTAAAATAAAGTACTATCATTATACGTCACCTTAAAATAAAGTGTTACCCTTTGTGCTTATAAAGCTGTGAGACCTAAACTCTACTCCTTTCTTTTCCATTTAAGACCTTTGAGAGTGTTTTTCATCTGTCTTCCTAAAACATACGCCACATTGTCTGAAATATTTTGAGTCCTTCAGTCTTGGTCTCGTCTATCACCTGTACTGCCCTTTGCTTTGCTCCGAGAAATGGCCCCATTTCCCACAAGCCTACCAAAAGATGACAAACAGAATTAAAGCGACTGGAGGGAATTTCGGGACACATGGCTGCTGATATTAAAGGCAAACCAAATCTATCTCAGATGATCTCTCGCACTGAGAGCAATAATAAACAGAGGGATTCGGAGATGCTGCCCTGGACCAGACAGGTTTTTACCTACAGACTTCTGTCTCCTCATTGCTTTGATCTTCATGTGTACTTAATTCATGCGTTGTTCTTTGAAGTAAACTTCCAAGTTCTGAGATATTTTGAGGGAAGATGCTGATTATATCCACTACTTTTGCCAGCCTACGATGTCTTCTGATCTATCCGTGTGATGTGGACTGGATCCCTCTGTGGAGGAATATTAACAGAAATGTTTATTTCTCAAACGTCGACTGCAGCACATCGTACATTTACTGGGTTAAATTCCAGTTTTCTCACGGCCTCACAGGAAACAATCAATAGCAATTTCAAGACGCCTCAGTTTATGAGAACAGACTGAGTTTTCATTGCTTTGACTGCTGAGTTTATGTTTCAGGAGAGTGTCTGTTTTAGGAAAAAAAGAAGATGTAAAAACTTTAAAATGGATTGGCCTGGTGTTTTTAAGGAAAGTAATTATTCAGTGTGTCTGAATGTGTAATAATACCTTTATTACAGTGTAATAATAAATGTGTAATTATACCTTTATTACAGTGTAATAATAAATGTGTAATAATACCTTTATTATAGTGTAATAATACATTTTGTAATTATACCTTTATTACAGTGTAATAACACATTGTAATTATACCTTTATTACAGTGTAATATACATTGTGCAATTATACCTTTATTACAGTGTTATAATATATTGTGTAATTATACCTTTATTACAGTGTTATAATACATTGTGTAAGTATATCTTTATTACAGTGTAATTATACGTTTATATTAGTGTAATAATAAATGTGTAATTATACCTTTATTACAGTATAATTTTACCTTTATTACAGAGTAATTATACCTTTATTACAATGTAATAATAAATAATAATACATTTTAATAATACAATAATATATTCTAACAATGCCCAGTTCCAGGAATGCACTAATATTTTGTTGGTAGTACCAGTTTGCAACAATTATTAGTTAACACTAAGTTGTTAACAACAAAATATTAGTGGATTCTTGGGACTGGGCGTCGTTACACTACATCCTTATGCATCGCTTTCTGCCAGGACTTTTACGGGCTTTTCCCAAATCACGGAAGTGACCTTGACGTCCGGGTTAGCTGTAGCATAAGCCATCAAGCAAGTGTTATTTAAATAATCTCCTGATGTACTTACAAACTTTCCAATGCCTCGTTTTATAAGTACAGAACCTATTTCTACTGCTGTATAAGTGTGGTACCATTCCGGGCATTATTAGTGGGGTAACTTACGAGATACAAACTTAGATCCATTTGCGCCTGCACTTCGGCTGATATCTCTAAATAAGCTCTAACTTTAATAATGATCGACCAAGGGAAAAAAAGATTCTGGGGGGGTCTTTGGCTCGAGGTCATGGTGTAAAGGACACTAGGTTGAAATTACTCTGAACTATCACTTTAATGTCATAATCCATAATAATTGGACTTTGGGTCTGATTTTATGACAGTTTTCAGTGGTTAGGTCAGGAGGAGCAAAATGAGAGAGAAATTTGGTAATCATTGATCATTGTTTAGGTCAATTAAACCATGTTAAGCCTTTTCCCCCGCCATATTTCGGTTTAGTTTTTTGACAGGCTTAAGTGTTCATGACAAGATATGGCCATGAGAGATTCGGTGATCATTGATCGTTGTTTTCCGACCTTAAACCACGTTAAGCTTTTTTCACATGAAGCGTTTAACCCTCTGGGGTCGGCTATCGCGCCGGCGCGACGGGTTTTTTTTTTTTCTTATCAGTGCAAGTTGATTTTAATCTTACATATAAGTGTTGTACATCATTAAGTGTTGTGAAGTGTCTATTTTTTTGGGCGGATACTCACAATAAGAACAAAATGTTGTGCTTTTTGCCAAATAAAGAAAAATAAATATGATGCGAGTTCTGCGTTCTCTCTGTCAGTAGCCATGTGTCCATCCACTTGTCAATCGAATTATCTAAAGTTCGGTAAAAAACCTCATGCGAATAAAGCTGGTGAAAGTGTGTTTCCATCAAACGGCTTTAAAGCGGATAAAAACCTGTGCGTAATGATGTCACATGCTGTTTTGCGATCAAATTGGTATATCGAATTGATTTGAGACATGTTAAGGTGTTTCCATTCATTTTCTCACCGAATTGCACAACATTCAAAGCAACATTTGTGAACAAAGTTTTACTAGGCAAAATGGATCGCACCATTATAACGTTTCTATCCGCGTTTATCGCATAAGCCGTATATCGATCAAGATAAAATCCGATGAGACCGATCATATTTCATTTGAGTCGATATTCATGAAATTCAATCGAATTTTACTGTTTCCATAAGGCATTTTTCATTCGATATCACTTAATGCGGATAAAAACGTGTGGATGGAAACATAGCTAGTGAAGTCCATTCTGAAACGCATCCGAAAATGGACTGTAACTCAGCGAATACTCAGTCACAAAGCCATACAGGCACACAGGCATGAAGCTTGAATTCTCGTCTTTTAAATGAAGTAATTTATATAAAAAACAAATATTCTCAGTTTATGTAATCTGTATGAAAAGAGAGAGATGTCAGTCGTTTTCTTTTCAGCTCATTATAGCTCATTAAGTGCTAATGTGACCACGCCCATAGTGAGCGAGCGCTATTCAAACGCAAATAATCTGAGGCAAGCCACACAAACATGCCAACGCCCACATCAGCTGGATAAAACACATCAAGTTTAATAAGAATCATTTACTTAACGCCGTCTTGCTACGCTGTGAGGAATAATACTATCTAATAATCCTGGAAAATTTACCTCAGAAGTGCTAGTAATTTCATTTCGAGGAGCAACGGATCAAGCTGATGTGAATAGTAGTAAGTTATATGGAATAGTGTCTGTAAACCGCAAAACGACTGTTTAAATATGAATCACGTGTCTGTGTGTGAATGAATGAACGGCACAGACACGCGCTGTTGTTTAATTCAGCTGTACAGCGCGCGTCTGTGCAGTTCATTCACACTCGCAACTGCATTAGTAAACATGTTATTTTTACATGAACACATCAGCTAATTTAGCTTTGACCAAACTATATTGCTATAGCCTACTGAGATGAGTAAAAATAGACTGAAATATGTTGAAATTAACATTAGCATTTATTAGCATTAGCATTTATATGCTAATATATCATAAACACGATATGTTACATACTAAATATGAATGTTTAAACAAGATTTCGTTGATTAAATTTGGATAGATTATAAAGGTTTTACTGTAAAAACACATCAAATAAGCTTTTGTTCACCAATTTATGCTCATATGTTAAATATATAGTATGGTATATTTTGTCAAAAATAAAGTTGGTATAATGAATTATCAACTAAGATGTTATTATAGTGTTTGTTCCAATATTCGAACTAATGAATCCTTACCTTTGAAATACTATGATAAAATGTATACTTTTTACAAAGAAAGAGTACACTTGAAATATTTTTTAAATTGTGATTGTTGTTGTAATTCCACCAAAAATCCCCCCGCCTTAGACACCTAGACCCCAGAGGGTTAACTAATGGAACTTTATTGTAAAGTGTTACCAAAATTAGGCAGCAGTATTTTACCCCCGTCAGTGAATGCTAACGTAAAGTCACGAAGAGATCTGATGCAGAATTATTGGTTCATTCTTTGGAAGATGCTGCTTTTCACAGCAGGTCTGTAAATCTGTTTGTGTTCAGTGTTCCAGTGCTGTGCATTAGCTGAGCTTCTGAGAGCTCTTTCATGTTTCATGCGCATCTTTTCAAACTACTCGAGGATGAAACAGCATTCTCTAACAACAGTGGACGCCATGATGTCCTTGAAACCCATTTCAGAGTTTTGAGTCAATTCTTTTGTGCACTTATTAGATGCCTATAAGAAAGACAAATCTTATCTGGATTGTTGTGTACTTATTCCATTGATCCAAACAGCCCAGAGAACATAACACATTTGAATGTATTGATCATACTGTTGTCTCTGTGTGTGTTTTGTATCATGTACATATGGAAGATGGAATGCCGTGGATAATTCCGCCGGCATGCAGCAGCTCTATCCGTTCAGATGAACCCGTTTGATTGACAGCTCTTTTATAAACAGAGACTTGGTACCATTTCCCTGAAGACAAAACAAGGGTCTAAATGAATGGTAAAGGTCAGCAGAGGTCAAAGTCATCTTTCAAATGTAGTTTTGCTTCCTAGGCATAAATTGTTGCTGGAAAATAAGATGCCAGAAAGACTACATTCTCTTTTAAAAGGGAATATCTGACATTAGACGTGACATTTTGTAACAGGGAAAATAAAAATAAAAATCACTTAGACTATTAAGCAAAGCTGAAAATGTAGATTGCACATTAAATTATGCCTTGAATAAATACGTGATTAAAAAATATGAATATATAAAAAATATATATATATTTAAGCAAATGCGTTAAGAATGCCTTATGCAACAAAAATAATGATCTGCCACACTCAAAAATAAAGATTGACAAGGAACAAGGGAAACACAAAAGCTATATACACAGAGGAGCTAACAAGACAACAAGGGGCTAACATGAGACAGGTGTAGGTGATTAATCGTCATGGAAACAAACAAGGGTAACTATAGGAACAAACGATGCACAAAGCAAACAGGAACTAAACACAGGAAGTGAACATAGAAAAACACTTTAACATAAAAGTCTTTAAACACGAGCATAATCATGACAAAAACAAGGCTATGAATTGTTAACAAATTGAGGATATATATATATATTTTTTTTTTTTTTTTATGGAACAATGGACATTTGGGGTTCTGTGTGATTTAATAGACAGACTTCACAGATAATTTTTTGAGGTCCTAAAAATGACTCCATGCTACCACAGACCAATGATCCTGCCCTGATCTCTAAAAATAAAACCTTCATCAGTCAAAATGATTGAAATCCAGACCTGGCGGAAATTACAGACACAGTTGGACACATTTCCTGAAGAATGTTCTAGAATGTGAGAAATTCAATTAGCATAATTTAACATGTATTAATAATGGATCTTCTTGGGTACAAACGAGTTCTGATACTTCAGGGCAGAATCTGAGTTTAAGAACACTTAATCACAGACTTTGGTCCAATCTGTGCCACAGAACTGCTGGCATGGGAACTTTATAACACACCGCAGACCTTTGACTGAAATATTTTGGATGGATGTCACAATACACAATATTAAAGGAGAACTCCGGCGCAAAATGAACCTTCGGGTGTAATAACACATTGGTACAGACTAAATCGTTCCCTGAGATTTGTTTTCATGATAATCGAATATAAAGAGTTTTATCTCTAAAAACAGTTTAGCTTATAACGCTAGTATATTGGGCATCGAGTAAGCAAAAAGAGATCGCTAGTTAATACCATTAACAAGGCTCAAATTAGCCCCACACTAACACGGCAGCATAATGAGTGTCCTTACATGCAAATCGAAGCATTGAGAACTTTGTAAGTGTATAGACAGTTTAATAAGAAGATACTTTACACAGACAGTACAGTTAGCGCATACAGACAGGAGCCATCTTGGAAAACAGTCTCGATCAATCGAACCACGAAGGTGAGCGAACAGTACGTGTAGATATTGAAGATAAGATAAATTATATTTATTTTTTTATTTTCTCTGTTGCGTTCAGTGCTTCTCTTATGCGCTCAGTGCTTTCTTCCGGAAACAACGGACCATATGAGATTCCAAGTCACAGTTCAGCTCACGTATCACCGTGTTCGTGGTTTGACTGATCGAGACTGTTTTCCAAGATGGCTCCTGTCTGTATGCGCTAACTGTACTGTCTGTGTAAAGTATCTTCTTATTAAACGGTCTATACACTTACAAAGTTCTCAATGCTTCGGTTTGCATGTAAGGACACTCATTATGCTGCCGTGTTAGTGTGGGGCTAATTTGAGCCTTGTTAATGGTATTAACTAGCGATCTCTTTTTGCTTACTCGATGCCCAATATACTAGCGTTATTATAAGCTAAACTGTTTTTAGAGATAAAACTCTTTACATTCGATTATCATGAAAACAAATCTCAGGGAACGATTTAGTCTGTACCAATGTGTTATTACACCCGAGGTTCATTTTGCACCGGAGTTCTCCTTTAAGAGTGAATACAGTGGCCATAAAGCAGTTGGTCCCGGATATCACGGGAGCCAGAGCCAGCAGTGCTCATTCACGTCCTGGAGGAAGAGGTAGAATAATACAAAAGCTCTGTATGTATGCTTGTGCCAGATCTGCAGTGAAAGGGAAAATGGCATTGTAACAAAGACACTGGTCTGCTTGGGAAGGTCTTTTATACCTCACTCGCTGTCTCTTCCTCGCTGAGTAGTTTCTGCTCTGCTCCAGGCTTTGATCAGAGATGCCATGCTGAAGGTATAATGCTGTGTAACGTCTCTTCTCCACAGTGTCCATCACTTTCATCTTGTCCTAACCTCCAGATCAGTCTGTCACCCTGCTATGATGCGTTTGCTGTCTGATGAGTGGTCTGATAACATGTACTGGGTCCACACATGTGATGTCTGTGATGACAGTCGGGCCATGTATCTGTTGTATATCAGTTGTCAGGGCTACATATTCCTATGACAGTAGAGTTGACGGAAAGCATACGTGAAGAATTAAATTCAAAAAGCCACGTGCAGAGATTAAAGAGCTCTTTATATAACATGACAAGCGTGTCAGAATTAATAAGTTCACACATTAAAATGCTGATAACTGTCAGAAAACATTTTCTTTACATTATATAAACCAGGCAAGGTGACTGGAAAATTGAAGTAGGCACAATTTATATTTATCTTCAAAACTATTTTCAAGAATGTAAACATTTAAACCTTTTTAGATCGAAAGGTTTATGTGCAACGTACATTGCCAAGCGTGTCTAAAGAACTATTGACTAGAGGAGTATTTGTTAGTAGGTATCAAAATTTAATTTGAATCGATTCTTAGTCTTCTTTCATCAAGATTCTAGTCTGATATTGATTTGATTAGGAATGTTTCAGTTTTGCTTAGATAAAAAATACATTTTATCTGCACAATCAAGTGTGTCCAAACGTGTAGGGTATTTATTAGGGCTGTGACAGAAAATTTCATCTGATTTGTTTCTGTTCAAATGAAATGAAACGAAATGAAACTCTGTTAATTTGAGAAGATTTTGATTCAATTTCTTTCAATTCATTAGAATACCGATATTGACTACATTTACATGCAGCCTCATAATGTGATTATAATAAAACTTTGTCTTTTTAATCAGGGGCAACACACAAAAATACATGAAAAATGCCAAATGTTCCAAATTTAGCCAGACTGGCTTCATTTTCATTAAGCTTATGAACATAGTAAAATATGTCGCTGAATACAATATACGTATGCTGAATTTAAATGACAAAACCCAGGCATGTAAACACTAATTGCGTGTATTCCACTCTGACCAAAGTGCGCCTGTGTTTGTGGCGTACATGGATGACGCTGTCAGGCGCAGATTGGAAAACATGGCACTAAAGAAGGCCTCACATTTTTGGGTTGCATAATACATGGTCAAAAACATCCAAATGAAGAAATTTTTAGGAGCACCACCCAAAAAATACAATACGTCCATAGAAAAGTTGGTATGTCATCTTTTGTCCTGTACTTTGTGGTACAGTATGGAATAATGGTGGTAAAAATGACCACAATTCTTAGTGAATAATCAGAAAAATGAAAATGATATGTAAATGGGACTGAAGAGGTTTGCTCGTGGCATGTAAACATTTTACTGTGATTGAGTCCTTATTCTGATTATTAGAAAAAAAACCTCATTCATTATTGATGTCCCAGTACCACAATTTCAGTAGTCTGTACAAATTCCAATTAAATTTTGGCGGTTCTCAATACCAATTTCAGTCACAGAGCTAAAACTGTTGAAGTAAGTACTATACTGTCTCATCCATTGGTTATCACTGTCAGTCATCGCAGTTTCCGACTCAATCATGCATCTGTCAATCCCAAAACTTTGCAGTGTACTTAGCAGTATAAAAAGCTAAACTTGTATTCAGATTGTGAATGGTTAATAAACAGAAAGCTAATTAATCACTAAGTGTCAATCTCTGAAGTGCAAGCTCACTGAATTTTGCAGTCTTGCGAAAACTCTCGTTATAATAAAAAAGCTGTCTTAATTGTAATAATCAATCTCTAATTTACATCATGTTTACACTTTGTTGGTTATAACGAAAGGATTTGCAAACGTGCGGCTCGTGTTGAACAAAACAAAACAAAACCTTTTCTGCGGTGTATTGTACATGCATGTTCAACTTTGATTGCACCTCTTTGATTTCTCATTATATGATAGCATTATATATGTCTCATAAATCCTGCTCACAAAGGTTAAATTCATCCCACATGTCATGTGAGATTATAGTTTATACTAATGATTTGGGAATCATTCTGTGAGAATGGACGGTTATATAATCTGGTGTAAAGTAAAGCAGGGTTAATTTTCTTAGTGTAAAGTTATGCACAGTAAGTTCTTTCATGTAAAGTTATGGGGGGTTTCCTCTGCCTGAAGTGCTGAAGAAAATCTTCTTATGACATTTCTAGATGGGGTTAATTCTATACCCCTTTTAGTATTACCTTATAGGTGCAAAGTTATAGAGCTTTCAATACTCCTTTTCCTCAATACAATTTATGATGAAATAAGGAGAATCAGGTGACTTATTCTTTTTTTGTATTACTGAAAAATTATATTGAATAACTCACCATATGTGTACGTAGCACACTGTTGTTGCACAATGTCCATCCATTTCTAACTGAAAAGGAGAAAGAATGGATGATTAGAGAGAGTATTGTGGGATAAATGAAATGGGCTCGCTTAATTAGAATACAATTAACATGCTAATTACTTTGCTTTCATCTGAAGAAGGCACAATGATATGGAGGGAGAATGGCCAGCAAAAGCCACACACACACACACACACACACACACACACACACGCTCGCACACGCACGCACACAAATAGAGGAGAGCAGAGGTGGGTTTTGCTTGTCGGAGGTTCCCCGGTCAATATCTGTGGACACTGCTGGGATAAATAGTCACTCAGCATGGAAAACAAACCCACACATATTCATTCAGTATGCAAGACACACCACACACACTCAACATGCAAGACAAATCGATATGTCAGGATCAGCCTTTAGCAGTGTGCTACATCAGATAGCTCTCTCTCTCTCTCTCTCTCTCTCTCTCTCTCTCTCTCTCTCTCTCTCTCTCTCTCTCTCTCTCTCTCTCTCTCTCTCTCTCTCTCTCTCTCTCTCTCTCTCTCTCTCTCTCTCACACATACACACACACACACACACACACACACACACACACACGTTTGCTCTAGCATGTGGAAGAAATCTTTAAAGGACAGCTGAAACCATATCAGTTTTGACTGTTGGATGTTTACTGTAAGTGCTCCATGCTTTGAACAGTCTATTCAACAGTAGTACATCACCTAAAGAACACACAAAAGAAAACATGCTTTGTTCAGACATTCATTCTCTGAATCACTAATGACACACACATTTAACGTTTAGAAGATTTACAAATGTTTAGAATGTTACGTGCACTTAAAGATTAATGAACGCGATTACATATTCTTGTATGTAAAGTTCTAGAACTCGTGCTGAGGAAATCAGGAAGAAAGCTGGATAAATATTATTCCTAAACACCAGAATCCCAATGTGATGCAGAGTCTGTTATTGAAGGATGGGTCATTAAAAACTATACTGGACTCATTTGTGCTGTATGGGACCATTTAATTCTAAGGGTCAAAGAGGGGAAATGGTAGAAAATGGTCATATAATATAATATAATATAATATAATAATATTATGACCAGTCACAGGAGAAGCAAATATTGTTGATCCTCTTCTAACAAGGCCACATATTTAGGTCTGTGTAGATTAGATGGTAATAAAACAATCAGTTCTCCTAACCAACGTGTTGGATGCAGGAGAAATGGGAAGGAATAAAGACCTGAGCGACTTTGACAAGGGCCAAAGTGTTATGGCAAGGCAGAGTATCTCTGAAACGACAAGACTTGTGTGTTGCTCCCAGTCAGCAGTGGTGAGAATTTACCAACAGTGGTCCGAGGAGGGATAAACCACAAACCAGCGACAGGGTGTTGGGCGCACAAGGCTCATCAATGCATGAGGGCAATGAAGGCTATCCCGTCTGCTCCCAGCCAACAACAGGTCTACTCTGTCACAAGTCACGCAAAAGTTTAAAGATGGTTACGGGAGGAATGTGTCACAACAACACAGTGTATCGCACTCTGCTGTATATGGAGCTGCATAGCAATAGCCGCAGACCAATAAGAGTGCTTATGACGCCTGTCCATTATTGAAAGTGCCTACAATGGGCACGCGAGCATCAGAACTTGGAGCAGTAGAAGAAGGTTGCCTGAGTACTGTTTTCTTGTACATCACATGGACTGCCGTGCACCTGGAGAAGAGATTGCACCAGGATGCACTGTGGGACGATGACAAGCTGTTGGAGGGAGTGGGATGCTCTGGACAATGTTCTGCTGGGAAACCCTGGGTCCGGCCATTCTCGTAGACGTAAATTTGACACATGGCACCTGCCTAAACATTGTTGCCGACCAGGTACACCCCTTCATGACAATGGTGTTTCCTGGTGGAAGTGTCTCTTTCGGCAGGATAATGCACTCTGCCACACTGCACACATTGTTCAGGAATGGATTGAGGAACATGATAAAGAGTTGAAGGTGTTGCCATGGCCTCCAAACTCCCCAGATCTCAATCCAATTGAGCATTTATGGGATGTGCCGGACCAACAAGTTTGTTCCTCGGCCGCTCCACCCTGCAACCTACAGGACTTGAAGGATCTGCTAATGTCTTTGTGCCAGATACTAAAGGACACCTTCAGGGGTCTTGTAGAGTCCATGCAATTCCAGTTCTGACAAGTCTTTAGAGGGAGAATCAGTTAAAAAAATGTGTATGTCTCTGAAGTATATAAAAAAAACTGGAAGTATTAAAAAAACCTGGAATATTCTAGGAAAAAATTGGATAATTCTGCTGAGCAGAAACCAGGAAGCTAGCGGTCACAAAAAAAAAGAAAATCCTTTACACTGCTCTGCTGTCCAGTAAAGAATAAGACCTAAATGCAAGCTGGGTTTATCCCCTGCATATGCTGAAGTAGAGGCAGATGAATGCTTACCCATGCATGCAGCAATAGCAAATATGGTGCGTGGGAGAAGAGGTTCTGGCTGAGCACAAGTGTTTATAACCCAGCGTGGATAAACGGTTTGTGGGCCGAATTCTGCATTGAGAAGCTCTGCTCTTTGACATCATTTTATATTTATTGCACGTTCCTGGTTAGTTACTCCGGTTTCTCATTTTGGCTGTATACTGTCAGCAAGTAAATGTCAGCATACCAAACCACCCAGCGCCTAGAGAAGTCTTTGCATAATTTAAATCCCATTTTCTGGCATCCAACCATTTGTGAATTATGTGTCACCTTCAGTTAAATATGATGTGTGGAGGTTCCTCTTCAAGAAAACATTTATTCACAAGGACAATTAAGAGCAAATGCACGGATGCACGATCTCTCCTAACACGCAAATGAAACCAAAGAGAATGTCATTCTGACAGGCTTCCCGGGCATCACCCTCAATCACATACACAAAGGAAATCAATTTGTTTTTATGCAATATTTTATGACAATGAGACATCAAATGAGTAAGCTCTAGCAATTAGAATATGTAATTTGCTTGTTCTCTTTACACAACATCCTAAAATGAAGATCAAACTTGTCAAGTACCTTATTTGCAAGCTGCTTATTGTATTATGTTGCTGATTCTTGGTATTAGTGATTTGAACAACCCATAACCAAAAAAAATTTGGTGCGGCTTTGGACATGTGACACCTCAAACTATGGGTTTATTGAGCAGAAGTGTGCTATTACATTTCTAAGCAATCTGACTTACATTGTCTGCTTGTTGGTCGATAAAACGGGCGAAAGAATCCATTGGACAAGATGTTCTTAAAGACTTTTCTGTCAGGACAACTATGGTCAAAGATGATTGGCAATTATCATAACCTTTGGATTGGCGGTATGGTTCTATTCTGGGCAAGAACTCCCCGCCCATCCATGCAGTCTAACATGGATAAGAGCTGCTGAATAATACTGCATGGACCTTATGTCACAGATCACCCTAGCCGCCATCCTCTGCACTACCCATCCCAGCATCCATCCTGGTAGCCACCTGCACGTCATTTCTCATCACACTCACCTGCATCTCATCTTCACCCTCATTACCTCCTCTATAAATGCACTCTTACCTCAGTTCCTGTGATTTTGGGACGCAAGAGTCACTGTCTTCATGTTTTATCATTTACGCCTGTGTTATGGAAATCATCATTATGAACAGCAGCTACGCGAATTATTTTCCCTTTTTGCTTTACTGCTGTTATCTCGGGACGCGAGTCCCGAGAAAATGGCGTTCTTCAGCTCCAGTTTGTATCCAGCCTCTCACGGAGACTTCAGATGCTCCAATCACAAAGCCTGTGAATTGATGACTCAACGCGAGCGATATGGACTCTCTATGGTGGATGGCACTGATCCTCAACTACTCGTCTTAATACCGGCGTGATTACTTGGACATCCAAAAGATGGAAATGGATAAATACTCTAAATGTTCCGATCCAATCTGACTTGTAATGCTGCCCGAATCATGCACTGTTCCTTCGTTGGCCAGAGGAGAACTGGCCCCCCGACTGAGTCTGGTTTCTCCCAAGGTTTTTTTCTCCATTCTGTCACCTGATGGAGTTTTGGTTCCTTGCCACTGTTGCCTTGGCTTTTGGCTTGCTTAGTTGGGGACATTTAATATTCAACAATGTTATTGATCTGCCTTACTTAAGGTGGACGCTGACGCAATTTTCTTTTAGAAACAAACTTTGTTATATTGTTTTCATGTTATGGTATCACTGTGAAGCGCTTTGATACAATCTGTATTGTAAAAAGCGCTATATAAATAAAGGTGACTTGACTTGACTTGACTTCCTGGTCCGACCTTGATTGTTCATGTTCGTTTGTGTTAAGTGGATAAATCTCGAGCAGTCTCCCTGTCTCCTGTCTCCAGCACCTTCCTCGATAACCCTTTGGACTCCACTACCCTGCTCACCTCATCTAATCTTTTGTATTCAATAAATACCACCATTCACCATCATTCTTCCTCTTTTGTGTCCATATAACCATAACACTTATATAGGGATGCTGTGATAGGCGTCGTATTCGTACAGGTGTAGATCAGCTGAGAGTCAGCTGATGTGAGCTTGACTGACATGACCTGCCAGAGCTTGAAAAATAACAAGTTGAGTTAACTTAAACAAATAAGTTAGCTGATTTTTGACACATTTTTGAGTTGACCAACTTCAGTGTTCAAAGTTGTGCCAAATCATTTTTGAAAGTTTGCTAAACTTATTTATGTTAAAGCTGCAGTCCGTAGCTTTTCCTCTTTGTCGCCATCTCTCTGTTCGAAATCTGTAACTGCAGTGATTCGCAGAATTATCATCTTTACGTGGGTTGTAAATCGGCATGAAACAGCGCGGATGAACAGTGCTTTGAGGCGAGTGCTGCTGTCAGTCACCGCGCTGTGTGGATACTGTCATACAGAATCACAGATTCACTTTTTGAAAGTTTGACCAACATAAGAATTTTCATAAGAAAATGTCTTCTGAACAAGTAAGTAAAATCCATTTTTGTTCTGACCAACTAAGGGGGAAAAAGCATACGACATGATAAGCTTCGTTAGATTTAATCAACGCGATTTACAGCAACCGTGCAAATTATAAGTTAGCCTACTTTGTTCTCAAATTGTTCATGTTAACAACATCAGCATTGCGTGACTAATGTTAAATTTAATGTGTTTTATGGTTAGCAGCTACCTGTGTAGTTCAGAATTCATATTCTCCATAATAGCAAAACGAGAAAGGCACAACAAAGGAAACTCCATAACTGTGTGAATTAAGAAAACGTACTGTTACACGATTGAACTATTGAAATGTCTTACTTGTTCAGCAGAAAAAAGCCGTCTCTTCTTCCGTTTTGAACCCCTTCAAAACACGGAGTTCACGCACTTTTCAAAAGCCCCGCCGATGTTTAAATCCGTGTGTTCGCATGAGACGGTTTCTTTCTCTTTCTCTAGGCACCTTAAATCCGAAGTACGAAGTCTTTTGGGTTTTATAACTGCTGAATCTCCAGTTGACACTGATGATTGTTGTTTGGATCTTTCTGGATGCCATAAGTTTAATCATGTAAAGTGCTGCGAGAAAAGCCTATACATCTAAACATCTCGTCACGCGCAGTATAGCCGGCTAGCCGAAACTCCTTCTTTATGTGTACGGATGTGACGTAATGACGCAAAGACATGCTCGAATTTCCCGCGGAAACCCACCATTACCACTGGAATTAAAATCATTATTACAAGCTAACCGTTTTGAATCTAGCTATGGCAAGCATATAGTTTTGACCACTGGCAGAATATGTTTTTTTTTAATATAATTATTTTGGATTATTTTTAACTTAAAAAAGTTACGGACAGCAGCTTTAATTATACCTTCCTCAGTAAGTACATCTAACATAGTCTAACTAAAAAAAGAGAGTAAGCACAACTACAGAGGCCTGAAGTAAAGTAAACTAAAAGAAAGTTGATTCAACTTACTTTCTCCAAATATTTCTCCCAGATACTTCTAGCTCATCCAAATGAGAACCCCTAGGCGTCATGAAACGGACGCCTTGGGAATCATTTTGACCATGCTTCAATATTTGACGCTTTAGGCACCCTTTAGCGTCAGTTACATGACGCGATCCTAGGGCGTCATCTCACTGACGCTTTACCTTTAACGTCAGTTACATGACGCTATCTAATCCTAACCCTACCCCAGACCTAAACCTACCCGCGTCATCTAACTGACGCTTAGGTAAAGCATCAGTAAGATGACGCCCTAGGATCGCGTCATGTAACTGACGCTAAAGGGTGCCTAAAGCGTCGAATATTGAAGCATGGTCAAAATTGTCATTTTAGTGACGCCTTGGGATGAGAATGCGTTGCAGCACAACACAGTACAAAAGACATTGCCATCATTACTGAAATTATTTAATGACAATTCTGCAAAACAGCACATTTTCTGTCTGCATGAGGTACAGATACGCCACTCTTTAAGATTTATATATATATATACAGTATATATATTAAAAAAGATTATGCACTTAATTACAGTACAAACTGGAAGAAATAAGTGCTCAATCTTGGAAGAGGTGTCGTAAGAATCAATGATGCCACAACAAATGTAACTTATTTCAGAATGTTCAGAGAACATTCAAAGGTAACTTTACCATAATGTTTGCATAATAATAAAATGGAATGAATGCATAACCAAGAAAAAAAAAAGTTTTAAACATTAGGAGAACATTTACAAATAACGTTTTCATAACTTCAACATTAACGAAATATTCTTAGAAGATATTTTTGTCAGCTGGGAAGCAATCACTACATCCAACCTGAACATCCTGGCAACCACACAGCACCACGCTTAATCCATGCAAATGAAATATGAATTCACAAAATGACAGATGCCTTCCCAAATGTGCTGTGAAACTAAAGAAATAGAACAATTATGTGATAGATTACTGAATCTCAAACAGCCATCATTCACATTTTAATGCAAAATATCTAGGTAATTTTCGACTCTTCTGACTCTTTCAAATGAAGGAGACAAAAATTTTTTTGCAAATATAAGATTATGCTGTTCCAGAGCTGTATTCAGGTACAGAGATGAGATAAGGTAGGTTAACATGTCTAGTATGTTGAGTCTGAGTAGTTTTTTTTAACAAGTAAAGTACATATAAGATTGTTTTTTTGTGTTTCAAACAACACCTACATTGAATCAAATGTGCACAGAAGATGATCAGAGAAATATTTGTACAGAGCAGTGCTATTTTTCTTCGTCTCCTGTGGTCTCGGGCATCAGGGCATCAGCAGGATGAGAGATGGCAGATATCCCAGGAGACCTGCCCTTTAGCAAACATCTCAGCGTCCATCTGGGTGGACATTTCGCTGATCCTAGACCAGCGTCAGACACCGTTCCAACCGTCTTAAAATATCACCACTGCTATAGTAACAACACCATAAAACTGATTTCATATCAGCATCAACAACCTCTGCCCACATTGATATGCTGTGACATTTTCTGACTGTACCACTCCTTTCAAAACTGTCACTATGAGAAAAACTAAATGTCACTGATGGAGAAAATAAAACAGAAAAGGGACTTTTGTGACCTGTAGTTCATTTCCGTTAGATTTGAGGTCATCTATCTGGTATAGTGTTCTCCTAAAATTAGGAAATGACTTATAGCTGAATTACACTAGCGTCCAAATAGGGTTGTTAAGATTGTTAATGTGTTTGAAAGAAGTCTCTTATATTCACCAATGCTGCATTTGTTCGATCAGATTTTTATTATTATTATTGATATATATTATACAGTAGTTTTTATTCATATTTTGAATCAGATTTTATTTTTAATATTTTTCATTTTAATTTTAGTTAAAGTTTTAGTAATTTTGTTATGTGTTTCTGTCATTTTGCATTCAATAGTTTTCATTTAAAAAAAAGGTTTTTATTTATTTTTTATTTTATTTTTATTTTGAGTTATTTCAGTACATCAAGTTAAACTAAACTAAAAATGAGAAATGTTGTCTTGGCAAATAGCTGAAATGAAATAAGCATACTTTTTTATTTTTTTTTATTTTTTTTTATTTTATTTCAGGTAATGTTTATATTATTTCAAGTAAGACATTTTTTTATCGTTTTACTTTCAGTTTTAGTTTATTAAACTATAATAATAACCCTTTCAAAAACAAAGTAAAAACAGTAAAATTGTGAAATATTATTACGGTTTAATATAATGTTTTCTATTTTAATGTATTGTAAAAATGTAATTTATTCCTGTGATGGCAATGCTGAATTTTCAGCATCATTACTCCAGTCTTCAGTGTCTCACAATATTTTCATGGAAACAGTGAGAATTTTTTGATAAAAAGTAAAAAAAAAAAAAAAAGTAAAAAAAATTTTTATTTGAACTAAATACTTTTTTAAGCTTTACATTGTATTTGGCAGCCATTTAAACACAGGCCTTCAGAGAAAATTCAAGAAAAAATATCATACATTATGAACACGTCTCTTCTTTTCTATTATGATTTCAAGCAGATGTTTGAAAACAATAAACTATGACCTCAGCGGGAGCCAGTTCTTCAGGGGATTCAGCGCTGGTGGACTGTGAAGTGGAGATCTGGATTGAGCAGCTCCTCCATACACAGTGTCACAGGAGAGTGAAAGTGGGCCATACGGAGCGGGAACATAACGCTACTGCAAAGGGAAAAAATACTGAATTACAGCCCACATGCTTTCTAAAAATAATGCGACTGAGGTGAAGAAGCAAAGAAACAGAAATATTAGTAAATCATGAGAGAATGTAGGCTAATTACATTTCACATGAGAGTCAAAAGAAAACTGTCTCAGCATATAGAGTTTTGAATTTATTACAGCAATAAAAAACACTCATAAGATGTAAATTAAGAATGCGGAAAAGAAATATATAGACATATGAATTATTTGAAGGAATAAAGAAAGCAGCTGTTCACACTTTCATGCTGTGAATTAATTAAATGAAAATGTGCCTGCTATGAAAGCACGTCCATAAAAGGCAGCAAACGGAAGTTAAGATACTCCTTTCTTCCCTTTGTGACATAAGTGAAACGGCTTCTCGAAGAAGAAAAAAAATCAGAAATTGATTGGATGGTTAATGCAGGTTGTCCTGCCCTCACGCCAGTCAGAGAAGACATGTCACAGCAAGAGAGAGGGGTACTTTTGTACTTTTGTACTGTGTTGTATTTACAGTATGATTTGTTCTCCCATTTGGATGAGCTATAGAAGTATCTGGGAGAAATATATGGAGAAAGTAAGTTGAATCAACTTAAAAAAATTAAGGCAAGAAAAGTTATTTTGAATAAAGTTTACGAGGGCACACAAATTTTAAAAAATATATATTATGTGCATGGATAAATTATTTTTCGATAAATACTTTAATATTTCATAACAAACAAGACTTGTCAATTTGGATTTCATGGTAAATTTAACAACCTGTATGATAGGACAAAGTGGCACAAGAAAATAAACTCGCCAAATTGCATGAATGTCATTGTATCAGATAACAAAATACCACAGAAGTTTGCTTTTTTTAAAAGAAAGATAGCATACACATATTTTTCAAGTAACTTTTCCCTAAAATGTGGTTTTAATTTTTAAACAAATTGACAGATATGCTGTTAACAGTGAAGAATTTGACCCATCATAATGGTGGATAATGATGTCAAACTTGCATTGCATATGCCATATTGCAAAAAAAAACTTATGTTCGTAGATAATACACTCACCTAAGTGTAAAGGATTATTAGGAACACCTGTTCAATTTCTCATTAATGCAATTATCTAATCAACCAATCACATGGCAGTTTAAGCAATTTTGAGCGTGGCATGGTTGTTGGTGCCAGACGGGCCGGTCTGAGTATTTCCAACCCGATCTCACGACCAATTCGTCCGAATTTGACGACTGATTAAAAGATGGCTAATTCGTAACAATTCGTACGACCTCACTCGTACGAATTAGAAAGATTTTTGCTAAATCGTACATATTTGACGAGTTGCCCAATTCGTATGAATTCGTACGAATGAACTACCCCTGACCCCGCACCTAAACCTACCCATCACGTGGGTTTAGACAAATCGTACAAATTCGTACGAGTGAGGTCGTACGAATTCGTACGAATTAGCCATCTTTTAATCACTCGTCAAATTCGGACGAATTGGTCGTGAGATAGCGTTGGTATTTCACAATCTGCTCAGTTACTGGGATTTTCACGCACAACCATTTCTAGGGTTTACAAAGAATGGTGTGCAAAGGGAAAAACCTCCAGTATGCGGCAGTCCTGTGGGCGAAAATGGCTTGTTGATGCTAGAGGTCAGAGGAGAATGGGCCGACTGATTCAAGCTGATAGAAGAGCAACTTTGACTGAAATAACCACTCGTTACAACCGAGGTATGCAGCAAAGCATTTGTGAAGCCACAACACGCACAACCTTGAGGCGGATGGGCTACAACAGCAGAAGACCCCACCGGGTACCACTCATCTCCACTACAAATAGGAAAAAGAGGCTACAATTTGCAAGAGCTCACCAAAATTGGACAGTTGAAGACTGGAAAAATGTTGCCTGGTCTGAGTCTCGATTTATGTTGAGACATTCAGATGGTAGAGTCAGAATTTGGCGTAAACAGAACGAGAACATGGATCCATCATGCCTTGTTACCACTGTGCAGGCTGGTGGTGGTGGTGTAATGGTGTGGGGGATGTTTTTTTGGGCTACTTTAGGCCCCTTAGTGCCAATTGGGCATCGTTTAAATGCCACGGCCTACCTGAGCATTGTTTCTGACCATGTCCATCCCTTTATGGCCACCATGTACCCATCCTCTGATGGCTACTTCCAGCAGGATAATGCACCACGTCACAAAGCTCGAATCATTTCAAATGGGTTTCTTGAACATGACAATGAGTTCACTGTACTAAAATGGCCCCCACAGTCACCAGATCTCAACCCAATAGAGCATCTTTTGGATGTGGTGGAACGGGAGCTTCGTGCCCTGGATGTGCATCCCACAAATCTCCATCAACTGCAAGATGCTATCCTATCAATATGGGCCAACATTTCTAAAGAATGCTTTCAGCACCTTGTTGAATCAATGCCACGTAGAATTAAGGCAGTTCTGAAGGCGAAAGGGGGTCAAACACAGTATTAGTATGGTGTTCCTAATAATCCTTTAGGTGAGTGTATTTTTCTTTGTTTTTGTGTTGTTGTATAATGCAGTAATTTTTTTCATATAATTTTAAGTGCAATTTTAGTGTTCAAATACTTTTTTTTTGGCCACTATGTTTGTTCGCCTTATTAGTCATTAGTGAAATTCACTTTTGTACACTCACAATTTACCCATGTAGTGCATTTAGGTTACATTCATCTGTTCCTCTGAGTGTAAGCCAATTTTATTATGCTGTTCATGCCATCATTTTAATTGCGTGTTAAAACCAGAATTCTCATTCAGACGCGCTCTGCTAGCATGATGCTGAGCTCGGGGGGAAATGCTTGTGTGTGTTTTTAGAAAGTCTGCAGACACTAGTAACAAACTTAAAAGAGGCTAAGGAAAAAAGACAACTGTATTAGGAGCAGAGATTACTGTTTATAGAAGATCTGAGGAGGTGATGAAAGAGGTAGAAGCAATCGTAGAGGAACGATTCGGGGCGAGAAACATCTTAGAAGGAGTAGAAGGGATCACTTTGATGCTTGATGCATAGCCTGTTTTATTAATGCATCAAGAATGTGTTTGCATTATTAAGCAAATATTCAAAATATGATCTCATTTAATTGCCCTGACCACAATATTTATTTTACATTTATCATCACACACAAGGTTCTACTCCAAGGTGTTTTAGTCTTTATCATATTGTCCATCTTTCATGTAATTACTGCCACCTGTACAGAGTGAAGTGGCCGCTGGTGCAGTAATTAGCGAGCGTGTGTATTTTGACAGGTCTCCACAGGTGGTTCTTCTGCTGCTGATGTCCTGTGGGTGTGAATAAAGGCCAGCATATGATCTCTAATTCCCTCCAGCAGACTTTTAAAACCCAGGAAATCATTACAAACTTGTATGCGTAAAATTAATTATTCTGCCATTAGAAAAATGGCACAAAATTACTCTTGTATTGCGGTTGACACATCATTTTGCTAAAGTGTCAAATCTCTGAAGAAAATAAGCAATTGTTTATAAACGAGAATGGCATTTTACTGAAGCATGACAGTGTGTGCAGATGGTAGAAGTCTTTTTTCTTATAATTTTTTTTTTGACATTTTCACAAGAAACAATTAATTATTGGAGCTTGCTAAGCACAAACATCACCATTAGTTTAGCTTTAGTCTCCCATAGCCAGACAATTGACTTATGAATAAAGGTCATCACTGCAGCTTTTTCTAACCAAAAACGGCCCACTTATATAGGACGAGGGTGTTTTGTGTTTGTGTCTTGTTTGGGTTAAACAGACATTTGATCTAAACCCCAACCCGCAAACTTTAATTTGTAATCTGTTCTGCATTTATGGACATTTATCATGCATCATAAATGCTATACCTCTCGAAGCAATTTCATATGATGTGACGGCAACAACACAATTCCCATAGACTTACACTGAAGGAGGGATCTGAGCCATATCAGACCAGAATGTTATATAGCAATACTCTCACAACCAGTGTTGGGGAAAGTTAACAATATTGCGTTGCTCCCTAAAAAAGTAACTAATTTTGTTAGTTACTTTTTGTGGAAATGAATGCGTTACGTTACTTTTGTGTTTACTTTTTCTCACCTGGGCTGGGCTTCCTTGTTTGTTTTTAATAACAAAAATAAATAAATAATTAAAAGTTATATTTACTGTATATATACATTGCAAAAGGCCTGTTTCAAACCAAGAGTGAAATGAATAAACGTCAGGCTGACAGAAATGCAAAATTCATGCATGTACAGTAAACTTTTCAGATGTGCTGCTATTCTGGATTGATATGATACAGGAGAAGAAGGTTAAACACTCTTAATTCAGCAATAAATGCAAAAAAAAAAAAAAAAAATTAAACAAATATGATGTTTATCTAAATTTTTTTTTGCATATATTCTGAATCATATTCTTATTATGGTTTAATTGGGGCACCGAAGGTCAGCAGCAAAGTCACTGGTTAATAAATTGAGATTAAATACATAAAGTATATATGTATGGAGTTTTGTGTAATAATATCTGTTTTGACTGGATCTTTTTTGTGCAAGTAAGATGAGTAAACGCATGTTCACATTTAGTCTAGAACTACAATAACCATAATGTTTACACGCAACGCCTCGGCACATACTCACGATTTCACTCAACATGGGGACAGGAGAGCTGTCAGTCAATAAATGGGAAAACAATGTAACTTGCATTACTTATTTGCAAAAGTAACTAAAAAAATAATCTGATTACATAACTTGTAATGTGCAACTACATAGCGATGTCCTTGTAACCATCCACGACACTCTGGCATTGTTGCTAGGGGATCACTCATATATTTATAGAATTTTTAGATTTTCATGCCATACCTCTGCAGCCAACAGTGAGTGTCTTTTTTATTGCAGAAATAAAGGTAAATTGTAGGCTGATAATCTCCTGCAATCATCCCTTCATAAAAATCCCAAATCGGAGATGAAAGTTAATATCATATAGATTTTCTGTTCCCTATTGCTCTAAAACAGCCCTCACCTTTCACTTATTAATCTTTCTCTAGCAAAGTCGTGTTGCAGAGCTTTTGAAGAGGAAGTTTGAGGTCCACCACTCATAAAGTTTCACTTTTTGTGTGAATTCCAGTTACATGGATGTAATTCAAGTTGACAGCATCTGAAAAGAAGCCACTAGTTGGATCGGCAGAGGGACACCCAAAAGCATTTTAGTAAGATACACACTGCTACGTTATTACATAAACAGCTTCACACTGCAGGATGCACGACGGAGCAATAAGTAATTAACTAAAGCTGACAGTGTATGATGCACCATGAGACTGACGCCTTGGGAATCATTTTGACCATGCTTCAATATTTGACGCTTTAGGCACCCTATAGCGTCAGTTACATGACGCGATCCTAGGGCGTCATCTTACTGACGCTTTACCTTTAACGTCAGTTAGATGACGCTATCTAATCCTAACCCTACCCCCAGACCTAAACCTACCCGCGTCATCTAACTGACGCTAAAGGTAAAGCGTCAGTAAGATGACGCCCTAGGATCGCGTCATGTAACTGACGCTAAAGGGTGCCTAAAGCGTCGAATATTGAAGCATGGTCAAAATTGTCATTTTAGTGACGCCTTGGGATGAGAATGCGTTGATATTAAAGCTAGGAAAATAATTAGAGCAAATAGAATTGAATAAAAAATTTAAGTGAATATCTATCTATCTATCTATCTATCTATCTATCTATCTATCTATCTATCTATCTATCTATCTATCTATCTATCTATCTATCTATCTATCTATCTATCTATCTATCTATCTATCTATCTATCTATCTATCTAGCTGTCTTACACACAACTCTCTTAAACTCACTATTCTTAGCAAGCACAAAGTTCTCATCTCCTGAAAGCTACCTTTGTGGCACTTCCAAGAATAACAAATAAACCCCACCTAATTGTAGCCTGTCAGCCTGAAATTATTCACTGCAACCCTATATTTCCTCACTCAACTGTGAGCCGACAACTCCGCAAACTCTCCCGACTGCTTCCGTTACCAAGGGACAACCTGAACTTCAGGAGTCAGGGCAGAGATAAGTGTTTCCTGTGATATGTGCTTGAATCAGTGAACGTGTTGAATGGTGACATGAAACTTGATTGCTTACTCTCTGGAGTTCTAAAGCACATGTGAAAGGTCAAGGAACCATGAGAAAATATCCCCTGTGCATGCTGTAGATCTCAAAAGGTGGGTTGCGACACAAAAACAGCAAGTCTGTTAGGTCACTGACCATAGGGAAAGCAAAGATGCAAACAATAAATTGAAATGAATCAAACATTCACTCTTAAAAATAAAGGTTCCAAAAGGGAGTTTTCATTGTGATGCCAAAAAAGAACCATTTTTAGATTCCCCAAAGAATTCCTTTCAGTAATCAGTTCTTAAAAGAATCTTTTCTTCCCCCCTTTTATTATTTTAAAGAACCTTTTTCCTTTATAAATAACTTAATAGTGGAACGGAAAGGTTCAATGAATGTTAAAGGTTCTTTATGGAACCATCAAGGCCAATAAAGAGATTTTATTTTAAGAGTTAAACATAAAGGCTCATCAAATGAAAGGAGAAACGCTTACCACATATTCTGTTGCTAATGTCAAGGTTCATGGGACTAATCAAACAAACGTGCAAATTCACCTGGCAAAGAAACAGACAGGTTCTGTATGTAACACTGTTTATAAAACACTGTAATATTCATTTTAATGTTGGACCAAGGGCATTTTGGTCACTTGTGTTGGTCGCCACTTGGGTGATTTCATTTGTATTTGTAAGTATTTGCATATGCACCTACATTTTTGAACAGAATGTATATCAACATATTGGTTGCACTTTATTTTACGTACTTACGTGTACTTACAGTGTACTTCCCTAGAAGTACTGGGTAATATAAGGTAACTACATGGGTTAAGGTTAGGTTCAGGTTTACTAGTTATTACCAAGTTATTGCAATTACTATAATAAGTACATACATGGGACACAGGACTGAGAAATAAAGTGCTACCAACATATTATACACTTACTATCTTACATAATGTACAACTTAAGAGACATTTAAGAGACATTTATATAGCGGGAAACTTTGTCAGAGAAAGGCCATCATAATGGCAAAATTATGTATAAACGAAGTCAAGATGGGTCTAATCTGAGTAAAGTCATTTGCACTTAATAATGGCTGAATTTATAATCTTTAGAAATCACACAGAACAAAATGAAGGTGTAGGTGTTAACTGTATGAGTTAAAAACATGAATACAATTAATTAATTGATTTAAAAAAAATGACAGTAATGTGTCCAAAGGGTTTGCAGTAAAAGCCAAAAGTGTGATGCTAATTTTTAGCACTTAAATTAATGCTTACATAAAAAAAAAACATGTATTAATTGAGCTGTACAGTTGTCTAAATTGTTATTTTTGTGGTGAGACTACTGTTTGTCATGTTTCAGTCCAAAGATGATGAAGGAGATTCAAATAGAAGTGTTTTTATTTAAACAAAGTCAGATCCATCCATTCTCCAAACCGCACCGGTCCAGCGTAATATCATGCAGGTGTAAATTCCTTTTTTATTAAATTGTTTAATTAAGGTTTATATGCTAGTTTCCATGGCAGAGTTCAAGATAAATCTTTTCATTACTACTTGAGCTGCAAGGTAGCTGAGTGTCAAATTATTATTATTAAACGCAAGCACAAACTATGCAAAATCGGCAGCCCTTCAGACGAACTCAGTGTCCGAACTCACTCACTCGTTTTCATTCACTCCTTCAAGTGGACTATTTTAATGGAGTAATGTAGGGAATAGTGAATGAGGGTATAGGTGGCGATTTCGAACAGAGCACATGACAACTGATTAGAGGCGGGAAACTAGAACAAAGGAAACAGGTATAGGCCTAACTGAAGAGAAACAAACTAAAAGTCCATGAAAATGAAACTAAAGCGAAATGGAACATGTTGACACTGTTCTAAATGGATGAACTTCTAGTTATTAGCCACCAATATAATGTTTATTTAAGAATTTATGAATGTTGTCAGTACATCAACAGAGGAACGTCATGCAACTGTCCTGGGGTCAGGTAAAACCAGCAGATGCTTTTGTTTAGACCTTGGCTGTTTTTTTATCATCAGACAATAATATTAATATATGCAGACAACTGGAAGGAGAACGACACTTGATCTCCGCTCAGTTTAAGGAGTGTTAAGATTACCATCTTATTTACATTTAATTGTACAATTCACTTTTTTATGTATCTTTAATGCAAAAACACTTTTACCAAACATATAAGATGAATCTCTTCTAACTCACTCTTTTCTATTGATGTCGTTTACATGCATGCAGTGATGAATGGGTGTCGAGAAACCACTGACACCACAGACATCACTGATCCAATAGCAGAGGAGGAAGTATTAACTGTTGAATGCATCTTCTCTCTATATAGCTGACTCTATAGCAGAATGACAGTTGCGCTCCTGCAATCATGTGAAAGCAGTGACTTGTTTTGCTTGCACAGACATGAATTCATGATGTGTTTGCGTAAGTGTAATCCCTGCATATATCTGAATTAATTCCATGGACTTCAAGGCGTGTGATAGCTTGACTGCCTTTGCTGGAATACAGCTGCACTGGACTGCTGCAGAGACAAGAACAGTTTTAGGGTGTTTACATGACAACAATGTACTAAAAACAGAAACGTTTTTCCTTGGCGTTTTTCAAGTACAGCAGACAACGTTGTCAAAACGATCATCATTCACACGAATCCGCGAAAACAATTTAAAAAGCTGTATAATTCATGCCAGGCCAGTAGTTGGTAATGTCACTTTGTAAAGATACATGAACCAATATACAAAACATGTAATATGCATGCACATGACACGAATTTTCGTTTTTGTAGTTCACACAGAGAAGATAATGGTATCATTTTCAAAAACTTGCACTTAGCAAACAGTTTTCAGAAGTTTGAGTTTGCAGGCCCCCAAATTATATTTTTTATAATTATAATTATAAAGTTCTATTTTCCATGATTTTTCCATACAATAAAAGACCAATCCTGGGACCCAAAACAGGCTTTTAAATATTTATTTTTTTGGATCTTTTTTCTTTATGTTGATAATAATAATGATGATGAGACTATTAAAAATAATTATACATTTTTTAACATTATGTCGTTGCGAAGTTCCATTTTGTTGAAAAAAATTAAATAAAAACACCAACAAGCAAAACAAAAAAACTAGTACACATAAAATATATAAAATTAACAGTATTGAAACAAAAGATTAAAACAAGAAAGTACAAAGTGGAAACAATGGCATAATGGGATGATATAAGTAGTGTCAAGCATGGACACCACTCCATGTTATGGGGAATGACACAAACTAGTTTTGCTTTACTCGTCAATGACCAAGAACATGCACAATACAACAGATTTATGTTTGATGTTAATGTTCTCCAACAGACTATGGCTCAAATAATACAAACTAATGTCAGTAAAGAAAGTCCAAACCAAGGGTTAAAAAAAGGGATAAAGGTTGAAAAAAGAGAGAACAGTTAAACAAAAATACTCAAAATAAGATGTCTATTAAAAGTTTTGGTACCTAAAAGACTCCATGAGCTTCCGAGCCTCCTGAAAGTAAAGAAAAATAAATAATAAATAATAAAAAAAGTCCTTTTATAATTCTGTCATTACCGATGACAACCTCTCAGTGGATGCCCTTCAAACCCTGCTGCTTGACTGAGGACAGAAAAATAGCCTTTCAATTTGAACAGCATCATTTTTCATCCTATGTGTCTACTAGAAAGTAAACACTGTTAACCCCAGGGGCCGGGGGCCAGGGCTCCCACCAGCAGCTGTCAGCAATTCACAAAATTCAATTATGCATCATACCTTCTCCTGTAATGGAGATGACATGAAAGAAAGGCCCTTGACACTGTAGAGACTGTCAAGTAACCCTGTATGTATTATCCACCCCAAGGACTTAATTGCATAGCAGCACATCCTCAGTTACGAGGATGAAAAAGCCCTGAAATCATGAGTGATACTTTAGAGTACTACAAAAATACGGATTATTCATTCTCCGTGACATATTCGTGGAATGAAGCCTGATGTGTTTATAAAGACTCTAACTATACATTTCAAAGCACACAGCCTTCTGGATAATGTCCTGTCTGTGCGCAGATCACATGGTTTGCAGAGGCTGTATTACATTTATTTGGAAAGGAAATGGCACCTCTATCTCCATCAATCAGTGGCTAATTACAGGCTGCACATAATGGGCCACCATTGCTGGAAAGAGTAGAAAACAGATCTTTTAAATGATTTTGGCTCTCATGGCTGCAATACAGGCTGTGCGTCTTCCCATGCATGCATCAAAAAAAAGCCAGAGAGTGGCAGCAGCTGTGGAATATCTGCCCGGCCATTAGCAGGTTTGTCAATGCGCTCACCATCTTCATTACAGGAGCGGGGCAGAAATCAATACACGATCCAAGCTGCTATTCTTTCAGCTGTGTCTTGAGATGCCACTTCAGATTCAGCTCACACATGGATGAAGCACCATTATAAGACTTTACATTATTAATATCAAATGTACGATGGAAAATGAAACTGAAGGAAAATGGTTAGGCCTGTTACACACTGGAAGCATAAAAATAAGCTGCCGCAAAATTACAGGAGATACTGAAACTTACATGATTTGCATGAGTTCCCATATTGAAAATTGCTGCCATAAATTATGCACATCGACATCGTCTTGCTTATTTCATGGCAGTTACCAAAATAACTCAATATGTTGTCATGAAATATTGATTTGAGTTGAAATAACATTATCATTTTAAATGTATATTATCATGAAGCTTCACTGTGAAAAAAATAGTAGGCTATGTCGTCCTAATATTACCTCTTATTTCGAACCTGACAGCTGAACATCTCCAGCGCTCAAACATCAAGTCAGTCACGATGAAGTAAAAAAACAATTGAATCCCATAAGGGCAGCCAGGTACTGATATAAGAAGAATCTTTTCAGCTTCTCTTTCCTTCAACCTGCAGAAACGGAGACACAACAAATGACACAAAAGCCCGACGGCGCCGCTCACCTCACCACACAACCACCGCAGGGAGCGTCACCACCCACGCATGAACCGCCAGAGCCCACTTTAAACACAAGATGGTTCTTACAAACACACCTACAAACAGGCTCAACCTCCTCTACCTAAGTATTGAAGCACATCACATACACACAGAAAATCCTTGGGTTTATAGCTGTGGCAGTGGGGTGAAGAAAGTTTTACCTCATTTACGCTTTGTCGCAATCTTTGGCAAGCTTGGCATATCTGTTTCACTGTTGCTTTGTCTGACTCTGAACTTTAGTTTAATTACACCGCTGGTATCACAACGTAGCCTACTTCTAGAGTATTAACTGCGTTCTTTGTCATTGTACCACCGCGATTTATGACCGATTGCGTTCAAACCAACTGCGACCTTTAGATGAGTTCACATAACAAGCGATGGGAATTCCGATTCATTTCCCGCGAGTCCGTTCTTTCGAAAAGTGATTTTCGAACTAGTTTAAAACACGATTCAGCGATTTTGGTCGTTACCTGCACGACTCTAGCAATGACATAGATTTATATAGCTTTAAAAATCATAAGCATAAGCTGTTATTGTAATTTCGTGTGACCAAGTTCATTGTTGAAGCCACACACATTTTCATCTAATCCAATCAGTCAAATCCACTGTTCACTCCAAATGCTTGCTATTAGCCTTTTACTGTCTATGCTATTAGCCAAGGGGGATAATCCATCAGCCGGAAACTGAAGCTTCCCTTGGGAGCCGCCATCACCTGCTGTTAGCATTCCATTGACTCCCATTCATTTTGGCGTCAATTTGACAGCGAATAACTTTACATCTGAGGCGTCCAAAGACTCCATTTGTCCATTGTTTATTTCTAAAGAAACACGACAATATGTAAAAGGCTCCATTACTTTATGGGCCCTATTTTAACGATCTGAAACGCAAGTGTCAAAGCGCAAAGCGCAAGTAACTTTGTGGGCGGATCCCGGCGCCGTTGCTATTTTCCCGGCGGGATAAATGCCTCTTGCGCCTGGCGCAAATCTAAAAGGGGTTGGTCTGAAGTAGCTTCATTATTCATAGGTGTGGTTTGGGCGTAACGTGAAATAAACCAATCATAAATAAACCTTCATCTCACATTCCCTTTAAGAGCAGGCGCGCTTGTTCTAAAGCGGATTCCTATTATAACGGCGGATTTGCCAGGCGCGCGCCAGGAGCGGTTCACAGCCGAGGAGACCGACGTTCTCGTCAGGGCCGTAAAACACAGAGAATTGACATTGGGGATGGAGAAACCCACCCAAATGAACTTCTGTTAAACAGGCGTATGATAATTTGGGTAAATGTGTAAGCTACATGTATGCTTTTATAATAAATTGTCTATCTATCTATCTATCTATCTATCTATCTATCTATCTATCTATCTATCTATCTATCTATCTATCTATCTATCTATCTATCTATCTATCTATCTATCTATCTATCGTAATAATGTATGATTTGCAAAAATGAAAACTGCTGATTAGATGAGAGAATCAACGTGTATGCGCGTTGTGCACACGCTACATTGATTATGGTCAAGCATGCGCCCTTAAAATAGCATAATGAACAACGCGCAACGCGCCACTGACTTTAGACTAGGTTTTTTCTGGTCAGTGGCGCAATTGTTTTATAGAACAGCAAAATAGCATGAGGGAAAGTTTGCGCCGGAACACGCCTCCTCTTTGCGCTGAACCGCCCCGGGGAGCGCAAGTGTATTTCTTAGTTAACCGACGTGTGTCTGTGGAGGGAAAAGTCCGCTTTGCGCGGGTGCAAAATAGGAATGATACATGCGTCGGTCGGTGTACAAAGTCAATTGCGCCGAGTGCAAGATAGGGCCCTATATCTTACGTTATGGCCCCGTAGAAGTCGGTTTTGTAAAAATAGGCTAACGATTGCGTCATAACCACGCGACTCTCTGTCGCACAGTAGAGAAATTACCGTATAGGAGGAGAAGCTCGCAAGCAATCGGGGGGACGTGGAGTCATAAAGTCAAGGGAGAAGCCCAGAGAGTCATAAAGTTGCTCCTGCTGCTAGCTCATGGACAGCTCCTACTCACGCTCTCCGTCTCTGCAAGATTCGGAAGGGAATGATTCAGATTTCTCTTGGCACAGCCACTAGAAGACTTACAACTGTCAGACAGGTTGCTCACGTCACATCTACGTCGTCAAGCTCAGTGTGAGCCTGCGCAGTCGCTCGGTCATCTTGAGTGCTTCTAATTGGCTTCACTTTTCTCCGTTGAAATCTATGGGGTCGCTGTGTCCATTTCTTTTACTGTCTATGCTATTAGCACTGCAAAACAATTCTCGGTTCAAAGAGTTGGTGAGCCAATCAATCAATCTGATTCAGTCCAATTCCTGAATCGTTCTGGCTGGTTTATCAACCGATTCAAACGATTCATTGAAAATTATTCAACTTTAAAGGGATACTCCACCATTTTTTTTCATATTAAACAATGTTATTCCCTTAAGACGAGTTGATACATACCTCTCTCTAGTCAAAGTGCTCCCAAGCACTTGCTGTGGTATTCCGCCATACATTATAGTTATCCATTTTACACGCTTAGAAAAGCGCAACGTTTTATTTTGTGTCACCATTCTTGGTCAAGTTACACTACTCATGTAACAATATTTAAATAGGGAAAACGTGGAGGTGTCGCTTCTCTGCTTGGATCCTAATGAATTAACTGGGCTAAGCTAAGTGCTATCAAAGTTTCGCCGCAAGACAGAGCGATTTAGTGCACGCACTGAGACGAGAGAGGTATGTATCAACTCGTCTTAGTTAAGGGAATAACATAGCTTAATATAAAAAAACGGTGGAGTATCCCTTTAAGGCAACATGAAATGACAAGTTTAATTTTATTCATGGAATATCGCAGCATTCATTATAAATGATTTGATGATGTAATAATAAATTATGTACTCTTTAATCAAAAATTTTAACCTTACTAAACTGAAGTCTGTCATCAAATTTTGTGGAGCTTGTGAAAGCACCTGAGCATATCTGTGCATGCAAATGCATCAATGATTGCTGGTGGCTGGCTTCTCTTGCTCTGTCAGACTCAGTTATCCAGAGTACAAAAGCACTCCCTCTCAGGCTCACCGTGGTAGATATCTCCTGCCTCGAAATAGAACTGTACCCTTTATCACTTTAATATACACTGTGCATTCATCTATTCATTGACTGCTTTTCCCTGGAGTCATTTCAACAGAGCTTATTGATGTTTTTCTTCCTAATGCATTCACATAGACATACATCAGAATTACCAGCATCTGAGTAGATGTGTAGTCATCTTCAAAGACCTTTCTTTGCTCTTTCATGTAGATCATGCAATCGGACATTAATTAGCTTAATTTTGAATAATTAAATGATATGGAACTGAAATGCACTCAACATATCTAAAGACTACTTCATGTCAGTGCACTTATTGAAAATAAATCAACACTTTTGAACCTCTGTCAACCAATCAGAATGAATAATTCAACATTGGCATGATGTAAGAACAGGCCTGTATATGGAACTTAAACAATACAATATCTTATACCATCATTTTTTGTGTATGGGTAGTTTATAGCATGTATTTAAATAATATTGTACAAAACTTTCATGTTTTACTAGACTTTGCTCACAGTTTAATATAATTGAATTGTAGCATCTCAGACTACTTTTTGATGGCACAAATGTGCTCACTGTAAACCCTAACGCTCAAAATACTTTATTGGTTTGAGTAGGAAAAACGTCTCGGTTACGGATGTAACCCTCGTTCCCTGAGTAGGGAACGGAGACGTTCCGTCGGATGACGACGAATGGGGGTTTCGCTTAGAAAGCCTATCGACTTCGAGTATACAAAACGAGCCAATGGCAAACAAATGCCATGGGTCTGCGGAATTTGCATGGCGCAACTCCGCCCCACCTCGTGGGGATAAAAGGAGAAAGCCGGCAATATGCAGATATGTTTCTTCGCTGAGGAGCCAAGACTGAACTCGGCTGTTCCAGCGGTACAGCGGAAAGTGGCAGGAAGACGGAACGTCTCCGTTCCCTACTCAGGGAACGAGGGTTACATCCGTAACCGAGACGTTCCCTTTCGTTGTCACTCCGAGTTCCGTCGGATGACGACGAATGGGGATACCAGTCTAATCACGCCACCTTCCCAGCTGTCTTCCAGTGCCCTGCGTAAATCTGAGATCCCTGTCGTGAGCCTAGCACGGACGAAGGACTCCTATTTAACACAGGAATACCAAGGTACACTGGGGAGCATATCCCAGGTCTTAGGGAAGTATGCAATTACTGCCAACCCAGAGGGGGGGACTTAGAAATACACATATGACCCGAGGGATGCATATGGGGAATCACTGGGGTATCCAGCCGCAGGTGGAATATTTCAACCCCAGGGGTGGCAAGGTGGCTTGCCAAGGGAAAGACACATGCTCAGAGAGGCTTACAGTGGGAATACACATGTGGGGGTAGCTCCGGGAGGTACCATGCACACGGGAGGCACCTAGCCGACGCGCAGGCAAGAGACACTGGCGCCGACGTCAGGAGTGCTGGAGGAACTCAGGGCTTTCGGAGAAGCTCACCTGAGGAGAATATCGCACGTATCCAGTCCGTAGAGTGGAATGGCGAGCAAGCGAAGACACCTGAGCGGGTCCGGTACTAGCTGGTTGAAGCGAGTACATGAGAGGACACAGGCTCCACTCGGAGATTGTAGAATCTGGCGAATGTGTTAGGTGTCGCCCAGCCTGCAGCTCTGCAGATGTCTGTTAGCGAGGCGCCATGCGCTAGAGCCCAAGAGGATGCCACACTCCGGGTGGAGTGGGCAGTCACACCAAGGGGGCACGGTCGCCCTTGCTGCTGGTATGCCAAAGCAATGGCGTCCACTATCCAGTGAGACAACCTTTGCTTGGAGAGAGCCTTTCCCTTCAGCTTCCCACCATAACAGACAAAGAGCTGGTCTGAGGTCCTGAAACACTGCGTCCTGTCTACGTAGATGCGGAGCGCACGTACTGGACAGAGCAGTGCCAAGGCTGGGTCTGCCTCCTCCCGGGGCAGCGCTTGCAGGTTCACCACCTGGTCCCGGAAGGGAGTGGTAGGAACCTTGGGCACATATCCAGGCCGGGGTCTCAGGATCACGTGAGAGTACGCCGGCCCGAATTCCAGGCACGCTTCGTCAACGGAGAATGCGTGCAGGTCCCCTACCCTCTTGATGGAGGCCAATGCAGTCAGAAGCGCCGTCTTCATTGACAGGAAGTTAAGCTCGACTGACTGTAAAGGCTCAAAGGGAGCACTACGCAGGGCGGTTAAGACCACTGCGAGGTCCCAAGAGGGTACGAGAGGAGGGCGAGGAGGATTCAGTCTCCTCGCTCCTCTCAGGAACCTGACGATCAGGTCATGCTTCCCCACCGACTTACCTTCTATAAGATCATGCTGTGCGGCAATAGCGGCGACATAGACCTTGAGGGTGGAGGGAGACAGCCTTCGCTCCAACCCCTCTTGAAGGAAGGAAAGCACGACGTTGATCGAACATCTCCGGGGGTCTTCTCGGTGAGAAGAGCACCAGTTGACGAAGAGGTTCCACTTCAACGCGTAGACGTGTCTCGTGGACGACGCTCTAGCGGAAGTGATGGTAGCCACCACCGCTGGTGGTAGGGTACTCAAACCTGCCTCGTCCCGTCCAGGAGCCACACATGGAGGTTCCAAAGATCGGGACGAGGGTGCCATAGGGTGCCCCGTCCCTGAGAAAGTAGGTCCTTCCTCAGAGGTATGGGCCAAGGAGGTGCTGTCGCGAGGAGTACAAGTTCGGAGAACCAGGTCCGGGTGGGCCAGTACGGCGCTACCAAGGTGACCTGCTCCTCGTCCTCCCTGACCTTGCGCAGGGTCTGCGCAAGGAGGCTCACTGGGGGAAACGCATATTTGCGGCCCCGCGGCCAGCTGTGCGCCAGTGCATCCGTGCCGAGCGTGCCCTCGGTCAGGGAATAATACAGGGCGCAATGGGTCGAGTCGTGAGAGGCAAACAGATCTATCTGTGCGTCCCCGAACTGGTCCCAAATCAGCTGAACCGACTGGGGATGGAGTCGCCAATCTCCCGGGAGGGGCTGAAACCGTGAGAGCTCGTCGGCTGCACAGTTCAGAGCTCCTGGAATATAGATGGCACGAAGCGACCTCAGATGCTTCTGACTCCAAAATAGGAGGTGGCGGGCGAGTTGCGACATACGGCGAGAGCGCAGACCACCTTGACGGTTGATGTACGCTACAGTCGCGGTATTGTCTGATCGGACTAGTACATGCTGGCCCGAGAGCACGGCTCGGAAGCGGCGCAGGGCGAGCTGTACAGCCAGCAACTCGAGGCAATTGACGTGCCAAAGGCGGTGGGGTCCTGTCCAGGAGCCCGCGGCAGCACGTCCATTGCACATGGCACCCCAGCCCGTGGCGGAGGCATCTGTTGTTACAACAACGTGCCGGGAAGCTCGTTCCAGGGGCACACCGGCCCGTAGAAAACTGAGGTTCGACCACGGGGTGAAGGTCTGACGGCAGGTCGGAGTAACTGGTACTCGGAGAGTGCCGTGTTGCCATGCCCACCTCGGGACTCGGTCGCGAAGCCAAAGCTGAAGCGGTCTCATATGAAGTAATCCGAGCGGTGTTGCCACGGCTGCGGATGCCATATGCCCCAGGAGCCTCTGAAAAAGTTTCAGTGGAACCGCACTCTTGCCCTCGAACTGTCTCAGGCAAGTCAGCAGTGACTGCGCGCGCTCGCTCGTAAGCTGCGCGGACATGGCGACCGAGTCGATCTCCATACCGAGAAAAGAGATCCTCTGCACGGGGCAAAGTTTGCTCTTCTCCCAGTTGACCCGAAGGCCCAGACGAGCTACATGGCGGAGCACCAAGTCCCTGTGTTCGCATAGCTGGTCTCGAGAGTGAGCTAGGATTAGCCAGTCGTCGAGATAGTTCAGAATGCGAACCCCGTGTTCCCGGAGGGGAACAAGGGCTGCCTCGACGACCTTCGTGAAGACGCGAGGAGACAGGGCTAGCCCGAATGGGAGAACTGCGTACTGATATGCCTGTCCCTCGAAAGCAAACCGCAGGAACGGTCTGTGTCGAGGGAGGATGGAGACATGAAAGTAGGCGTCCTTCAGGTCGATCGCTGCAAACCAATCCTGGTGCCGCACACATTCGAAAACGCGTTTGGCGGTGAGCATCTTGAACGGCAGCCTGTGAAGGGAGCGGTTCAGAACGCGCAGGTCCAGGATTGGCCGTAACCCACCGGTTTTCTTCGGGACAATGAAATACGGGCTGTAGAAGCCGGTCTTCATTTCGGCTGGAGGGACAGTCTCGATCGCACCCTTCGCCAGCAGGGTAGCAACCTCCGCTCTCCTGATAGGGGCATTGCCACCGACCATAGTGGAGCGGACTCCCCTGAAGCGGGGAGGAGACCGCGCGAACTGAATCGCGTAGCCGAGCCTGATCGTTCGTGCGACCCAGCGGGACAGGTTGGGAAGCTCTAACCAAGCTCCCAAGGACTGAACCAGCGGGGTCACGCGAACCACAGACTTCCCGTCGGTGGGGCAGCGAGGCGGTATGACTGACCCAGACGTGGACGGCATAGCGGCCCGATGTGGGGGTGCAGTCATGAACCGCGCCCTGACAGAGGAGACCAGGGAAGGACGAACGTTCCACGGGGGTCTGCTCTGCCAGGGGTCTGGCGACAGAGGGGGATGAGAGTGGTACGGTCCGGGGACGGCGCGCACTGTCATCCGGCTCTGGGACAGAGGAGGACGAGGGGTGCACGGCCCGGGGGCGGCGCACCGTGTCGTCCGAGAACTCTGTGTGCTTAGAGATGGGAAGTCAGCTCTCTGGAAAAAGAGGTTCTCCCCCGGCCCTCCACCGGGGAAAGGAGTGGCCCTGCAACCACCTCCTGGAGAACTGCAACCCATCTCTGAGCTGCCCGTAACGGGAGCGCCGCTTTGCCCGGCATTTGGCAGGCTGCGGGGCTGGTACGGGCTGGGGCGCTTTCCTGCGACCACCTCCACGGCGCGGCCCGGAGCTGCTGGGGCCGGGCGGGAGGGGGCGAAAGTCGCAGGAGGGCGCGTTCGGCGGCAAGCTGACTGAGGCGTCTGAGCCGGCGGCAGCAGCTGGCCGCGGGGTCAGAACGTGCTTGGTAGCCTCAGTCTGCTTCTGGGCGGCCGAGAACTGTTGGGCAGAGTCCTCGGCCGCGCCGCCGAAAGGGCCAGCCTGGGATATGGGGGAGTTGAGGAAGCGGGTTCGCTCAGCCTCGCGCATATCAACCAGGTTAACCCAGAAATGTCTGACCACACAAGTGGACATCACCTGACCCAGGGAGCGTGCGGTCACCTTCGTCACTCGTAGAGCGAGGTCGGTGGCGGCAGGCAGTCTCTTAGATGAGCCCTGAATCAGCCCTACCCTCGTGCATGTCATTGAGCACCCCGAAGGATGGCAATAACATGCAGTGAGACGGCAGCCTGTCCGCTGCTCTATAGGTCTTTGCCACCGGAGTAAACAAAAAACCTACAGGCATTGGAGGGGTGCTTAGGGTCGCCACGCCAGGTGGAGGCGCTGTGGGGGCACAGACGTGCTGCCACAGAACACTCCACGGGGGGAACCCCAGTGTACCCATGGCCGCGGCCTCTCGAGGGCAGAGAAGGTGGAAGAGGCTGCTGAGCAGTCGCGAAGTCAAAGGAGACTCTCACGATCTCATAGCCTCTTCATGCACATCCGAGTAGAAAGGATTTTGGGTTCGCCTCCCCAAAACCAATCATCAGCCTTGAGTGCTCGAGACATGGCAGAGTAATCCACACATGCCCGATACTCGCGGCTGCCCGGGAAGCATAGCTGTCAACTCTGGATCAGACTCGCTATGTTGCACACCCGAGAGTGGCAACATAGACGAGCCCTCACTTCCAAAGGACTCCAGCTCACCTTGTGACGCGGCGATAGACATGATTTCATCAGCCGGGGAACTGAATGAGATGCCGGCCCGCCGGCGTCCTTAGGACGAGGCTCTGACCAGCTAACTCATTCAGAACCGCGCGGGTTGCAATGTTAAAAAGAGGGGTGTGGACCACGGATATTAATCGGCGGTTTAGTTCCACACCAGCCATCTCAGGTCACCCTGGCCACCAGCCAAAGTATTCTCTCACGTGGAGAAAATAGATCGGGGTGTGGATGAGGGGACTCTCACTCAGTTGAGCTCATTGAGTCTTGACCGTTACATTGCGATGGTCATGTTCCCTTAAGAGAACGTGACGCATCCGCGAGCGCTGTTCGAACGTGATCGAAGCCCAAACACGTCAAAACAGCGCTCGTGCCCATCAGCTGAATCTATCAGACTACCGCACTCAGAAATGCACGGGCAGATCGTCTTTAAAAAGACGCGCCGCGTGCACGCTCTTTTTGTGTGAGAAAAGCTTGCAGCAGTGCTGAAGCGCCCAGGGAGAAGCACACAGCTGATCAGATCAGCAGGCAGGAATGTGAAACTCGCTGGAACACGCCATCACACCAACACCGACTGGAAGCTGCTCGTCTTGAAGATTCTCGAAGATAGTCAGAGAATAGACTGCAGGAGTGAAGAGAACCTCTTGGCTCCGAAGCAAAAACATATCTGCATATTGCCGGCTTTCTCCTTTTATCCCCACGAGGTGGGGCGGAGTTGCGCCATGCAAATTCCGCAGACCCATGGCATTTGTTTGCCATTGGCTCGTTTTGTATACTCGAAGTCGATAGGCTTTCTAAGCGAAACCCCCATTCGTCGTCATCCGACGGAACTCGGAGTGACAACGAAAGGGAACTTAAATTAAACTAATTAGTTCAGTCAAATTAACTTTTATGAGTATTTAGCACTTTCTTTTTCTTTCAAGTTCACAGAATGGATATATTTTAAGTAAACTGAACTGTTTCATTGTTTTGAGTTTTATGAAATTATTTCTTTTAATTTAGACGAACTTAAGTTTAACTGAAACGGCTGGGATGTATATTTCCCAGCATGCTTTGCCGATGGCACTCGAAAGTGAGAGTAAATGCTAAAATTAAGTGTAATACAATGTTTTTTTGTGCAAGATTAATGTTAAGCGGGTGATTTAGTAATGATTAATGTTTCGTTATGGTAATTTAGAAGAATTTCTGTTAATGTTGGTTTTAGGATAGTTACCATCATGGTGACAAGTGGTGCATGAGCTTGACTTGAGAGCAAATACAACCTTTATATTGCTGCAAGTGTTACTGTATAGCATACTATTGTTAAGATGTTAACAAAATAGTATGTTAGCAAACTAGCTTGTTAAAGCTAGCTAAGTTTATACTAATAAAAGTGTTCACATTGAGATTACATGAAATTTTAAGTTAAATGTATGAATTAGTGTACTCAAACATTTCAAGTTAAGAACAATTCAAATGTACAAATACAAACTAAAGTAGCATGTAGCATTCCAGATTAATAGCATTCCAGATTTCTATATGTCCAGCTTTTTGTTTAACTCTGCTATTTTAAGCTCATCTTTTATCTTTATTGTATGAGTTCCATCTGACTCAAATTCCATGACTTTGGCACACTGAGTTACGCAGACAGGGAAAAGAAGAGAGACACAGAGGGAGGGAAAATGAAAGAGAGAGAGAGGGAGACATGGGTCAGTGATCGATAATTTTCAGAGGAAATGAAGGCCAGTGTGATGAGCAGCTCAGAGTTCGCCCGATAGAAACATGAAGAGCCCCTGGCTGGCACTTCACTCATATAGGCCTAACACAGATATGGCATTAGGGAACAGTTGAATAATGACAGCTTCATCAAAACTCGGATCAGTTGCAAGAGTATGAAATCTGTATTCATAAGATGCATTTCTGCGAATAGGTCTGTAGATGTTTATTGTTTAACCTAAGAAACAATCAATTCTGAGAAGAGGAAAAAAGGATGTAAGAATAGCAGAAGGAATGGATAAAAAGGCAAATCTGCCTTAAGCAACCGACTAGACTGGTGTCAAAGATAGATAAAAAAAAATAAGTCATCTTTGATAGCACTTGAAATGCACAACGTACATACATCTACTGTACACAGCTCAGCTTTCACAGTTCATGAACATAGATGCATACAAACAAAAACATTCCTGGCTTTTTTACAGAAAAAAAAAAAATCCCACAGAAATAGACAGAAATAAATGCCTCAATGCTAAATAAATAAAAATAATTGACAAGCCCTTTGATATGTCAAACCATTTTATGGGATATTTTAACATGGCACTAAAAAATAGTTTTTTTGTTTTGTTTTGACTATATTTCCCGACATAATTACATTACTTACCCAATAAAAAATAGACATGAAATGTGGTTTTAAATTGAGATTATTGTATTATGTGTAAAGCAGCAGCCGTAAAGAAAGAGATTCCGAACTGATACGAGAAACATGAACGCAGCAATCAGTTGTCTGGAACAACTAGAATCACTGTACAAAAATATGTGACCACAGATTTACCAGACTGATCAGAATAAAGTATTGCATGTATGTGGGAGATAGAGGAGGCAACTTTCTAAATCCAACACATCCACACAAGGTTCTCAGTCATCAGCACTGTGTGTGTTTGTGTGTGAGGGGAGAGTAGGAGTTGAATGTTGATGTTTCTCAAACAAAGCCGAGGTCTCCCCATGAGATTCCATCCCTCCTCTCTACTTTAGCAGTGCAGAATGAAAGGTTCCAGGCCCATTTTCATCTGAAAACCTCTGCATGTGAAGGCGGTATTGTCTGACCGACCACAGAACACACACTGATAAAGAAAAGGCACAGCATCAAAGCCTACGAGCACTTACATAGGGAAGCAGAGGAAAGATATGAATCCATGATGTAACATTCATGGTTGGTTTCTCAAAGTAGAAGAGCTGAACCAGAAAAATGAAATGATTAATACGGTTGCATCAGGTACTGTAGATTTTGTCCTCTGTTCAACCTTATTTACTTTTTAAAATGATCAGAATATTCTACGTTAGTCTGGCATAGAAAGTCATACAAGAACTCAGAGACCTCAAAATATACATGCTCTCCAGATAGTATAACTTCTGCTTAAAGGTTTGTCAGGATCTCTAAAAAAGATTTTGCATAATGACAGGCTGTCAATGGGATTTTGTGGCTGAGAGACTATATTAATAACTGGAATGGAACCACCACATTTAGGTAATTATGGGTTCCATGCTTGTATGGAATATCACGTTATGCGTAATGGCTATGAACAGCGTTATGTCACATATTGTTAAAGGGACAAAAGGTTTCACCTTTTTATGTAACCCACTAATAGAACCGAAGAAAATTACTACATATTCACAGAGATCTTAAATTTTGACGTTGTTAATGTGAATGTGAAATTGTTTGATACATGAGTTAAGTATCGCAGAAGAGCTGAGTATGTTCTTTAACAATAGCATGTTTTACAGAATAAATAATGAGACTATTCAATTTGGCTGAACTATTCTTTAAAGTGCCCCTAATATGCTAAATTAAAGATTCCTAATTTTGATTTGGAGGTATCCTACAATTTTTTTTTCTACATGTATCCTAGGTAAAAAAAAAAAAAAAAAAAAAACTTTAATTTTCTCATAATATACATTGCAGCATCACCACTTTTCTCACAGTTCCTGAAACAGTTTGATAAACAATTTTGTCTCTCTAAACCCCTCCTTTCCGAGAGCTTACTCTGCTCTGATTGGTCAGATGCAATATCTGAATTTCAGCTGCGGAGGCTTCCTCAGCACTTGCATTCAACTTTGCAGACTTTTTACATTCACAAACAGACAAATTTTACACACTACATGAAAGGCAATGTCCGAAAAAGCGTAATAGGTGCACTTTAAACTACAAACAGAAAAACCCTGAAACCAAAAACTGGAGTTCTCTTACGAGAGTATCTCTCGTACTGCGTAATAGCTTACGCTAGGGGAAAAACTCTTTTCCGCGAGATATTGAAGCCAAAAATTATCCTTAATTTTTTATTAATGTAAAACGCTTTGCAGCAGCAAGCAGACATAGGCGAAACAGCTCGCGCGCCTATTGGTTGCTCTGCAGCAAATGCAGCAGCCTATCGAGAGAGACTCTGCGTGACGTAATGACCAATGGGGGCAATTCGCGCCCATATCGTCACGTCCCGCCAGAAGGGGCGTGGTCTCACCCTATAAATATGCTCGTTAGGCTGATACAAGCTGATTTTTACCTCTTCAGCGAAGCACACGCATCGCTGGATCCGGAGTGAGAAGCCGCGCCGTCGAAGCAAGCCTTTCAGCGGGACGAGCTCTGGAGTCGCTGGCCTCGCCGCCTTCAACTGCCGTACCTGCTGCGCTTTCCGGCGTTCTATATCCTTTCATACTCTGTGTGTATTTACTCTGTTGAGAGTGTTTGCTCGCTTACTTGACGCGACTCACACTTCTCTCACAAAAAGAGCTGCGTCTTTTTAAAGATGCCTTCCTGTGGCTCGTGCCGCGCCCCGCTCAGCGACGGAGACCGGCACGTCATCTGTGTTTCCTGCCTGGGTGAGGATCACGCGGCTCTCGCGCTCGCTGACGGCGGATGCCCTCATTGCGAGCTTTTGCCCATGGTGACTCTGAGGACTCGCCTGGCATCATTCTCCGAGCCTTCACCGCAGCCCGCCGTCGTGCCGCGCCGCAAGAAGCGCCGCGCCCAGCGCGCTCCCGAGCTTTCTCCAGCCCGCCAAAGCTCGCCAGTTCGCCCGCCAGCTTCGCCGGCTTCGCTCGAGTCGCTCACTGACGGACAACGGCCGCCGCCTGCCGCCGCGTCCATCCACGAGTTTGACGAACCCACCGAGGCGTGTTCTCTTCTGGCATCCGATAGCGAGGATTGGGCGAGCTCCGTGGACCTCCCCTCCGCTAGCGTTTCCCGCCAGACCACTGGTAAGAGAGCCGGCATTGAGACTGAGCTGATGCGTCTGCTCTCTCAGGCCGTGGAAAGCATCGGCCTCGATTGGGAAGCGCCCGCGCAACCGCCGCGCAACAGGCGAGCTCTGTGGACCTCCGCCTTCTGTCCGCGAGTCGTCAAGGAAACGGGCCAGCATCAAGACCGCGAGCCCTAAAACCGCGGCTAGCTTTCTTTACGTTATAAGAAATCTACCCTGCCCCCCATGGGCGTGCGTCACCGGCAAATGAGAAAAGAGTGTGTTTTAGTCCCCGCCGAGGCCGGACTAATCTCCATTTCTTAAACATTTCTCGGCTCCTAGTTTGAGCGGCTGAAAATGTCATTATTGCAGCAATGAGCCTGTTTTATAACACGCACACCTGCATACAAACGCCGACACACACAAAACTGTGATGACGCTCTCTTATGCTTGCGCTAGTGTAGTTCTCCCTGTGGCCCAGTGGCGGAACCCGAAGCTTTCACGCGAGAGACCCGTGTTCGATCCCGGCTCTCGCAGCAGATAAAAATTTAGTCTCGCCGCGGCCAGACTTCCACCAAAAACTTTTCGCTCGTTCAGTTCCAGAAAATGCGACTGTTCCAGTGTATTTTGCAGTAAACAAGCTGGTACCACGGCCCGCTTGCCTGCATATAAAGGCCGTTTCCACGGCGACCCAGAAAAATCATGTAATCATTGTATTTCTGGTTTTCCGGCCACAGCCGATGGTGTTATAAGTGTAATAAAATGCTCACAGCCCAGTGTTCATTTCTACACACAAACACAGCCCGCCACGGTACAGGGCTCGCACAAATGAAATCGACGCATGTCAATTGTGCATTAAATGTAGTAAATGTGCCCACAACCCAGTGCCCACAAACACTACCACGGTTTCTGTAAAACGAAACCAACACAAGTCTTCCTAGCCTCCTAGGAAATCGACGGTGTTTCAGTCTCGCCGTGGCCAGACTTCCACTGAAATTTTCGCTCGTTCAGTTCCAGAAAATGTGACTGTTCCAGTGTATTTTGCAGTAAGCAAGCCAGTACCATGCTCGCTTGCCTGCACACAAATGCTGTTCCCACGGCGACCCAGATAAATCACATAAATGGTGTATTTTCTGGTATTCCGGCCACAGCCGATGGTGTTATGAGTGTATTGAAAATGCCTACAACCCAGGGCTCATTTCTACACACAAACACAGCCCGCAAAAATGCAGGGCTCGCACAAACAAAATCGCCTCATGTCGATTGTGCACTAAATGTAGTGAATGTGCCTACGTCTCAGTGCCCACAAACACTACACACCACATGTCCCACGGGTTCTGTGAAAACGAAACCAACACGCATTCAGTCAGCTCAGGCCGACGGTGTTTTTCAGTGCAGTAAATGTGCCCGCTGTCCTGCGCCCACATTCACTCACAGACATGTTAAGCCCCACGGGGCTCGCCCCGCTCTCTCTCCCTCAGCAAACTGCTATAAGGGTTTTGAGCGCGGCCAGGCTGCCCGCCGCGATCGGCGCGCCCCCCGCCTCACACACTGTAAACACAGTGTCTGCGTTACAGCACGCTGGAGCTCTCTTGCCGTCACTATGTCTCGGCCAGAGCCCAGATCTCATTCTACCCCTAGCTATTCACGCGAAAGTGTGGGCACAGCTTCCTGGGGTATCAGAATGGGTGCTGAACACTATAAAAAGAGGCTATTCGCTACAGTTCGCTCGACGTCCCCGCCGTTATACGGCGCGCATCGAGACGACGGTGGAAAACGAAGTATCTTATCTACTTCGAGCCGAGATAGCGAAACTACTGAGCAAAGGTGCTATAGAACCTTTATCTCAAGCTCAGAGCAAAGGGGGCCTACACAGCAGATATTTTCTGGTACCGAAAAAGATGGAGGTCTCAGACCCATTTTAAATATGCGACAGCTGAACAGAGCGCTTGTGAAGCGCCAGTTCAGAATGCTTACGACCAGGAAAATCCTCGCGCAAGTGCGCCACAGGGACTGGTTTATGTCAATAGATCTGAAAGACGCCTATTTCCAAATACAAATGGCGTCCCATCACAGGCGATTCTTGAGATTCGCTTTCGAGGGCCAGGCATATCAATACACAGTCCTGCCATTCGGCCTGTCCCTAGCACCTCGTACATTTACGAAGTGCATGGACGCGGCGCTCGCACCCCTGAGACTTCAGGGCATGCGAGTCCTGAACTACTTGGACGATTGGCTGATTCTAGCTCGATCACGATCGGAGCTCATAGAACACAGGGCCGCATTACTCGAGCACCTCGAGGAGCTGGGCCTCACAGTCAATTGGGCGAAGAGCTCACTGTCTCCCAGTCAGAAAATTTCCTTTCTGGGAACCGTGTTGGACTCGCTGTCCATGACAGCACGCCTGTCACCAGAACGCGGGCTAAATATTCAGCGCGGCGCGAAATCCTTCCGCCACGGCGCGATAGTTCCGCTCAAAAGGTTTCAGAAAATGCTGGGGCTGATGGCCTCAGCGGCCTCTGTACTCCAGTTGGGCTTGCTGCGCATGCGCCCACTGCAGATGTGGCTGAAAGCGCGGGTTCCACCCAGGGCATGGACAGCGGGTCTGTTTCGCCTCAGGGTCGACCTTCAGTGTGTTTCAGCTCTGGAACCTTGGAAAATAACCGACTGGTATCAGTCAGGTGTGAGTCTGGGGACCGCTTCGAGTGTGAAGGTGGTGTCTACGGACGCCTCCACCTCGGGGTGGGGAGCGCTGCTCGAGGGCAGACCGCTAGCTGGCCTGTGGTCAGAACGGGAAAAGCTCCTTCACATAAACTGCTTGGAGATGATAGCAGTCGACAAAGCGCTACGGCGTTTTTGTCCCCAGGTAACAGGCCACCACGTCTTGGTCCGGTCGGACAACATGTCAGTGGTGGCATACATAAATCGCCAGGGCGGCGTCAGGTCACGAAACCTTCACAGGCTGACGGAACGCCTCCTGGTCTGGGCTCAGCACAACCTGCTCTCACTGAGAGCAGCGCACGTGCCTGGTCACCTGAATGTGGGACCAGACAGACTGTCCAGGAACAATGTTGCAGCAGGGGAATGGTCGCTGCACCCGCAGACGGTCCAGCTGCTGTGGAAAACGTTCGGCAGAGCACAGGTGGACCTATTCGCGTCCCACGAAAACGCTCATTGCCCGGAGTTTTTCTCGAAAAGCAAGGACGCGCTGGCTCATGTTTGGCCCCGCTGCCCCCTATATGCTTTTCCTCCTGTCTCGCTCCTGCCTCAGGTGTTGGAACGAATCAGGGAGAACGGATGCCCAGTGCTGCTCGTAGCTCCGCTCTGGACAAACCAGACGTGGTTCCCTGCCCTGATGCAGCTGACTAGCACTGCCCCATGGCCTGTACCATTGAGGAGAGACCTGAAGCGCATAGGGGACTTACAGGCGCTTTCAGTAAGCGCGTCGTGTATGGAGTTTGGGCCTAATGACTCGAAGGTCATTCTCAAACCAAAGCACGGGTATGTCCCGAAATCCCTCAATACACCGTTCAGGGCCCAGGTAATTTCCCTGTCCGCCCTTCCGGTTCTCAGTGAGGAGGAGGATGCGAGTCTCCTTTGCCCCGTCAGGGCATTGAGAGCTTATGTGTCACGCTCGTCTGTTTTCAGACAGACGGAGCAGCTTTTTGTTTTGTTTGGCGGGCGTTCCAAGGGACTCGCCGCCTCAAAACAGAGCCTATCCAGATGGATAGTGGATGCCATTGCGCTCGCTTACTCTGCGAAGGGCCTACAGTGCCCCTTGGGTGTCAAGGCGCACTCCACGAGAGGCGTGGCCTCTTCGTGGGCATGGTCGAGCGGGGTTTCCCTGCAAGATATCTGTACGGCCGCGGGCTGGGCCTCGCCGTCTACATTTATAAAATACTATAACCTGGAGGTACCCGCCTTACAAGCTAAGCTTTTGGCGGCCTAAAATTCAGTGCTATCTGCCCCGCTGTGCGGCCCAGATGCTGAGTTTACTGCAGCCCCATGAGTGTTGACACACGTATGGCCACCCAGATCAGGCTGAAAGCTTTCACCCTGGCTGCGCGTTTTACTGTCATATAATAGCCCCGCTGGGTGCTTTTTTATAGGGAATGACGCTTCCAGCCTCTCTTCCTCCACTCTATGTGAGTTTATGGTGATTATGCACTACATGAGCCCTGGGCTTCGGCCCCCGGGACTTTGGTGTTGGATCCCTGTACGCACGGCGTGTTGCATTGTGTTCCCCTAGCGTAAGCTATTACGCAGTACGAGAGATACTCTCGTAAGAGAACGTACTCGGTTACTAACGTAACCTCGGTTCTCTCTAGAGAGGGAACGAGTACTGCGTATCTTGCCGTGCTTGGAATACGCTCTGGTTCGCTTCAGTGATAAAAACCAGCTTGTATCAGCCTAACGAGCATATTTATAGGGTGAGACCACGCCCCTTCTGGCGGGACGTGACGATATGGGCGCGAATTGCCCCCATTGGTCATTACGTCACGCAGAGTCTCTCTCGATAGGCTGCTGCATTTGCTGCAGAGCAACCAATAGGCGCGCGAGCTGTTTCGCCTATGTCTGCTTGCTGCTGCAAAGCGTTTTACATTAATAAAAAATTAAGGATAATTTTTGGCTTCAATATCTCGCGGAAAAGAGTTTTTCCCCTAGCGTAAGCTATTACGCAGTACTCGTTCCCTCTCTAGAGAGAACCGAGGTTACGTTAGTAACCGAGTACGTTTTCATCTTACCCAAACCGAGAAACGTGTGCAATGTCTGTCTCAAACCCAGGGGGAGTTTCCCCACAGAGCCAGTGTTCCTGCCGAGCTCCCAGCACAACAGTGCTTATACTGGACAAAACTAAATGTGAAAATTAACCGGCTCACAGAAAAGCAAAGACTTTTCTCATTTTCAATAAAACATTTGAAGCTCATACAGTAATATGATGACCAGACTTTATCAAAAAAAGTAGGAGGCCCCATAATGTACATGTTAGCTCATGATTCCTGCATTCAGTTATTTAAATGTTGAAGTGACTCTTACTAAATATAGCCCTCATGGTCTTGATATTCTAGATTTCTACATATTACATGAGAGAGTGAAAGCCGATTAGTTAAGTGCATTAGCTTTTACCTTGTCTTTTTTTTTTACCTTGCCTTGCCTACATACAATACACTACCATTATACTCTATCTATAGGGTTATACAGGTGTTACTTGTTACGTTAATCATCTCTGTGTGTATATTAGCCTTCAGCTGATCCAGTTCTTTGTTACGTGTCGTCAGTATTTACGTGGTTGTGTTCATTGTATCTCCTGTGTTTCTTCTGAAATCTTCTGCATATTGTAGCTTATTCTGCAAGTTGAAAACTCATTTAAATAAGGATGCAGGTGTCTATTCAGATATCCCATATTATAACCAGAGGAAAAACAAAAATATAGAAGAGTGAGGACAGAGGAAATGAAGAATGCTTTAAAGAATGACTTACTAGCACAAAATTGATAAAACAAAGAACGATAGAGGCTGAAAACAAATACAAAAAATATAAAAATAAGTTAAATAACATCTTACGGGTATGTAGAAAGGAATTTTATAGTAAATTGTTGAATAAAAATAAAAATAATATTAAAGGAATATGGGACATATTAAATAGCATAATTACAAATAGTTCTGGGCAACGAAGTTATCCTCATTATTTTATTGATAATAATACTATAAAGGACAATATGGGTGATGTGGTTAATAGCTTTAATAAGTTTTTTGTGAGGGTTGGACCAAATTTGGCAGAAGAAATTCCTGATCCATTGTTATCTGAAGATTGTGGTGAAAACTTATAGATAGTAACCCCAACTCAATGTTTCTTACAGACGTGGAAGAAAAAGAAATAATAGACATTACAAACAATTTTAAATATAAAACATCTACTGATTGTAATGAAGTTGATATGAAAATTGTGAAAAGGGTAATGGGCTATATGCACGCATAACTTCCGCGTTTGATGCAAGGATGCTCTTGCGTTTCCGGTTGGGGAGATTTAAAGCGGAGGAAAACCGAGGAAAACGGGATTATGGCAGAGTCTTCAAAATTTACTGTCCTCTCGTCTTTGAAACGAAACTTTAATACGTTTAGATGTAATTTTATATATAGTTATGTTTATTTAATATAATAAACAAAGAAGCATAAACAAAATGAGGGGTGTCTGTTTTGTCTGTTTTTGTGACTAACGTTTCTTTAGTATAGCAATAGAGTATAAAAACCAATATAAATTCTCGGTATAGCATTGGACTCTTCGATCGGCGGAAGTAGTCCAGCATCCTTAGACCTTCACCGGAAATACCGCCGTGCATAGAGCCCATTGAGGGGATTTCTAAAGCAATAACATATATCTGTAATATGTCATTTCACACTGGTAAATTCCCAAATAAAATGAAAAGGGCGAAAATTGTTCCACTGTACAAAACTGGGGATAGACACAAGTTTACAAATTATAGACCTATTTCTTTATTACCACAATTTTCCAAAATTCTAGAAAAACTATTTTCCAATAGATTAGACAAATTCTTAGATAAATATAAAATACTTTCTGATAATCAATATGGATTTAGATCAAATAGTTCAACATCTCTGGCATTAATTGATTCAATTGAGGAAATTACAAACGCTTTAGAATATAAACAGTACACAGTTGGAGTTTTCATCGATCTCAAAAAAGCTTTTGACACAATCAATCATAATATATTAATTAATAAATTGAAACGGTATGGGATCAGGGGTGTAGTGTTGCACTGGGTGAAAAGTTATTTAAGTGGTAGGAAACAATTTGTGAAGTTGGGGGAATACTCATCGTCGTACTTGGACATTACTTGTGGCGTCCCCCAGGGGTCAGTTCTGGGTCCAAAATTGTTTTTGTTATATATAAATGATATATGCAAAGTTACAAAGACAGTAAAACTAGTGCTATTAGCGGATGACACAAATATTTTTTGTTCTGGGGGGAATTTACAGGAACTAGAGGAGATTACTACTTTAGCAATGTATAAATTAAAAAGATGGTTTGAGAAAAATAAATTATCATTAAACATTAATAAAACTAACTTCCTGTTATTTGATAACTGTAAAAAGAGTATACAAATTCGGATACAGGTAGATGGGGTGGACATAGAACGGGTTAATGAAAATAAGTTTCTTGGAGTGATAATAGATGACAAAATATGTTGGAAATCTCACATAAAACATGTACACAATAAACTTTCAAGAAGTATTTCAATATTGAACAAAGCGAAACATGTTCTGAACTACAAATAACTCCACATTCTTTACTGTGCACTGATATTACCATATCTAAACTATTGTGCAGAGGTTTGGGGTAATACTTACGGATGCAGACTATTATCTGTATTTATGTTGCAAAAAAGAGCCATAAGGATGATTCATGGTGCTGGTTATAGAGATCACACAAATGTATTATTTTTAAAATCCAAGACATTGAAATTTACTGGTTTATGTTCAAACAGCACAAATAATGTATAAAGCAAAAAATAATCTACTCCCTGGTAATATTCAACAACTGTTTTTTAATAGAGAAGGGAGATATAATATTAGGGGTGAGAGCAACTTTAAACAATTAGGCTATGTGTCCGCACAACATTAAAAAGTTTTTGTGTTTCGATATGTGGAGTGAAGTTGTGGAACAAATTAAGTTCAGTACTTAAACAATGCCCAAGTATGACTCAGTTTAAAAAGCATTGTAAAAATATGATATTTGCAAGGTATAGAGAGGATGAAGGTTATTAGTTAGGTGATAGTTTATTAATATTTTTTCTTTTATTATTATTTTTTCTTTATTTTCTTATGTAATTTTTTATTGAAGATGTATATAAACATAGGTAAATATGTATGTTGGTTTTGTTTTTTTGGTGTGTAGAGACAAATAGATCAAAATGTTCGGTCAACCGGTTAATTAGCTAATTAATTATTAAAAAGTAGTGGAGATGGGGTAGCATTGAATAAGCTTATGCTTCTTCCTACTCCTTTTCGGACATGTATAAGTTAATTTTTTTTTTTTTTTTTTTTTTTTAAATTATTTTTTTGTTATTAATTGTTAGTATGATTGTATTTTTTTTTTTTTTTTTTTTTTTTTTACATGTTCGAAATAAAAACTTTTCATTCATTCATTCATAACTCATAGACAGGGAAAACACCAGACTATTTCACATAATTATTTCAGCCCTCTAAATAATAGAGGACTATATACAATGATAAAAGTGCATAACTTTGGGCATGTCTGAAGTTGAGACCAGGTTAGTGAGACTTGTTTCTTTTTTTGTAGCTCTAGTAATACCGAAAGATTTCCTCATTGATATAACATTTTACCATTTATTTTAAAGTGTATCATATTCTAGTATTACTTCAAAGGATGGCCCACGGATGTTTGAGCTGAATATGCACTGACCCTGGAACCATTAACTGAACTGTAAACTCTAATGCAGCCAATGCAGATGCACAAACCACTGCTCACCAGACGCCACGGGCCACAAAGAAAAATAAACTGAGCTTTGGAGTTTTTCTTTATTCTGTTCCGTTATCTCGCCTCTCATCGGAGGCCTTGTTTTCATTCGACATGATCCGTATATTAGATTTTCTGTCTGATAACCTGCGGCTGCTCAATGTGTATTCATAAGAATGACCACTCTGAGATATTGTACAATAATACCAAGCTATCTATTCTGAATAGTGTTACTGAGATTTGTTTTTTTAAAGGCTTCAAATCAAGCATGATAAAGTCAAACTGTTGATTGGAAATTCAGTACAAACCTGATCTCAGGACTGTGGTGTTGATTGATAGCATCATGCTAAATGTGACGAATGTGATTTTTGGCAGTAACAAGACACCAATAAGCAATTTTAAGCAGACCCATAATGTGTTTTAAAATGGGTTGCGAGGATCTGATCCTTGCATTGCATTTTATTTTTATGATCCTTATATTGTATTTGCATCTAAGCATAGATTTGTATTCATAAGAGTGAACACAGTGACCGCTCTAGGAACCAACAACAATTTATTCATTCTAAATTTATTTTAAATTGCTGTAATTTGTTTCGTTTCTTTTAAAGTCCCCTAGAGGAACATTTCGTCCTCTTCAACATTACAGCAGGCAGCAGTATCCTACAAATGATTTCTACAAAGACTTATAGTGTCAATAAAAATGTAACATTTTCAATGAAACAGAGACTATCCAAGCCTGAATAAGCTACTAAACATCATTGAGAGAAGAAGGAAACCACTTCTAGAAATAACAGCAGTCATACATAAACCTGTTGTGGTAGAATCGTGGCACTGGAGGAAAACCTAATGACAGGTTTGAATCAAGTTCTGACGATTCAAGCAAAGTATTTGTACTCAGGATGTTGTGCTGTAGATGAATGCGGGTGGGTCATAATAAACTGTAAAGATTAGTCAAGGATGAGGTTGGAAATCGAGAACCACAAAAAAATGGAGCCAAATAATGTTCGATTGTAGGCTATTATTGGTAGGCTACTCACACTTAAGGCCCGTACACACAGGGACGAATATCGGCGCGCGTTATTCGGCAGCGTTTTTTAACGCGTTTTTTGTGTTCACACCCAAGCGATTTTCACTGACGATGAGCCGAGTGAACATGCCAATTCATTCCCTGACATTAGATGGCGCTTAATGTAAAACAGAAATAGTCCTATGTTGTAGTCGCTGTCGCGTTTGTCATATAGTTCTTTATGTTCCGACACCAACGAGCCCAGCAGCTCTACATTCATCTTGCCTTGTATCTTCCTCGTCTTATTTCTTCCCGGCAGTGTAGGCTACTTGGCGTATATCTTCTTGGCCGTTACGTATGTGTGCTCACTGCTCGGCAAGACCGTTTTGTGTTTGAGCGCCCCCAAGTTGTGTTTTATTGTAACTTCAGAAGCTCCAGACACGTGAGTAAAAGCGCCAATCTCATTGGTCGGATAGTTTTTGACGTGCCGCGTCAAACCCAAAAAACAAACCCGAGGCGTTTTTAAAAAATTACGCTTTTACGCGTGGCGTTTTCTGTGTCGGGATGCACACTCACATTGGCGCCCTTTGTTTAGTCACGAGGCGTTAAACGTCGGTCCCGGTGTGAACAGGCCTTAAGGCCTAATAATCTCATACATGCATTTAGGAACAAATTGCCTCTAAGGCTTTTTTGCAACGATTAGGCTATTCAACGCAACACAGCTACTGAATCTACAGCGCGAAACTAGCATAACCAATGTCTGTTTCCCAAAAAAATTATTTTAAAGAATCGGTTATTTTATTTAATCAAAACATACATCGTGATCAGTGTAGTCCGATTCCCTAACAATTTGTTTTTTCCAGTCGCCTCTTTCCAGCATAGTCTAATTCAGAAACGAATGAGCTCCAATGTTCAAAAACATGTGGTGAAACCAGTAGCTATACTGGGGTGCGTTTCCTACACAACGACGTAACTCGCTGATTAGGGTTGGGTACCGAAACTCGGTGCCAATAGGGAACCGGTTCCGACGTAAACGGTAGTAACCAGACCGAATAAGAACGACAATTTCGGTGCCTGATTTCGGTGCCTGACTTAATTAGGCACACACGCACACACACACACACACACACACACACGCACAGTCTCTTCTGTCTCGCATGCGCGCTCTTGCTCGCAAGGTTTGGCTGCATTTCACGTGTAAAATTACGCGTCAGAACGCCCTCTGGGTGTGCCGATAGTCTGAATCCATATAGAATCAAGCCAATTCATTGGCTGATGGCGCGGGCGCCGCCTTGACGCACTTACGTCGACATATTATGTTGGCGCGCGCGCGCCATCTGCTCCTCAGATTTCTTTGCCGAAAAAGGAAGCTGGTCGGCAGCGCAAGGAGCTTGGCAGCGTCTCGTTCCCTATTGAGAGAACATAGGTTACACCAGTAACCAGAGATGTTCTCTTTCATAGGTTCACTCAACGCTGCGTAGCTAAGAAGCAGTGGATTTGTATTTGTAGGCTGCTGTATCACGTGCCGTTTGAACTGACGCGCTACAGCGATCTGTCACATTTCAAAGAGCCAAAACGTTATTTATTGTGTGAATCTCGTAAAAATATTGACAGAATCTGACAGCTGTGGATTTGTTTCATATCAAAAGTAACCTTGTCTGTCGGTGCCAGTGTCCTCTTTGTCCGCGATTTTTCTTTGCGTGAGAAAATGGATGTGTGGCGTGCGTGAGAGCGTGTGAAAAGGGTCAAGTCTCACGGTCAATGCGTGCAGTGGTGTAGTCTAGTTTTTTGTAGTGAGTATACTGTGATATAACCCCCCCCGTGTGAAAACTTGTGTGATATTCCTTTAAAATTATGTTTTAATAGATTTGATTATTATTATTATTTTAAAAAGTAGGCTACATCTTACTATGCAATTTCTTTAATAATTCCTTCGAGTTACTTTCTTTCTCTCTACAAACTTTTATTATGGTGGGTTGTAAATTAAAGACATTTGAGCTTCTGTGTGTTTTAATAAACTATTATTATTATTATTATTAGGCCTACTTGAAGTATACTCTACTGTGCAATAGTAATATATTTATTTCTGTTATATTTTCTTCGTTATACAAAACTTTTATTTTGAAAGGTTGTCATGAAGACTTTAAAGTTTGTGAGTGTATACACTCACCTAAAGGATTATTAGGAACACCATACTAATACTGTGTTTGACCCCCTTTCGCCTTCAGAACTGCCTTAATTCTATGTGGCATTGATTCAACAAGGTGCTGAAAGCATTCTTTAGAAATATTGGCCCATATTGATAGGATAGCATCTTGCAGTTGATGGAGATTTGTGGGATGCACATCCAGGGCACGAAGCTCCCGTTCCACCACATCCCAAAGATGCTCTATTGGGTTGAGATCTGGTGACTGGGGGGGGGGGGGGGGGGGGGGCATTTTAGTACAGTGAACTCATTGTCATGTTCAAGAAACCCATTTGAAATGATTCGAGCTTTGTGACATGGTGCATTATCTTGCTGGAAGTAGCCATCAGAGGATGGGTACATGGTGGCCATAAAGGGATGGACATGGTCAGAAACAATGCTCAGGTAGGCCATACCCCCATAAGGGGCCTAAAGTGTGCCAAGAAAACATCCCCCACACCATTACACCACCACCACTAGCCTGCACAGTGGTAACAAGGCATGATGGATCCATGTTCTCATTCTGTTTATGCCAAATTCTGACTCTACCATCTGAATGTCTCAACAGAAATCGAGACTCATCAGACCAGGCGACATGTTTCCAGTCTTCAACTGTCCAATTTTGGTGAGCTCTTGCAAATTGTAGCCTCTTTTCCTATTTGTAGTGGAGATGAGTGGTACCCGGTGGGGTCTTCTGGTGTTGTAGCCCATCCGCCTCAAGGTTGTGCGTGTTGTGGCTTCACAAATGCTTTGCTGCATACCTCGGTTGTAACGAGTGGTTATTTCAAGTTGCTCTTCTATCAGCTTGAATCAGTCGGCCCATTCTCCTCTGACCTCTAGCATCAACAAGGCATTTTCGCCCACAGGACTGCCGCATACTGGATGTTTTTCCCTTTTCACACCATTCTTTGTAAACCCTAGAAATGGTTGCGCGTGAAAATCCCAGTAACTGAGCAGATTGTGAAATACTCAGACCGGCCCGTCTGGCACCAACAACCATGCCACGCTCAAAATAGCTTAAATCACCTTTCTTTCCCATTCTGACATTCAGTTTGTAGTTCAGGAGATTGTCTTGACCAGGACCACACCCCTAAATGCATTGAAGAAACTGCCATGTGATTGGTTGATTAGATACTTGCATTAATGAGAAATTGAACAGGTGTTCCTAATAATCCTTTAGGTGAGTGTATGATACGAATGAATGACGATAGTTTTATCAAATGAAATGGTAAAATTCTTGTGAAGTGACTCTCATAAAAGGTCTGCGATGAAGTTCAAATGTGTGCATGTCCTCCTCATAGACGCTGAAAACACCATGAGTGTCACGCGCGCTTCAGTGTGTAGCTAGTAGAGCACACTTTGAGCGCTCATTCACAGAAACACGCAGAACATGCAGAGTTTATTTCTATAGCAGTCTTTTTGAGCTTTACACACTAGTACACTAGTTTACACACTAGTACATATCGAGATTTGATTCGTTGTACATCCCTACTTTTGATTTATTCTTTCAAAAATGGCCAAATTGCGTGACGTTCCGCTTTACAGTAGGCTAAGTTACATTTGTGACTGGATTCCGCGATTCGATCCGCTGCGCAAACACAGACGGCGGGGTGAATTTATGAATGAAAGTTCTGTCACAAAACGATATTGTTACGAATACTCGCGCTTTTTTAAGTGGGTATACGGAGATCCTTGGCCTTTCCTAGTGGGTATACGGAAATCCTTGACATTTTCTAGTGGGTATACGGCGTATACCTGCGTATCACGTAGACTACACCACTGAATGCGTGAAAGTTGGCAGCTCTGCCTGCTAGTAATCTCTATTAATCTCCAGTATTATTACATTGTTTGATACAATATTGTTCAATATTGTAAATGTGAAATTTTTATTTTATATTGGTTTTATTATTATTTGTATTTATATTGTTTAAAGATTTAAGTTAATATTGTGTCCAGTTTGGCCCTGTAAATAAAAGGGTTTTATTTTTTTATAAAGTGTGTGCGGTTTCGTTTTCTTAAGTACCGTTTCAAGAACCGTTTAGGCACCGGAACCGTTTAAAAAATACAGAGTAGGTACTGGTATCGGATAAAACCCAACCGATACCCAACCCTATCACTCATTCACCATAGTACGATGCATCATTGAAGAATTCAACTAGCCAGTCACGACTGTTTCCCGAAACCGTATTTGTCACAAATTGGTCGTTCAACTACGTTGGTTAATGATGGAGTAATGACTTTCTTTAATGAATCTGTTAGAGATCGAATTAATGCTAGATCTTTTGCTATAAATTACAAACATGGCAACTGAGGACTATTTCTCATTTTTCTCAGTTATTTTGCTTTATTTCCAGATTCAATCATAGGCTCGTTCTTACGTGGTGGAGCACGTTCGCAAATGCGCACTCTTAAAAAACAGTGCTTTAAATCTCTTGATAAACTAAAAGACGTAAATGACATTTGTATGTAGGCCTATTCTAAATAAAAGATACAAATTGTACTGAATGTCAGCTTGCTTATTTTGATCAAGACTAGAATTTATTAAGTCCACATGTCATGCGAACAGGAAACTCTAACCTCAGGTCAAAAGCCGTCGTTCCAACCACACAAGTTTGCGATGCTGTTTGCGAATGTTCGTTAGAACGATGGTTTCGGGAAACACCGACTCGTTGAACTATGCTGATAACGACGGACCTTGCGACCATAGATGGCTAACGATGCTTTTGGGAAACACACCCCTGGACGATTCCCAGACGAATGATTCCACTCAAAGCAGTGACACGTGAGTTTTGTTAATAGTATTTTATATTAAAAATAAACAAATTAAATTTAAATATATTTGTTTGTTTATTCTTGTTTAATAGGTTAGGCCAATTGGATTGCATTTGTGCTGCCTCTAGAAAGACTGTGAAATGTCAATGTAATTCTACAGTATGTAGGCTAAACACTTTTTCTTATTGGAATTATCTCATCATTTGGCAATGAAAATGCATTGGTTTTTATTTCTTATTGTTTTATATTCTTATTGTTTTTAATTGTTTTAAAATTCTTTATGATTCCCATCATTATTCAAGAAACAACTAGACTGAATTAGTCTGGTTTGTTAATATGGAACATTAGAAGCATGGAGTAGCTTCCAACATATGATCAGTGGAAGTCAATTGGTTGTCCAAGACTTATATGTTTTTTTACACTCTGAGAGCCAGCAGCAATGGAGATAGACCTATGGGGGAGATCTTGAGTAAAAAGGTGAGTAGCCTATGCTGCGTTGAGAGGCTATACAAGCTGAGCTTACAAGCTGGGCTCTCCACTTTTATCTGAGAGCTGTTAGATGTAGAGCTTAACAGAAAAAATTTATGTATCTCTTATGCCAAGTGACACACAAGTGATGCAATTAAAGTTACGATCAATCAAGGACAGGATCTTATATGCATAATTTCCTATAGAGAATTTCATAGTGTGAAATACCCATCTGTTCTAGTATTTAACCAGGATTAGTTTGATAAGAACCTCCTTGTATGAGAAACATGGGGGGAACAGAATCCGATCCAGCTGTCAGAATCCGTTCCCCCATTCCCAAGATGAGAGATGTATAGTGGCTTAAAATATGCTATATTAAAGCTGCAGTCCGCAGTTTTTCCTCTTTGTCGCCATCTCTGTTTGAAATCTGCAATTACAGTCATTCGCCGAATTATCAACTTTACCTGAGTTGTACTTCGACACGGCACAGCGCGGATGAATCCAATGTTTGAGGAGAGTGTACAGCTGTCAGTCACCGCGTCGGTGTGGATACTGGCATTCAGAATCACAGATTATTCTTTTTGGAAGTATGACCAACATAATAATTTTCACCGGAAAATGTCATCTGAACAAGTAATATCCACTTTTGTTCTGGTTCTGACATTGCAGTAAATCGCGCTGATTAAATCTAACAATCATTTATCATTAACGTAAAACCGTGCAAATTATACTTTGTTCTCAATTTGTTAATGTTAACAACGTCAGCATTGCGTGACTACATGTAATGTCCTTCCGGTATGTATCCTTGTTTTCACATGGCCCGGTTGCAGTCTCTTTTTTTCTGTAGTCACTCCGAAGTCCGAACGAAGTCTTTTGCATTTTACAACGGGTGAATCTGTTGTCACTGGTGATTGTCGTTTGAACCTTTCTGGATCCGCCATCAAATTGATAAGTTTAATTATCAAGTGCTGTGAGAAAAGGCTATAAATCTCCACCTCCAGCATCCTTTCTCGCAATAAAGCTTATACTAGCCGAGACTCCTTCTTTATGTGTACAGTGTCACGGTATACTGATCCAATGTTTCCTTCTCGTCTCGTGTTTGTGTTGTGGTATGAAAGCACGTGTGTAGTGGGCGTGATTGTGTTGTCATTCCTTGATCCGTTCCAGCTGATCATCATCATTCATCACCAGCTGCAGTTTATCTCCCTCACTGTTTAAATACTCACCGTTATCTCATTCCCTTTGTCAGATCGTTGTTTGATGTCTTGGGTGTCGGTGTTGAGTCTTGTTTCCTGGTTTTTCCGTCATCGTGTTCCTGTGGATTCGTCATCTTGGTGTTGGATTGTTTCGTCTCGTCTTGGCACTTCACTTCACGAGGATTCCACCGAGGATGAATGGAAGACTGCGTTTAATACCCCCAGGGGACACTTCGAATATTTGGTCATGCCTTTCGGGCTGTCCAACTCCCCAGCAGTCTTCCAGGCACTTGTCAATGACGTGTTGCGAGACATGATAGATCAATTCATATATGTTTACCTGGATGACATATTGATATTTTCCTCGTCTCTCCAGGAACATGTGCAACACGTACGACAAGTGCTTCAGAGGTTGTTAGAGAATGGGCTTTTTGTCAAGGCGGAGAAATTTCCACACTCGTATGGGAGATCGAATCGAAGGTCAAGAAGGCCTTAGAAGGGGTAACGCCTCCGCCCGAATGTCCACCGAGTCGTTTATTTGTGCCGGAGGGATTAAGGTCAGACGTCATCCGGTGGGGCCATTGTTCCAACATAGCTTGTCATCCAGGAGTTAATCATACTAAATTTTTAGTTAAGCAACGATTCTGGTGGCCACTTATGGCTCGTGACATTCACAGTTTTATTTTGGCTTGCTCGGTTTGTGCCACTGGTAAGACTTCCAATCGACCCCCAGATGGGCTCCTCCAACCGCTGCCAGTCCCTTCGAGACCCTGGTCCCATATCGCTCTAGATTTTATCACCGCCCTCCCACCCTCCCAGGGTAACACTGTCGTTTTGACAGTGGTGGACCGGTTCTCGAAGGCGGCTCACTTTATTCCCTTACCCAAATTACCCTCAGCTAAGGAGACAACGTTGACCACGTCTTTCGCTTACATGGCCTCCCGATGGACGTGGTCTCTGACAGAGGACATTTGTGTCCAAATTTTGGCAAGAATTTTGTAAATTACTGGGGGCGACGGTTAGTCTGTCTTCAGGGTTTCACCCTCAGAGCAATGGCCAGACCGAGAGAGCCAACCAAGATCTGGAGAGAGTGTTACGATGTTTGGTATCCAAGAATCCTTCCTCATGGAGCCAACAGCTGTCCATGGTGGAGTACGCCCACAATACCTTACCAGTGTCGGCCACGGGCCTCTCTCCGTTTGAGTGTAGTGTAGGCAGTGTTGGGCAGTAACGCGTTACTAGTAACGCGTTACTGTAACGCAGTTACTTTTGACAGTAACTAATACTGTAACGCATTACTTTTTAAATAAATTAACTCCGTTACCGTTACCATATGGCGCGTTGTCCGTTACTTTTTTAAATTAATTAGTTGCTGGAGGGGCTGAGAAGTGTGCGCTGTCATTACACAGTACGAGAGCACTGAAGAGACTGCTAGCATTATACAGAGCGAGAGGACACCTGAGGACACATAACAAACTCACTGGCTGAGTTGTTTACGTACACGTGAGGCAGCGCGAACACGGAGATTACAAGCTGCAAAGAGAGCGCTGAGCACTTGATGCGCATTTAAAACACAGACAGCGAAACGGTATGAATACAGAACACTTAAGGACACATTGCCATATCATTATAAAATAATACATTTTTTGAGTAGATGCTGCATCAGCAGAGAAAGAACAGAAGCTTGCCGTCGAGTCTGAGAGGAATATCATTAGTAACGGCTAACTTACCTCAAGCGATTAAAGCAATGTGACAAAAACACACGCAGACCTGACCCACATGTTTTATGTCGCAATTGTTACCATCTATTTGCATTAGTTTATGTCCAGCTGGTCACTTTTATGCATTCATTAGCCGGCGAAGTTGTATTTTTAAAACTAGTGACGTGATTGATTGCTTACATTGATGTGTTCATGCAGCCGACATCAAGTCTAATCAAGTGTTCTAAAATTTAAGCAAATAAAGTGAAAGACTGTACATGTAATATAGGTCTACATTTATGTAATTTTAATGCTCTGGCCTTTGCAGATATTTAAATATGGCCATCTTCTTTAAGCTAGAATCATATAAATGGCAACACTTTACAATAAGATAACAATTTTAGCATTAAATATGGTTAATAAATGTTGTAGAAGTATCATTCATTGTTAGATGTATTTGTATCTCCTTAGTTAATGTAGGCCTACTACGAACTAACAAGAATGATCAAGGTACAATTGTATTGCTCAAATATTAATTCATGCAGTAAAAACCACAGTGGTAAAAACGTATACTGTCAGCTGCATGAACATATCAATGTTGAGAAAGCAAACCAATCACTAGCTTTAAAAATGCTTGTTTTGTTATTTATTTCAGAAATCCTTGATATATTCAGTTTGTGCTGGTCTGACTTAAATAAAATAGTGTTTAAAAATTACTTTCTGTTTAAGTCAGTTTTGTGTTTGTATAGACCATAACGCATTAAAGGGCATTAATGGGAACATTTAAGAACTTTCTTTAAAAAAGTAACTAAAAAAAGTTACTTTTAACAGTAACGCATTACTTTTTGGTGTAAGTAATCAACAAAGTAATTGAGTTACTTTTTGAACGAAGAAACTGGTAACTGTAACTAGTTACTATTTCTTAGTAACTAGCACAACACTAAGTGTTGGTTATCAGCCACCAATTTTTCCCAGTCTGGAATCCGAGGTCGCGGTCCCCTCTGCTCACGCCTTTATCCAGAGGTGTCACCGCACTTGGACTAGAGCCCGTGAGACTTTACTCCAAGTGGGGGCGCGCACCAAGGCTAAGGCCGATCGCCACCGGTCGAAGCCTCCCGTATACGTCGTCGGTCAAAAAGTGTGGCTTTCTACTAAGAACATTCCTCTCTGCTCCGTCTCTAATAAGCTTGCTCCCAAATTTATTGGCCCGTTCACTGTCACCAAGATCATTAGTCCGGTGGCAGTCCGCCTTAGTTTACCTCCTGCTACAGGAGAATTCACCCCGAATTTCACGTTTCCAAAATTAAGCCCGTGTTTCATGCTCACATTAATCCGCCTGTCACATTAATCCGCCTTTCACAAGCAATTGCTTCCTGTTCTCTTTACCGATCATGACATACAGATGTGACGTAATGACACAAAGACATGCACAAATCTCCCGCGGAAATCCACCAGAACCACTGGAGTTAAAAACATTATTACAAGCTTACCGCTTTAAATCGAGCTACGGCAAGCAGATAGTTTTGAACACTGGCTGGTTATGTATTTTCTCAAAAATGTATTTTGGATAATTTTTAACCCCAAAAAGCTACGGACTGCAGCTTTAAGGAATAAAAATGAAATATATTAATACATATTATTTAAAAAATATTTCTAAAATAAAAAAAAAGATATATATATATTTGGGAATTGAATTAAACACAACTGACTGTTTGAATAATTATGGAGTCAAGATTATATATGATTTCTCCTTATATTGTTATGCATTTTACAACTGTTTTATCATTCTGAAATATTTTAGAGCATTTCAAGCTGCTGTAGTAATCTGACCCTGAAAATCTCCTGCGGAAATACACAGAGCAATTGAATAATTGTTTTTTTTCCTGACCACAATCCATTGAAGTATGACAGCACTTGCTTCTGTCCTCAGGTCAAATGCTCATTATAGTGTCGATAGAAATGTGTTATTGTAAAACAGCGTTTAGATACTGTTGTTTGTAACACAGGTCTGTTTCACGCACCTGATTCCTTCTAGGAAAAGGCTGCAAGCTGCAGGAGAGAGTGACAAGCTCATTAAACTGGTCATCAGTGTCTGATCCCATGGCGAAACCATACGAGGTGTCCCACTGAGACCGTGAGAGTCTATCACGCAGACCAATTTCAGTCCTCAGAGAGGTTTCCTGCTTGTCTTTGTCTCAGCGAATGTGTATGTGAATGAATATGCAAAATAAGAAGAGGAATAGAGAGAAAAGGGGAGTGAGAAAAAGAGCATGTGTGTGACAGGCCCTGTATGTGTCGCAGAGAGAGACAGAGTGCCAGACGTTGACTCTCTCTGAGGCTTCAGGCTCTTCTCTCCCTCATTAGAGAGCAAAACGCCATCATGTCCTGCTTCTCAAATCAGATGGAGCTTTGTGACGACCCCGAGGCTTCTAACAAGGTTTTCTGAGCAGTGACCCCTCCACTGTTTTCCTTCTTGTGAGTTTTTTCACTCTCTCGCTTTTTCTAACACATGGGCTTTTTTCCAAAGTCACATGAGCTGCCTTGTGTTTATATGGGCAGTAATTAAAATGCAACCTCATACATAATTTAATTCATGAAGCAACTTAGCAAAATGTTGCTAAGCGAAATAACATTACTCTAAAAAGAATTCAAATAGATCAGACACATTTATTTATTAAAATAATGTATTTATTTTCTATTTTTAATTAGATGTAACTATATGTATATAACTACATGTGTAATATATAATATTTTGGTGACACTTTACAATACGTTCCACATTGGTTAGTGTGTTAAATAAAATGAGTGCATTAACTAACTAACTTTACAAGCATTTGTTACATTATTCTTTAATTTGTGTTAAAGTTAATTAATAAAAATACAACTGTTCATTGTTAGATCATGTTAGCTCAGGTACATTAAATAATATTAACAGATATGTAGTCAACTTTTGGTTTTAATAATGTATTGGTCTATGTTGAAATTAGCAGTAACTTAGATTAATACATAATTTAGATGTATTTTTCATTGTTAGTTCATGCTAACAAATGAAACCTTGTTGTAAAGTGATACCAATATTTATATGGAAAAACATTAAAACATTTTAGAGGCCAAAATACTGACATTTTTCCAAAATCTAACGAGATACTGGAGCATCTTAAAGTTGCAGGTCATTATTTCATTTTGGAGAACTCATAGATATGCCTGTGTCTTCTAAATGATGCACATGAAATGACTTTTTGAATATGCTTTTTTGTATTCTGCCAATCTACACCCTCGTTTTCCTCTTTTGAGTACAGAGATGAATGGCTCACTATTTCTCGTTGTTCTGTTTGATCTCATGAACCACAGTTTTAGCCATGCAGAAAATGAGCAGAAGCCTTTTTCCTTCCCACTTTTCCTCAGCATAATGATGGCAGCTGCACTTTTATGGTAACTTTTCATCACCCGGACATAATTTTGCCAGGAACAGGACTATTTCCCCACTAGCCACTAGCTGCTCTAAAAATGTATCAACTATTCATTATCCTCGAATAACTTCTGAACATAATTCACTTTTTTCCCCGGTTGGCCTTGATATTTTAAGTCTTGCTCATATACTGTACTACCTTGTAAAGCCATCTCATCTTAACATTTTACTTCTTCTGGGGAAAGATAATTAATGTTACACCACTGTGAGTGGGTCAGCTGGCCACCAGTCTAGATCACACTGCCAAATTAAGTATCAGCACCTGTGTCGGAATGAATAAACCACCCTCCTTAGTCACAGGTTTCATGCCCTTCTTCTCTTTTTTATTTGTTGAGTTAGTGCTATTAGGTTATCTGAAGTGTTGCAATGAATGACAATGGCAACCCAAAAGACCGTCTGGATGGAATTATAGGCTGGTTGGTGTTGGGAAAACAGCATGGCTAAACTGGTCCACCTGATATACCAGCACTAACTAACATAAACCAACCTGGACCTGCATGGAAATTCAGAAGGATTTGGGAGGACAGAAATTCTTTAGTTCAGTTTTACGCACATACCAAAGAAGATACTGTAGACTCTCCTCTTAGCATTTTTAGCTAAAAATCTTCATATGAGTATAAAATGAAGTCTAAAATTGAGATGATGCTTGGCTTGTGTCCTCAGACTGCTACTACACAGACACAGAATTAGACATTATGGTGCGAGAGGGAGTCTGACAGATCTGCTGACGTTAACTGAAAATGGCACTGTAAAGCTTCCTATGACTCACCAGAGCAGTGATTCTTATTCTGATTATATAATTACTTTCAACAAGCTGCAATGCCAACAATTTTCAGCGACAGGTAGAAGGTACATGGTCAACTTATTTAGTTATTTACAGCCTTTTTCAATACTGCATTGATTTTTTTTTTTTTATAAAAGTTGTGCATTTACTTGTTCTGGTTTTGCTTTTCACAATGAACAGTGTGACCCAACACAGTACCAACACTTTATTTTGCAAAGATCAATGCTCAAAACACATAGGCACTCATTCACTAAAGTGAACAGGCACATATTTGTGCCAGAAACAAATGTTTTCATGGAGAATTCATGATTTAGGTGGCCTCAGAAAAGAGGATTAAAATATTACAAATTGAATAACTAAGTGACAAAAGTATTCATTTTATACAGAGTAACAATAAATAAATTAAAAATGGCATGACAAAAATGCAACCTGTATGTATATGTGTATATATATAAAGCTGCCAAATGAGTGGTTGAAACCTAATCACGTGTAGACTAGCCATATATTAAAGACGTTTTGAAAATGCCAGTCCTTTTCTCAATGTTGCTGAGCCTGCTCTCTGGCAAGCGAGCAGGAGAGTGCATGTTCAGGCATGTTTTATAAAGTTACTGTGTGCATGGACATTTATAATCATTTAGAATATATCACAGATTAATCTTCATTAGAATGATGGTAAGCCGGTCCTAGATTTTTAGGGGCCCTAAGCAAATCTTTGTCATGTCTGGTTCATAAAACCACCAAAATAACCCCCAACCCCTTAAATATTTTTTCAGAGCAGTTTTACAGTTGAAATTGTCAGCAATACAATAAAAAAAGAAGAAAATATTACAATCAATAGGAAAAATAGAGAAACGATAAAATTGAAATAATCTGTAGCCTACTAAAAATAATATCCTACTTTACAGAAATTGAATAATCAAATGTAAAAAATAAAACACTGACTACTGTATTAATTAAATATACATTGATTCTTATTAAAGTTACAAAAATTATTAAGAGCAAGATTATCTCATTTTTATTTGATTAACATTAAATGAAAGAGACAGCAGGTTATTTAGGCTGCTGTCACTTTAAAACCAAATACACAGATCTAATATATATAATTCGATTAGTTTTCCAACTGTTTATGTTCACTTAAGTCATAACTGACTACGTTTAAGTGACGGACATTTTGACATTTTTGTGTGTATTTGTCCGTTTTTAAGCACATGCTTATAAAAATATATAAGCTAAGTAGTTTACTTGTTCGTGGGTCGCTCTGTCTCGGATCGCACGTACAGAAAACAGCGTCTCTTTCGCAGTTCAACGCGCTTTTAACTCTTTTTGTTTTGTTTTGTGCATATCAAGCACGGCAGGCTGTTGGCTGTATTACGACAGTCATGATACAGGATTTGACTGATTTGGATGGATGTAGGATTATGTAGGAAGGCCGACAGCAAACAAAGGAGAGTAAAGGAACGGAGTGCGGCATCGTGTTTTCATTATTGTTGGAAGCCAAAATCAAAATCATATTTGAGAGCAATTTGGTCCCCTGGTGGTTCGGGGGCCCAATATGAGGAGTATAGGGATGACAATTAATAAATAAATATAATAATGCACCTGTGGTGAATCCCGCGTCTATTTTGCGTGATTTGTGCACGTATTTGAATTAAATGAAATTATAAGTGTATGAGGCAGAATCTGCATCAAAGCAACATTGTCAAGGTTTAGCTTGTTAAAAGCTTCATATTTTTAGGCTGCTTAGTTATGACAGGATTAATGAAAACAAATGGCAGTTTGTGTCACAAGCACAGCCTTGATCCAGATATAATAAGTAAGAAAGGGAGAGAGGGAGGGGACGAGAGAAAAGGAAAATAACTGAAAAAAGAAAAAGACACATGACAGCCGAATAGACTTATTATCTCGGGACATGTTACAACAAAAACCATGTGAAGCTCAACACTGTTGTATTTCACTATAACAGGGATAAAAAAAGGTATAGCAGTTGTGAAACCATATATTGTTTCAGTACATAGCAAGGCCACACAGTAACGTGCTCACACTTAATCGTTTCAACATTAATGTCTTATGATAAAATACTGTATTCAAAATTATACATCAGAACTGTTAATATAAATTATACTGTAAAACACCTTAGAAAAATTACTGTATAATTACAGGAATTATAGTTCCAAAATATAGGACTGAATGTGAACCGATCAGGCTTGTTCTGAGACAGGCAGAGAGACAAAAATCCACCCGATCAGAGAGTAACGTTTTGTCCTGGTGCCCGATGTTGTGTGATTGACCTGAATTGGGTTCTATCATTAGAACCATTAGTCACGACTAAAAAGAAGTAGAGAGAGCTAGAAATCAGGGTCTATACTTAGACATTGTAATCTGAATAGCTGCCTATGGAAGAACGAAAGTGTTGTTTGGCAACTGGATCAAACGATTCGTTGTTAAAACCAATTCAATAAACTGATTTACTATGATTTAGATTTTGCTATATTTCCCTCGTGAACTCTTATACAGTATAGTTTTGATGAATAATGACTTAAATTTGGCCTATATCACACAAAGCTGTCATGTGGCTTCGGAAAATTTGGAGTAAAGTGCCTGGGTTTATGTACTTAAGTTTAAAAAAATATTCAGCAATCATTCTTTTATTGTCATTTTGAAACTTAAGAGCTCCAGACAGTCCCCAGTTACTAACATTATACTGTAAAGAATGAACAGGGCAATCTTCAAACATCCACCTGTTGTGTTCCACAGAAGAAAGAAATACAGTTTTGAAAATGAGAGGGTGAGTAAATGATGACAGAATTTTCCTTTTTTTTTTAAGGTGAACTGTCCCTTTAAGAATTAGTTCAGTTCACAGTCAGCAAGTTGATGCATATCACAGATAATGTCTATCCTCATTTCATTTATTAGCAAACAATGTTTTGACGGTTGACATAGACAAGTTTCCATCCTCTTGAACTTGCAGGTTTCAATGTGCATCTGAAGACAATACATAGGCCTAACTGTACATCAGTTCCGAGTAAACTAAAGGATTGTCAGCACTGTCAGGGTTCTGTCACTTCTGTTCACTTTATTCTTGGTTTGGTGACGGAGCTCGGACACTCCTATAGGCTGTGTCCGAAATCACATACTCTCCTGAGTAGGTACTTACTTTGAATAAGTAATATTGTATAGTATGAGTGGAGTATGAATGTAATCCGGACGCACTACATCCGCAATGTTGTTATTATCATGTGACCGACCAGCATGAGTTATGTCGCTTCACTGCCATTCATGGCCTCATGGAATAGTAAAGTGTCCCTTGATTGCACACTTCAGAATCTCGCTAGTATAGGTCATCCGGGTACTTTATGCCTACTCTTTTATGAGTGCGGTGAATTTGGACATACTTCTTTCGTACTGTTTTTTACCTACTATATAGTAGGGAAGAATGTGATTTTGCATGCAGCCATTGTCTTGTCATGGTGAGGGTGCAGATCTGGGTTTGCTCAGGCCGTGCGCTCCTCTGTCCATGTGTGTGTTCTGTTCTGTGTAGCACGCAGTTCGTGTTTATATCAGCCGTGTGTTTTCTTGTTGTCATGTTCTGTGTGGACACGCAGACGGTGAGAGCTCTCGTTGCTGCATGTTGGTGTTTTGTTTGAGCACATGGCTTGTGATTGTGTCCGCTGACCATGTGCTCTTGTTTTTGTTTTGTTTGGTGTGAGCACATGGCTTGTCATGTTGCTTTGTGCCATGTGCTCCTGTGTCTATTGTTCTTCTTAACTGGTTATTGGTTCATTTGCCCCAACTGTCCTCCCTCATTACCTGCTTAGTTTGCTGCCCTATTTTTCCTTCATGTGTTTTCAGTCCTGTGCCAGTTTGGCAACATTCAGACAGCAAATGTGACCCAAATCCGATTTTTTTTTTTTTTTTTTTTGCTCATATGTGACTCAGATCTGCTTTTCTCATGACAGTGTGAACAGCACAAACCACATGGAATCTGATCTTTTCAATTCAAATGTGTGCCACTTCCATATCTGGTATTAAATCCGATACAGGTCGGATGTTTAGCAATACCACAATCTGAACAGTCATATTGCAACTTTTACATCACTCTAGATCAACATTCGTTACAATTCTGGGTTCATGGGAGTCACTTCAAAGATTTTACATACCCGAAAGTTATCAAGACAGTTGCTAAAGGTAGTCAGTGAAGGACAGTGATGTGTCAGCTTACAATCTTACAGTATTACAGTAGCCTGGTTTCCATTGCAGATTTGCGCAAAATGTTTGCGATATTTTCTAAATAATTTCTTTCCGTTAACCAATGTTGACTAAAATGCAATTTTTCCCTTCTCGCGATAAGTCATTCCCAAAATCATGGCGACGGATGTTGGTAGGATTACTGATCCCACTTTATATTACCGGTAAGTGGTTTTAAGTACTATGTACTTACATCGAAAAATAAGAACAATGTACTTTCTTATTGTGAATTGTGTTCAGGTCGTATTGTAAAACACTTTTGCTGCTATTGAGATGTGATCCGGGTAAGGTTAGGGTCAGGTGTGGTGGTATGGGTCGGTTTAAGGGTGGGTTAAGGTGTAAGGGAAGGCTCAACAGTGTAATTACAAATGTAATTACATAAATTAATTACAGCTGTAATTACATGCAGGTATTTTCAAAATATAAGTACGATGTAAAAACATGCATGTACACAATAAGTCCATTGTATTAAATTATTCATTTCGATGTAAGTACATAGTAGGCTACTTAAAGCCTTAAAGGGATAGTTCACTTTGAAATTAATTTTTGGTATGTTTTAGCTTACCTCAAGGGCATCCAAGATGTAGGTGTCTTTGTTTCCGCAGAAGTTTCAATTTTGATATTTTTAGGTCAAACCGTTCTTGTCTGTCAGTCATATAATGCAGGTCTATGGTCACCACCTCAAAGAGCATGCACAGAGAAGTCCAAATTAAACATGATTTAATGACTCGTAAATGTAAGTACGCATTGATGGCCTAAGACACGAAACGAGCGAGCTATCCCTTTAATATAAAGTGGGACCAGATTACGTATATCGCAGCCACCGCACTAGCCATTATATTAATCAAAGGAGACGTAGGCGTGTTATCCAAGCATTAATGTAGGTGAAATAAAGGTGAAAGCCTTTTACTCTGGAGCAGCCATGTATGAGGTGTTTCCGGGAGGTAAAACGTGATTTCACAGTGGAACTGTGTTTTTGTTGTTTAGAATCCAGTATTCCAATAATTATTTTCTTTTATGAGTTTAATAAAGAACTTGCCCTAACTTTTTTGAACTTTGTCTCATCTTCCGTCCAAACATACCACGCCATCTTTAAAGAATGATCATGTGACTTTTTTTTACGTAAGCCAGGTGATCTGTAAACCCCTACCATTGCAGTTTTGCAAAATATTCCTTCTTAGAATTGCCTGAAAAACCACGATGCGAGCGTAAACACTTTTTTTGCGATAATGTGAGCTTTTGCGTTATTAACATGTTTTCATTGATCGTATTTTCAATTCACAATTTCAGTTTGTGCAATTTGAAGGGTAATGGAAACGCAGCTAGTGACACTCTATACAAGCAAAACACGAGGGCTTGTATCATAAATGTTTAAGAACTCTGTTCTCTTTGTCTTTGTTTTTTTATATCGCCTGTGCATAAATTAGCTAGCTTCCACGGCAGATCACACTATAAATCACTTACTTTAATGTTCTCCCGTATGACTCACAGTGTGAACGTAGCCTTTGTCATCGTTATATATACTCTTGTGTTCTGTCCTGCCTGATCCTGTTTGCCTTGCTCAGTCCTGCCTTGTCCAGCTGACTGTCCTGTTTTCCCCCACGGGGTAGATTTGGTTTGTTTTTGTTTTATTTTTTATTAATAAAGCTCATTGTTTCTGCATATTGAGTCCCCGTCTCTTCCCTCAACCCTCAAGGACGTGAGCAGGTTTGTTTACTACAGCCTTCACATTTACCCCAGGGGGTTTAATTGAACGTAAGATCTTTCATAATTAAAGCAATTTTTATTAAACCCTTGAAACGCTCCAACTTTCATAAACGCCTAGAATCTAAAGGGAAGTGACCAGTGGGGATTTGTATCGAATTATCTCTTACCTTAAGGATACTGTTTTACATCACGTGACTTGATAAATGTTTAAATTCATGGTCCAACTTGTTTTTCTGACCGCGGCGCTTGATGATGCTGTTAATGAAAACAAATCAGTCCCTCAAGTGATAATCAAACACGAATCTTATCACATTACAGAGTTGTAGCCTGGAGGCAAGTCAAGTTTGTTAAGGAAAATGACCCTTTCTTACCCATTCCTAATGACGTTTAGCTCTGAAATCTGTCTTCCCGGAGAGCAAATAGAAGGGACCGGGAGGGATGGAAAATTGCAATCATCCCATTCAGGGGTCTCTCAGCAACCACTTACCCATGGTCATTATTGCAAACCTGCACACCGCCTACCAAGAAATAACAACGAACACAAGCGCAGATGGAGTACAGTGCTTACTCAGGGTAATTCAGTTCATTTTTGGAGCAAGAAAATTGCTCGGTATACTTACTCCTCACTGTGTGTTGGTTTGTTTGAGCTACATCCTGTTCTTTGGTTGTTGTTTTTTACATTTACTTGCAGGGTACCATTAGACTGCTTGTTTGCATGACACATTACGTTCATTCGCGTGGTGCATTAACACATTTAGTACAACCCCAATTCCAGAAAAGTTGGGACATTTGGTAAAACGTAATACAATCAAGAATTTGTGATTTTGTTAATTCTCTGTAACCTTTATTTAAAGGAACCGTGTGTAAGATTGTGGCCAAAACTGGTACTGCAATCATTTTCAAATTACTGTAGAGCGGTTCCTTTAACCCTCTGGGGACCAAGAACGCGCCCGCGCATTTTGCTGTTTTTTTTTTCACATAGCAGCAACATAGACTTAAAATACTCCGTCATTTATGGTCATATAAATAAAATCAATACATGATTATAAACTATAGAGGGTCTTCTTTTTTTGTGTACACTCACATTAACATCAAAACCTTGTTTTTTTTTTTTAAATAAATAAAATAAACAGGGTGCGCTTTCAGCTCACTCTGTCTCCGCAAAAATCTTTCTGAAACATGTCTGGAAAATGAACGGAAACTCCGCTAATACTTATCACACAAACATGAAGCATACGTCTAAAGAACACTTTAAATTTCTACTTTTAAATAAAACAATTCACATTTAAAACAAATATTCTCCTGCAATGTAATCTGTCTGAAACTAAAGAGAAGTACAGTTTCTCCTGTCTCAGCTCATTATCGTTAATTTGTTCACACCCACTCGCAGAGCGCGCTATTCATAAGATAATGTGTTGAGGCCATTTGCAAAATAGATAAACGCCCCCAGGCAAATGCTGTAAACGCACTATATTTTTTAGTCAGATTAAGATTCGTCTTGCGCGGCTATGAGGAATAATCCTGGGACATTTAATACAGAAGTGCTGGTTTATTTTCACTTCGAGGAGGAGCAACAGATTCAGCTGAGAACTGTAAGTGTTTTATGGCTGTGCTTTGTTCTAATCGCGATATAGAATAACGTTAGTGTCTGTAAACGGAAAAATAGCATACTGTGAATCATGTTTCTCTCTGTGTGTGTGTGTAAATGAATGAATGAACGCACAGATATGCACTGTTACAGACGAAATAAAAGACAAAATTTCGTTGACTAGTTTTGGATAAAGTTTTTCAAATCAAATAAGCATCAAATAAGCTTCAAAATAAAGACATCAGCTTTTGTTAGGAGTTTCTGGGGATAGAAGTGTCCAGACGTATGCACCCTGTATTTTAAAGAAGAACATTTAATTATTTGCGATACATTATTCATTCACAAAGAATTCAGGGACATTATTCACGTCCCTAAAGGTTAGAGTTTTCCTCATTTTTTAATTAAGGCATTAAGATTTTTTTATTCCTCTTTTTAGTCAACTTTAGCATGGGTGTGTTCTCTTCTAATTCTAAGCAGTGTGTGTGTGTGTATATATATATATATATATATATATATATATATAGCCTATAATTAAAAAGCTATTTTAACCAGAAAAATCTACAATGCATGCCCAAAGTCGTGCAGCCATATAGTTTCTCTTGATATCAGTCCTGCTGACTTCAACATTCACAGGAGACTGTAATGAAAAATCAAACACCTTGGAAATGACAGGTATGTACTATGTTTCAGGAATGGGACAATGCTGTGTGACTGTGTAAGCCTCTGTATTTAGATCAGTGTGTTTACTAATGTGGTTTTTTGTCCTTTGTTGTGTATCTTTGGATTATGTTGTGTTGTAAATAAATCCAAACAATCTAAAAGCCATTCTTTTTTAAATCTCCTCATTCTTTGTGCAAGGCTCCTCTAATGATATGGCCTGATAGCACCTAATAGGGCCATTATGGGAGGGTCTTTGTCTTTCTCAGGTGTGAAATGCCATACATATTAATGAGAGATCACGCCTCCTTGCATAAAGCTTTCTCAAACAAAACACGTCATACACATTCTAAAAGACTTTATTGACTTATCTGAATGAGTAGTCAGGATGATTCTCACATAGTTTTGGAGCAAAAATTCTAGGCTATGTGATACAATTTTCAAAAGTCTTGTGAAGAAATAATCAATATGTGTTTTGTGGACTTATTTCAGAAACTTTTATTTTTAAGTTTTTCAATAACCATGCATAAATAATATTCTCTCAAAAATACAAACATGTACATACATGTTGTTCACAGATTATGGTAGCCCCGTTTGTGCTATATAGAGTGAATTTACACCTTTGCCATTAACATGTTTATAAATAACTGAAAAAAGCACAAATGTCAGTGCATGTCAAAACATCCCAAGGGCCCCAAAAAACCCTTGGTCCCCAGAGGGTTAACTGACTAAATACAAAGAAAAAAATCCCATGTTTTCACTGGCCAAATGAATTGTGTTTTGTAAATACAAACTGATTTTGATTTTAAAGGCTGCAGCACACTCCAAAAATGTTGGGACAGAGGCAAAATAAAAGTGAAAAGATTATAGAATATCGAAGTTAAACTGTTTTGAAATAATCCACAATTAACAGGTGAATTGGTCATAGGTGAGGGGATCGTGTTTGGGTATAAATGGAGCATTCACCAAAGGCTCAGTCTTTGCAAGCAAAGATGGGTCATGGGTCTTTCATGAGAATTGTCTGGGGTTGTAGTATATTACAGTATATCACATTTATATCAAATTCATATTTAGGACACAGAAGACTCAGAAGACTGTTGAAAATATCCTGAGTATTAGAGCGTTTTATAAAAGAGATTAACAGCCAGGATCGGTTGTGGTTTCTTTGGAACGATGAGTCAGAACATTCATTACTTCAGTAAACACTTTTGTCTTTTCTGCCTCACTCTATTTTTCATTTTCTCTTTGATGGGTGAAGATGCGGTACCTGCTATAAAATACGATGCGTGGGTGTTTCGGTTTCTACAGTTCATGATTTAGATAATTTTGCAGCATATAGGATTTTTGTTAATACCAATGTAAAGTACAGGTTGTTCCCTTAATTGACTAAAATGAAAACATGATTAAAACATGAAAACAATACAGCGGGCCTGCATGGCTGCGGCTCATGATGAAGGACACGAGAGCTTTAATAAAATGATACTCATGTTGTTGACCCAATAATGAGTTAATCCTGGTTACCTTTCCATTATTTAGCCATGAATTGGGAGATTAAATAGATTCTACTACTTATTAAAAATGCTACATTTTAAAAATTAAATGGATTTTAGGTGGCAAAATCGGACAAAATCAATTGAATGCTGTCTAAAAACTAATTCTGAATTCAATCAGGGTTAAAATCAGTCTATTTTCAGTGGCTCACTTGTCTGCTATGAGAAAACGTGTGTGTGTCGCTGAAAAACCATCATCATTAGACAAAAATGACAAAGATGGACGGTTTGGATAGTGACTGTAATGTCACAATTTTCAAAAGCCATCTCCAATTCTAGGTAGCAATAACTCGACAAATAGAGACAAGAAATCAAAGGCTGCTGAAGTGCGACAGGCTGTTTTTATAATGCTACTCAATTCAACCCCAAAGCCATTTTACATTTTAATGTGTTTAGATTGAAGTGAGAGAGACAGAGCCAACACAGATAAACACAGATGTGGGGAATAAATCTCTAATTTAAGGAGCGGATTTAAGGATGCAGCATTCATTAATACATTAAAAAACGATGCAAAAGCACACCTGTTCGCAAAATAAAAACACATAGCTTCATCGTCATCACACTGCAATAGTCACAACTGTTTGCTTGCTGTTGGTCAGAAAGTGAAGTATTTAGGCAGTGTTTAGCATTTGTGAGGTTCTTGTGTGGGCGACAACGCTGATTGAGGCTGAATGCTCCTTCACTGCTGTTTGTAACAGCGCGGTGGGAGGCGAAATGTCTCAAAATGTCAAATTTAAAATTCCCAGGGAATCTGACACCCACTGCGGTCTGTAATCCAGGTTATTACCAGCCTTCACTCCCCCATATGTGAATCATATTCTCTTCTGGCATCAGTGCAAATCGGTGGATTTGAATACAAAGCTAAATAAAACATTGCTGCAGAAGGGCAGAGAGGAAGGTCAAATCGTAAAAGATGATATATCACAACTGCGTGCACTGTAAATTCTGCCACTTTACCTGTAGCCTTCCAGATCAAGCTTGCAGGGACGTTTTCAATGTGAACAGATATAGCCTTGACAATCTAATGACAATTTCAAATTCTACTTTACACTTGATGCATTTTGTTTGCATACACATTTAAGATTAGATAAACAAAAAGGATTTTCTTTCTTGTCATATCATGGAACAGTCAAAGCTTCACTTTAAACCTTTTTAGTCTGGGTTAAGCTTCACCCACCTCACTACTTGATCTCGGGTTACATGAATTAAATGGAAAACTTTTCTTACTACACTGAGACCCACAGATGCCCACTTTCCATTTACTGACTGTCTGATGGAAATAAATCTGGCAAGCCGTTTCAGATCAGCCATTTCAGTCGAATTGGCAAGAAATTGGAGAGAATTTGAGTGTTTCTAAATTATGTTTATAAGGCATTAGGTTGATACAATAATCACTTTTGAGGGAGAACTATTCACTGAATTTGTCAATGCATGCCAAATCTATTACTGTGGTCTCAAATATTTCAGCCCCTGCTGGTAGATGCCAGAAATACACCATTTGGACACAAACGGCATATTTCTCCATTGATGGCCATATACACTAAAAATATATACATATACACCTTTCTTAGATACTTAGCTGGATATGGTTCTGATTTCATATTTTTACAGAATTTACATTTTGTTGACCTCACCGTATTTAAGATTTGTGTGTTGACATACAGTATATGTGCATTTTAATGTATTTATCCATCAGAGTAATATATTTGCCTGGTGGCAAATAATGACTACCTCGGCTTTGAAAATCAATCATAATGATGGCAGAACAAGGTTTGTTAGCTCCTTGCCTTGCTAAATACTAAACAATCTTTGTTCGTCTAGAGTAGACAATCATTTTTAAGTTCATTAGATGAACAAAAGTTTTAAAGTTTTCAGTTATTAGATGAGTTAACTCAACAAACAGACTGTAATATAGGTTACTTTGGGTTTTTTTTTAAGGTCAACTTATAAGGGCAAATGTGCTTATACTGTGTATTTTGCCAAATATTCCCAGTTACTGTATATATATTTGTATATAGATATAGGATATATTATGGTTTATTAGATATAGATGGTTTCATTAACTATTGTGTAAGTGTGATCAACACAACCTGCTAATTGAAGGCAGAAGCACATCTGTACCACTTCACCAGCACTCATAACGGTCACGGGGTAAACATATCGGTCACACTTTCTTAAATCATTCTTAGTCAGGGGAAACACACAGATTTGCATCCAACAGCTTCAAGGTCGAATCGAGGTGAGGCCGAGAAACCGGTGGCTTAATCGTTCAATACTGTAACACTAAAAGCATTGCACCGCAGCCTATATACGTAACCTTCCATGCATTTCCCATTTGCATGCTACAAGACTTTTGCATCTTAGGGTAATGTGCTTTGAATAAGCTCATCCCAGCTGGACTAGCTTTGGGATTGCACAAGCATATAATGGGCACATACAGCAGGACACATATACCCACGACGACCACAGTCGTTAAAAATTGATCGCTCAGAACATGGGACGCTTCAGATGGGAGCTCTCCATGTGATTCGGTGAGTGCCTTTATCAGTGGCAGCTGCAGTTCCCCTCACAGACACTCACACACTCACACTGCCTCTCTGAGCAAGAGAAACAAGGACGTCCTTCTTTTGCCTGGAAACTAGAGATGTTAGGAACGAGCAGTTAAAGCCTCGCTGTATCATTACTGCTCAACTTTCATTCCTGAGGAGTTATTCAGCTTCTCGAAACATTTGAATTCGCTCGTTCAGGTAATTATGACCTTTATGTGTGTGTGTGAATGTGGAACGTGAGCGTTGGGCTTTTGCTCTATGTGGGATGGAGCGGGAGCTGTCCGCCAGCAATGGTGCTGAAAGCAGCTTCAATGAACGAGGAAGTGATTTTGTTTTCGAACGGGAGTAAATACTAAAGCGGGCTATTTTAACGCATTTATAGGCGTACGAAGATACTAGGAGCACAGTAACGTACGAGATTCATCTGGACTCATTCATCAGCCGATGAGTCGGTGCATTCGGACTATAAGCGTGTTGGTTTCAATTCGGATGGACGAGGGAAAGTTTACACACAGATTAAGGGAACGGGGCCACGCGTTGGATCATAATATTCTTTAAATTTACATTCTAGGATTTACAGTCTTAAACTCTATCAATTAGAAAAGATCATCACAACACGGCTTTTCCTGAAATGTTATTTGATATTCATTCCCCGCGAGAAGAACAAACGCTCCCTGCAGATTTATTTCAAATGAACACGATGTTGTCCCGGAGCTTAACGCTATTCTTCCTAGTGAAGGTTAAGTTACATGCAGGCACCGATAAGCCACTAATGGTAGCCCGTGGTAATTTTACAACTCTGCACTTTGTGTGAACTGTATGCGAGGTATATTGACCTTTACTGTCCTTCATGTCGCATCTTGTGAATTGATCGACTGGATAGTATTGTGTATGCCATGCAGTCATTGTTATTACAGGCTTCAGTAATGTTTTGTCGTATAACATAAAAATGCATTCAAGTATAACACCCAAAATAACTGGGTTTAATCAATTCAAACACTATATGAGAAAATCGCTATATCATATTATTATATTGAGGTAGACTAATATATATATATATATATATATATATATTAGCTTTTTTTATAGTGAATATCTCTTTATACAAACTAAGGTTTTTTTTTTTTTTTGCAATTAAGTAATTGTCTGTTTCACATTGTAGATCTGGTGACAAGGAACTACTTGAAAAGCTTAACCTGAATGTAATATTTGGTTGAAGAAGGCAGGAATAAAAAGCCATCATCATGAATTTTGTTATGAAGCAAGCGTTGGGAGGTAAGTTTCAGATTGTCCCGTTTCTCCAAACATCACACACACACACACACACAGAGAGAGAGAGAGAGAGAGAGAGAGAGAGAGAGAGAGAGAGAGAGAGAGAGAGAGAGAGAGAGAGAGAGAGAGAGAGAGATAGAAAAGACTAGGAGCAGTTTAGTTTTACCAAAACTATACACTCATGTACAGTATGCTTGCATAGCAGTACCAATTATGTTTATCGTCTTATATATTACCTTTATCTTGCTTTTCATTTTCATGCACATATAGAAAGAGAACCAAGTGTTGCTTTTTCCTTTATACCTTCATACCTTATCTTATTTTATAATTCAATGTAATTTAGAATAATCTTGTGATGGGTAAGAAAGCAGTTGATCTGTTGGGCAGGTCAGTATCATCACAGATAGAGGTCGTGAGTCTTCGCGCATTTCAGAATCTGCCGCAGCACCCGCACACTGCCTGTTGTTTTCTTGATAAAGGGGTTTGTTTTCTAGCTGGAGGTCAATTTAGATGTTTTTCTCTATTTACTATAACATTTTTTGAATAAACTTTTTGCTCATTGTTATTATTTCCATTTTAATTATTCTTGCAAGACATATCCAGACCCACTAGAATCACTATAACTATTGACAATGTGCTCTGCCTAGCCTTACAAAAAGATAATAATTCCATAAATATTGGCATTAAACGTCCAAACAGAACTGCATCTAAATGTGGTTCATTAATCTCCTTTGCATTCTTAATGAGGATTTTATCCGTCTCACTCTGTGCGGACTTCCGCTCGTCCAAGCACTTAGAGATTGACAGTCCAGTCCCGAGGGACGTCAGGAGATGTGAGGACTGTGATGGTTTATTAGCATGGATGGGCTATAAAAAGGTGGCGTACGACCTGTTTCATTAACCAGCTGCAGGCTGCTTTGCCCACGAGGGTCCTGCCCTAGTCCACTTGCTCCGTCGATACAGAAAATGAGTGAAATCCACTGAGCTGTTCGGAAAGGAATTTCACCCTTGAGAAGAAAGAATGGTCCCCGGCTTCTTGTTTACTCCCCAAGTTTCGTCTCTCATCCTCTCACGTCCTTTTCTAAGAGTAGCAGTGCGTGTCTAAGATAAATTGATCCTGTCTTCAGTTGTTTTTGGATTATTATGTTTTAAAGATTTGAAGTCGCCTATAACTAGATTTGCATTTCCTTCAGGAATTACCATTACTTGCAAAGCAGCAAGAGAATAAGTTTTAGGTAAGCTTAGTTTCAGGCTTCGGTTCTGCGCAAATGATGATGACACTCATGGTGCATCTTGTTTTCAGTTGGCTGCACAGAAGAATCAGACATAAATTGCTAGTGCCCATTTATGCTCATTTTATTTTTGGGGTCTGCTAGAATACATTTACATGATTTAAAGTTTGAAAAACTCATTATTTTTCTCTTACTGTACATTGACGCACCACCTCTTTTCACCATCTGCAGGAAATGCTCTGTTTAAGTTCCTGTCTCTTTAAAGCCCACCTTTCTGAAACACCCAGTCTGCTCTGATTGGTCAGCTGGCTCAGTCTGTTGCGATTGGTCAACTGCTTAGAGAGTGTGTCTGAAATATAACGTAATCTGGTTTCCGCTCCCAAGACTTTATGAGCAGCCGTAAATGTCATAATGTCTGTGGTAATTATGGCGTCAATATTGGCTTCTATCTTTTTTTTTTTTGTCTTCACAATGAAAAAAGTATCCCCTCAACATTATAAATCACTTTCCCAACTGTTCTTTAACCCTTAAATGCATGAATGTTTCCCCTATCATTATTACAAATTCGGGTCTTTAGAGACCCGGATCTATATCTTACACGGATGGTTCTCTAACTGCCGCAAAAGTATAAAACTCCCCTGATATTTGAATAAAAATTACAAAATAATAAAATAAGGCATATTTTATTACCTTTTGTAACTTGGAAGGGTTCAGTTTGATGCTTTTAACCATCATCACTGTCATCACCAGAGCTCTTTTTCCCAGCACATTCAGGATCTGGCTCATATTTGCGATCTCAACCATATTCCCAAAACTATTGGTTTTAACGTCTTCAAAATTAATATTTTGAACGCTGACAGTTTCTTCACCAGATCCATCATCAAGTGACAATGACACTAATATTTGATAGCGTTCAGTACTTGCTCTGGAGTAAATTGCTGAGCCATTGCTAATTTTTGCTGATGGTACTTGTATTCTTTTGATTTATGCCTGCGGTAATTAGTGGAACATCACGTCATCATTGTGTAGTCAGTCAATAATTGTTGCCCAGAAACAATATACTTGCACTATTACATACCTTGGGTTGCTTGCAACCCTATAAACGTTTTACAAAACAAAAACAAAAAAAATTATTAGAAAGCATACATTCTTTTACAATTTTTTTCTTGTCATATTGTTATAACAAATGGATTGAGGATACTAAGAAGGTTGAAGTCTAACTTTAAAGCGGACCTATTATACCCCTTTTCACAAGATGTAATATACACTCACCGGCCACTTTATTAGGTACCCCATGCTAGTAACGGGTTGGACCCCCTTTTGCCTTCAGAACTGCCTCAATTCTTCGTGGCATAGATTCAACAAGGTGCTGGAAGCATTCCTCAGGGACTTTGGTCCATATTGACATGATGGCATCACACAGTTGCCGCAGATTTGTCGGCTGCACATCCATGATGCGAATCTCCCGTTCCACCACATCCCAAAGATGCTCTATTGGGTTGAGATCTGGTGACTGTGGAGGCCATTTTAGTACAGTGAACTCATTGTCATGTTCAAGAAACCAATTTGAAATGATTAGAGCTTTGTGACATGGTGGAAGTAGCCATCAGAGGATGGGTACATGGTGGCCATCAAGGGATGGACATGGTCAGAAACAATGCTCAGGTAGGCCGTGGCATTTAAACGATGCCCAATTGGCACTAAGGGGCCTAAAGTGTGCCAAGAAAACATCCCCCACACCATTACACCACCACCACCAGCCTGCACAGTGGTAACAAGGCATGATGGTTCCATGTTCTCATTCTGTTTACGCCAAATTCTGACTCTAACATCTGAATGTCTCAACAGAAATCGAGACTCATCAAACCAGGCAACATTTTTCCAGTCTTCAACTGTTCAATTTTGGTGAGCTCTTGCAAATTGTAGCCTCTTTTTCCTATTTGTAGTGGAGATGAGTGGTACCCGGTGGAGTCTTCTGCTGTTGTAGCCCATCCGCCTCAAGGTTGTGCGTGTTGTGGCTTCACAAATGCTTTGCTGCATACCTCGGTTGTAACGAGTGGTTATTTCAGTCAAAGTTGCTCTTCTATCAGCTCGAACCAGTCTGGCCATTCTCCTCTGACCTCTGGCATCAACAAGGCATTTCCGCCCACAGAACTGCCGCTCACTGGATGTTTTTTCTTTTTCGGACCATTCTCTGTAAACCCTAGAGATGGTTGTGCGTGAAAATCCCAGTAGATTAGCAGTTTCTGAAATACTCAGACCAGCCCTTCTGGCACCAACAATCATGCCACGTTCAAAGTCACTCAAATCAACTTTCTTCCCCATACTGATGCTCGGTTTGAACTGCAGGAGATTGTCTTGACCATGTCTACATGCCTAAATGCACTGAGTTGCCGCCATGTGATTGGCTGCTTAGAAATTAAGTGTTAACGAGCAGTTGGACAGGTGTACCTAATAAAGTGGCCGGTGAGTGTAAGTCTCTGGTGTCCCCAGAACGTGTCTGTGAAGTTTCAGCTCAAAATACCCCACAGATCATTTATTATAGCTTGTCAAATTTGCCCGTGTTTGGGTGTGAGCAAAAACACACCGTTTTTGTGTGTGTCCCTTTAAATGCAAATGAGCTGCTGCTCCCAGCCCCCTTTCCAGAAGAGGGGAGAGCCTTTACAGCTCGTGTTTCGGATACTCCGGCAACAACAAAACTGGAGAATGTCACGCAGCCAAAATGTCAGGAAAAGTCAGTAGCAGTGTTCAGCCTTAAGTGTTCGAAACAGAGTCGGACACTGATGGAGAGACTCAGGAAGAAGTTACAGTTTAGAATGCAACTGAATGTTTCTGAATGGTTAGTGGATAAATGTATGTAGTTGTTGCGGAGTTAAGTTGATTCAACTCATCGACTTGCATGTACCGCCATGTTAATATAAAAATCTTTAAAAAAAACTATTGTGCAAATCCAGTGTTGAACTGACCCTCATTTGTGAAGCAGTCCGGCGTAAAATGATTTGCACAAATATATAAAACTTAATGACTTTCTTCAGCACATTTCCTTCATAAATGAAATTCAACCACGGTGTTCTCAGTGGCTGCAGATGCCTGGAGACTTTTATGTCCATTGGTACATCCAATAACAGAACATTTGTAGTGTTTTGTTTTTTTTGTTTTTTTTTGGAGCAGACATTGTATATCTCCAGCTGCTAGAGCAAGGAAACACAAATGGCAAACTGCTGCGGCTCACTCAGTGCAGGATCTAATAGAGCAGATCGCCACCAGTCATGGGCGGGGCTTCTGAAATCTGCAACTGCTCATTTGGAGAGATTGTTTATGATTTATGGGGATTATATAAAAAAGAAGTGATAGGTTTAGACACACTGTGGACACACATTTATAACACCTTATATAAGTGAATTTTGCATATTAGGCCCCCTTTAAAAAATGAATGACAAGGAGGGTATAGTGAATGACGTCCCAGGGGCAATAAAGACCCAAGGTATGTGTTTAAGGGTTAAGGGTTTGCTAGGCAGCCAGTGGGCAAATGTGCAACGTGGTAACATTGCTACTTTAAGTCACAGAAATAATGACAGGACTACAAAAACAAAACATTTTTTCCAATAATCTCTGTTTCTTTTTCTATTTCAAATGTCTTTGCATTATATATATATATATATATTTTTTAGTTTTTTTTGTTTTTTTACATAGACAGCTATGCTAAAGGAAAGGCAAAATCAAAAAAAGCATTTAAATATATGCAAGGAAGACGAGGACAATCACAATTTACTATGCAAATGGATGCAGGAAAGAAAAACCAATCACTTGCAGCGTCTTGGAATACCAAATAAATGGAAGTGGTTGTATGTATTTGCTCTAAAGCTTTTATTGCATCCTTTGGATGCATACATAAATTCATCTATAAATGCATTAGTATATTGGCCCACTGTAAAACTGCTGCATGTGGAGTTTTTTGTGTGTGCTTGTAGTCTCCACTGTTGATTGATCCTGTAAATCACGGAACAGGCAATCTCCATTTGCTAGCAGCCGTTTTGACAGGCCCCCACACACGATTCTGACCGACATTAGATAATAAAGCTCAGGCTGAAGTGAAATAATGGGCCTGTCTGGCTCAGTAAGAGATTTAGAGGCAGCAGGTCAGCATGTGGCGAGAGAGTTCGGTACTAAAGCTCACGGATGTAAGACTAATCACGGTTGTGTGTGAGAAATCTCCTGGGCATCCCTGCAGCATCAACCAGAATGCAACCGGAATTGGAGTCTACCCTTATCCACACACACGCTCTCACACTTACTCATCCCACTTCCCTGCTGAATTTCACACGCATTTGCTCTGTCTTCTTTTCTTCCAAATCGTTTGCTCAGTACCGCTCACATGCACATACACATTTGCAGTGTTTCCTTCCACTTTCAAACCCTGATATTCTTGACCACTTCCTCCCTTTCTCCCTCTCTTTGCAACTCTCCGGCTAAAGCAGCTTGTTGGAGTGGAAAGAGAGTCCTGCGTAGAGTTGGTCAGCGTTGTTAATAAGCTCGACATGCCTGGCTGTGCTTTAATTTTTAAAGTTCATTTCCAGGTTTAAATGAAGACAATCACAGATTCCAATGTGCTCTCAGGCCTCACTGTATATATAATTTTCATGATTAAATGGGATGCTCTCATTTGTGTTAAATTAACACCTGTTGTCATTAATATGCAGGAGCTGCTCGCCTGAATCCAATTTTAACAACTGCATGCACTGAGGCGTTCAGACCTGCATCAGATCACCTTCACACTAGCGCCAACGCTCTCGCACCTCCTGCGGGGGGGCTGGCGGGCCGCTCAAACAAAGGGTCACACATTAACATAGGTCGTGAAAATGCTTAATCTAATCAAATGTCCCTAATCAGAAGCACAAAGCAACTTCAAGTCAACTGAAATTAACTAAATTGAGTTCTATTGAATTGATGGCTGTGCAAAACTGTGCTGTAATTCCACATCACGGCTGTCACAGGGGTTAATTAGATTTGCATTAATGACAGAACAAATTAATCACGTGAAAACAAGCTATTACTTATGTCATGTTTTCCCATTTAAAAAAAAGTCCTGTGTTGGCAGGGCATATCAAAAGCCTCATGCCTTATAGCTAATAAATTAGCATTACGGTTGCAAGTGGTGTTGAGGGAGTGACTTCATTTACTCATTCATTCTGTTCAGAGCATTTTATTGGACACAAATGAGTCAAAATCTTGTCTGGGCCCTTGCATTAGCATATAGATGACCAAAAAGCTAACAGTCATGAGCTAAAAGCCAAACCTTCAAATGACCACAGTAACCATGTGCATCAATGACAATGAAGTTGGTCTCTCTATATTCCTGTGTATCTTACTAGGCTAGGGGAAAACAAACCCTGTGACGCCAGGACGCTCAGATCGGTGCAGCACCAGAGCTGACGCCTATTGATTTATGTGCTGACCTATAAACGGCTGATCACTTACGCTCAGCCGGCATGATTTTTAACCATGTAATGAGAAGGACGGTAAATGCAATGTGCTGAAATCAATACAGCAGCTGAGATTGGGCCAAGGGCCGATCCCTCTGCAGGGAGGAAGGAGGTTAGATGCTAGATCCGGCGTTTCCGACAGAATCAGACAAACATTAAATTGATTATAAGGCTTTTAGGAGCTCTTAAACCCGGACTCGTGGACTAATCTGACAGTCATCAAGTTTATAATTGTAATGTGAGCCTCTAAGGTGAGCGAAGGGAGGGAAATCAGGGGCGATAAAATCTATGAACTATATTTATGAAACGTCCTCAAAGGAATGCTTTGCCCAATTTTGTTATATATTGTAATTTTGCCTTCAAAGTAGTTTACAGCATGCGTTTTCAAACTGAGGTCGGCAGAAAACCTGTGATGAGAAATGCTAGCATTTACTGAATTGTTTATTATTACCTAATATTTCATTCTGATTTTTAAAATCATGAAAGTTGTAATTATCTTATTCTATTGTATATATTCATATATATAATATTTGCTCATACAGAATAAAAGGGTCTCTTATTATTTAACGCTTGATACGTTAAATAATAAGGCTGCCTTTATATTTTAGAAAGGGGGGTCTCTCACAAAGGTCACATCGAACTCTGGTCTACAGTAAACCTATACACACACCTCCACTGACTGTAATGACTCACACACTTTCACACCTGTTATAATGGCTCTCCAGGACAGGATGCAATATGTTCTCCTGTCCCTCCTGTAGATAGCGTAAGAAACAGTATTGCTGTGAATCGTGCCTGACCTTAGGGGACCCAGAGCGCTCTCTCTGTTTCGTTCTCTCTTTCACTATCTCAATTCATTTCTCTTTCGGGTCAGCAGATGACCACATGCAGGACATATGGGCAAGTTCTCCGGCTGTAGGTTTCTGGCTCTGAGCTGCAGGGACTACATGTGTGCAATGGCCCTTTCAGTTCCACACTGAGAAAACACCTGCCATCATGACACACACACACACACGCACACACACACACAACGCACCAATGCATGCATCAAATTGACATTGTGATCTGCTCATCCACAAATGATGCCATGTGGATACCTTGTCAACACATCAATTCACAATCGATGTCCTTTAATAGCCAAGTCACATGCAGTGACACATTTGCACACGCTCATACTTTATAAGCACACACACACACACACACACACACAGACACAGCACAGATGGGCTCTGTCCCCAGAATGACTGCCGGTTCGATATCTGGTCAAGCTTTAGCCATTCATGTGTGTTATGGATGCGTCATGACTTTGGACCGGCCCATGGACATGGTGCCATGTGGCTTCAAAACGTCCTTGCCAGTTCGACACGGCAAAGCGCACTTTACTAGAGAAAAAACTGGAAGTGAAATGATCTTCATTAGCAAGCAGTTTAAGAGTTTAATAAAGGCCTTCTGAAGTGAAGCGATGCATTCGTGTAAGAAAACATTCAAATTTAAAACTTTATCGACTAAAATAACTAGCTTCCGGCAAACGGCCGTACCGTACGCATCAATTTACGACGAAAAACTAACCCTTAAACTTGACGCACAACGTAATGACGAGCGCTGTTGCCCAGCCCTGTTTGTTTGAACCGTGAGAGGCGTCCAGCTTACGCTACTCCTGCATCCTACGTCATACATCGTCAAGTGCACTTTCATTTCATTCGAATTTTTCTTTCTAAATGCATTCTGCAGACTTTCCAACCAAATCATCACAAAAATGCAAAAAAAAAAAAAAAAATCATTACATAGATTCCATCTCAGCCTAATGATGATCCTGCTGAAAAGACCAAGATTAGTCAGCTTAGACTGGTTTAATAGTTTAGACTGGTGCCAGTTACACCAGTTAATCCTGCCATGCTGGTGTCGTGGGTGGGCAGCATCTCATGATGCACTGCTAGAAACATCTTCTTAATGAGTTTTTAATTATTCTTATTTTAAACTTGTTTTTGCAAAAGAATATAAAAAAAACTTAAAACAAAATACATTAAATTAACTTTTTAACTTGTTTATCTTAAAATAAGTGAAAAAAATCCTATCTATCTATCTATCTATCTATCTATCTATCTATCTATCTATCTATCTATCTATCTATCTATCTATCTATCTATCTATCTATCTATCTATCTATCTATCTATCTATCTATCTATCTATCTGTCTCATTAGAAAGGTCTCTCTCATCAGTAAGCATTACCGTCACCAACTATTGACGTCATCCTTCTCCTCGCCCTTACATTTGTCATGGCAACTTTACAGCATCGTTAAACATTTCCTTTCTCAACTTACAAACGGATATTTGATAATCAGAACTAAATTGAAAGAGTTTTTTACTTTTATTTAAATAAAATGTTATAAGAACATGTGCAAAAAATAGCTAATTCTCTTTTCCCAATGCGCTCACAGTCATTACTGCCTCGCCTGACATTCAAAAGTTAAAATAAGGGAAAAAATGATTTAGTACCTACTGATCTGGCTCGAAGTTGTCCAAATGGCCCTATTAAAACCTGTTTGACATTTCATTTCTTTGATTCATTACAGGCAGCTCTCAAAGCTCTCTCCTCAACTGTTCGTGCAGTCGGCCTATATTAATCCAGTGTCATGATACCATTGCGACGTTAATCTCAGCCATAAAACAGCCCCGCCCAGGGAACAATTATCATACGCAGTATCCCAGAGCTCCTCTGTGAAGATTATTATATGTCTGCCTGCATGACAAAAACTTTCAAATGTCCTTGTTTAAGATTCTTTTTTTTTTAACTCCGTGAATGAAGACGTCTGACCTAATTTAGGAATATTCGTGCATAAAAATAGATCCAGACCCAATAAACTCTGGATGTCTCTTGAGAATTGAACAGGCTCTAAATACAATCTCAAACTAATGAGTGAAAGTTAACTCCTTACACCCTTAATGTTCTCATTTCGATGCAAATTACGCAAAGGAACCTCGGCAAGCAAAAAATAGGTTGCTGACGTCAGCTGTTAGATAACCTTGACGTGCCACGCACTAGCGGTTGGGTCTCCGAGCTGCTATCCGGTATCCCTGCGAGAGAACTCCATCGCTCGCTGGCACGGGGCAGAGGTCTTTTGGCCGATACGCCGCTTGCCCTTGACCGCTGTCCAAAATGGCGGTCACGGCCCAGCAAGAAACTCTGGCAAACTTTCTATCCCTAGCAGAGTTAATCCTACAGCAGGCCTGGAAAGGTTGTGAGCCGATCCCTTTTTGTGACTGCGGTCACAGATGCTACTTTCTGTCGACTTTTTCTCTAGCGCTCATCAGTTATGACCCACAGGCTGGCATGGAGGTCTATTAAGCAGTCTGGTGCTTTTGTGATGAACTACTAGACCATTTGTCAGTGTGTATGTGTGTGTGTGTGTGTGTGTGTGTTCGATACAGAGTGTACGTGTGAACGTCAGTGGACGTTTGGACTGCTGGCAATAACACCACGTTATGTGATCACACTCTTTAATGGGATGTCTATTTCAGCCTCATTACCATAGAGATGAAGTCCGTCCTTTTATTAACAATACAGAAACATGCTACCAGAGTGAATGCCCATTAATGTGAATTCTTCGGTTGAGTCTTCTGTATTTGATCTCTTTGGAAATCCAATCTGGTCCAATTGCTTTGGGTTCTCTTTGGGTGATATGTTCAAGCGAATACATCAGCAATAATGTGGTAACATGACCTGTCATGTGAGTACTTTTACCTATAGTATTTATATCTGTCAGGTCAGATTCAAGGAGCCAATGTTAAACAGGTTAGCCTGCTTCAACCCCTGCTGGTTAATGTTGTAACTACACCATTCTATGGGGAAAAGGCATCTTGCAACACATAAATCATATAAACATAAAAGTATCACCTCTAATTAAAACAGTATTTCATTAAATCAGTATTTCATCATAACCGATTATATTTAGATTTCGAGAATATATATTGTTAATAAAAATATAGAAATTAATTATTTTATTAAGCAAGGACATGTTAAATAGATCAAAAGTGACAGGAAAACATGTATAATGTTACAAAAGATTTCTATTTCATATAAATGCTGTTCTTCTGAACTTTCTATTCATTGAAGAATCCTGAAAAAAAAGAATGATAGTTTCCACAAAACATTTTTTAAACATTGAAAATAATAAGAAATGTTTCCTAAGCACCAAATCAGCATATTAGATCAGATTTCTGAAAGATCATATGACACTGAAGACTGGAATAATGATGTTGAAAATCCACCTTTGCATCACAGGAAAAAAATTACATTTGAAAACATATTCAAAAAGAAAATGTATTTATTTTTAATTGTACTAATATTACACAGTATATATATATATATTTACAACACAGTCTCATCCCAAGGCGTCATCTAACTGACGCTTCTGACCATGCGTCAACATGCCGACGCACACACCACCCCCCAAACGTCAACATGAGACGCTCATCCTCGGGCGTCATCAAATGCCGCGCACCCTTTAGCGTCAGTTAGATGACGCTTCCGTTATGGGTAGGTTTAGGTCTGGGGTAGGGTTAGGATTAGACCACTAGGAGGCGCGTCTCATATTGACGCTCAAGGGGTACCCTGTGCGTCGGCATATTGACGCATGGCCAAACATGGTCAAAAGCGTCAGTTAGATGACGCCTTGGGTGTGAGACTGGGTTGATATTTACTGTGTTTTAGATATATAAATAATAAATGCAGCCTTGTGAGCATAAGACTTCTTTCAAAAACCTTTTAAAAAACCTTATATTGTGCGCACTGACAGGTCTTGATATCTTATTTATTGAAATGTCATCCCACAATGTGCCTATAAGAACACTTAAAGGTGAAGCATATGATTTCTGTGCCACATTCCTATACCTAAATGCTAAAATAATTATCGTTTCTAAACAGGTTTCCCAAAAACAATCCATTGCCTGAGCCAGAAGCTGATATGTCAAATAGTTTTTGAAAGTGCCACAGAGCTACTGCACACTTCAGGAAATCAACCTATGAACGGTTTACTTATAGTTGTCACTACACATCAATCTAATGCACTTTAACATCAGAATAATTACACACTTCACCTTTACAGTCAAATAGAGTATACCATAATGTCACCAGCAGCACATATCACTCCATATGTTAAAGGCAGAAAACCATGATACCTTCAGTAGTTTCAGACAGAACTGGATCCCAGCATTACCCCAGCTTCCACTGGTGCACACAGCAGGCTACGACATTCACCATCTGTCACGGGGAAATTCCTTCCCCCTCTTGTGAAAGTTGTAATACATATTTTCTGTGCCTTAAGTGGCTAAAAGGAGATGGGCTGAACTGAACAAAGGCGAGTATCTACAGTACGTTTTGATCATTGCTAGCTATTTTTGGCTTCACGTTTGCTGGCAGATGGAGTCCAAACCACTTCAAAAAAACACTCCCTGAAATACTAATGCTGTAGTAATACATTTCTATTTATGTTTACGCTGCAAATCCTCAAAAAAGTCAAACTACTAAGATTATTTTAATATAGGCCATCTGAAATTAAGTGTACGGGCCAGTTTTTGCTGTTTCAAATGTGAGATGCAGGTCAGTATAATGAAAAAACATAAGGTCTAGAGATGTGTTTTGAAAAGTGGAACTTCTTGCAGTGTCATGCGCAAAACGCTAAAAAGGTTCGGACGTAAGCGCACCGGTCAAACACATACGTTTAGCGTGTGTTTACATTGAAAAACAATGTAAACGTAGTGCAATGGAATGGAAAAACATTTTTTTTTTCTTGTGTTATGCTTCAATATAACAAAATGGCCATAATTCCGTACACCTATATAAATAAATCTCAATAGCTGATGTAATTTCCTTAAGTTAATTTATCTTGTTCAATGATGTTTAGATATTTTCATTGGAAAAGGCAAACACCTTGGAAAAAGTCCAAAGCCTTGAATCCTTAAGCATAAAGAAATAAAATAAAAAAGTTCTATTCAGCATCTCTCACCACTTCCTCACCTGGCCCCACACACCCACTAACATCTATTCCTGGAGAGAGAGAAAGCGGCCTTGCTTTTAACAAACGGTGTATATGAAATTGTGCAGCATATGCAGTCACTGTGGTCTTCGTGACACTGGTGGAGAGTTATGGCCTACGCTGACACCATTTCAAAATCATTCATCACAGTGAGCTTTGCGCTGTGAGCAACCGTAGGAATATAAAAAGGGAGTCCATGGCCTCCAAACGTGGTTGTGTGTACAATGATAACACGGCTGCAAAAGGTTGTATCCTTCCAAAGCATGTGCCTTTAATATACTTTAATACTCTTTCAAAGGCCAAACAGTTATTCACCAAACTTTTCCATTTGGTGAAAAAAAAATGAATACAGAATTACAGTATGTAATCTTTAAAATTACTGTAAATACTTTGATAGAAAACGCTTTTTGTGTGATGGAGGTTTTTTTTTCTCTTTCCATTTGAGTTGAAGGTCTCAGAACCAATCTTGTGTTTCGGTATGCCTTTGGAGCGGTACCCACATGGTGAAGGTAGGCGTCAGAGAATAAGGGGGTAGTGGGCGTCTGGAGAGTCCTCTGCTGACCCACCAACACTTTACAGAGTCCCTGCAGAGCCCCGCCATGCACCACCTCCATCCAAACAAACACATTTAGCCAGCACTCAATGCCAGGGTGAGCAATAGCTGCCAAACACGCTTCTTCACTTACAGTTGACTTTTGCTTAATGCCTGTCTTCTGAAATCTACAGTGATTTATAGCTTCTTTTTTATTCATATATACATTATATTTGTATTATTTTATCGTAGAGTCCACCCACAATTTTTATAAAACATCACTATTTGCTGCACACACACACACACACACACACACACACACACACACACACACACACACACACACACACACATACACACACACACACACACACACACACACACACACACACACACACACACACACACACACACACACACACACACACACACACACACACACACACACACACACACACACACACACACACACACACACACACACACACACAAGCTGTTTTTCTCTTGGGGGCCAACAAATTATGTACCCACAAGGACAAGGATTTAGAATATTGCCATCTTTGTAAGGACATTTTGTCCCCATAAGGTCAGGGATACCTGCCACACACACACACACACACACACACACACACACACACACACACACGCAATGCTCTTGTTGAGCTTATGCGTTATTAGCTTAGCAATTGACTAATGTCTGTCATATTATTATGTTTTGGACTGTTCTACTTTCAGATCAAAAACAAACATAAAATGCAAGGAATTCTGCATGTGACATTTAGTTTTGTTCAAATAAACTAGGAAACTAAAAGCAGAGAGCTATGGTTAAAATCTGGAAAGTTAACTGTAAAGATATACAGGTTTGAGCTGTGAACTAAGCATTGTGCCCTTAAACAAGGAGCTTGTGCCTGTAAAAAGTGTAGTGTATGTTGCTCTGGATAAAAGCTTCAGCAAAATGACAAATTAGTCACCAAGATAGGAAAACACACATAAATCCCCAGTTGTGGCTGCAGCTGGTGTTTTGATGAGGCTGCAGATTCGCTCAAATTCATTGGCTTACCAATTCAATGTGTTTTACTAATAAGAATAATAAATCTGAACACACCAGCCTTATTAGATCTGGAAGCTTACCTCATGCCACAACAGCACTTAAAGGTGCAGAGTATTAAAGGGATAGTTTGTCAAGAAATCAATACTCTCCGTGGGAGACACAAGATATTCTAAAATATTTTATCCATGAAGTGAAATTCAATGGGGTCAAATGTTGTTTGGACCTCAAAGTCATCTTATCTCTTAAAATATCTTTTAGAACAGGTGAGTTTTCGGAAATAATTTACATAATTTTAGGTGAACTTTCATTTTAAGCGTACTGTCGTACTGGGAAATGATGGGAGTCAGTGAATCATTTTTGTTTTCACTGATTCACTAAAAATGAATTGGACTTCTCAATGCTTTTTATGGGTGAGAGAATGAATATTTTAGCCTACTTTTTTCTCACACTGGAAATTGTACAAAGTATCTTGTTACTGGAAAATCTATACTGAAATGCATTGCACCATCATTGATAAAAGTAATAATTCATCCAAATAAAAATTACAATTCTAAAAATGTAGTGAGAATTTTTTTTTACAGAATTTTCATTTTGGGGTGAACTATCCCTTTAATCCATCTGAGAAAGAAATTGATAATCGAACAAATTCTATGATGAAAAAGCTTGGTGAATCACTTTAAAGCGATTGTTTTCTGACAAGCTGAAATAAAGAGAATATTTCCCAATTGATCAGAGATGCCTATAAAATATCAGACAGGCCTGCTTCCAGGAAAATAAGAAAGGCAGGTTCAGAGGGCAAATGAAACAGAGAGAATCAATCTTGTGTCCACAGTTCCTTCCATGATCATATTATGAGTCCCTGAATATTTTTAAAAACTAAACACTATCACCTTCGAGAGGGTCAAACCAGCACACGCAGCTCAGATCAACTTGATTTCGAAACTCGAGTCTGTGTTTTGGAGACGACAGGGTGGTTTGTGTCTTTATAAATGCTGAGCTCATCTGGATGGCTGGCAGACAGGTGGACTTCTGGGACTGACATCAGAGGGTGGCATTGTCCTTGAAACAACAGCTGTAGTGATATCTGTCTCACCCATACACTCCAATGCACAAATACATCTGACTACACACCAAATCCACTGGACAAAACTGACCAGTCCTGGGAAAGAAAGATAACATGGAATCTGAAATGTAGAGTCGACATTCAACATCTAATTTGAACCTAAACGAAAAGTTTTAGAAATGATGCACCGTGGTTTATGTTGCATTAGATTATCATATGAGTGTGACAGGAGGAGGAACAGGTGGATGGATGGAGACAGAGAAAGACATAGACAGATAGTGTGACTCCCATAAAATAATAATGGGAGCAAAATCAATTGCAATCAACCAATTCTGCAGGTGAACAATTCCAGAGTCATGCATGGCTACACACAGAAAGGTCAGAGACGTGAATGGAATTGCACAGCAATATTCCAGCAGACTTCAACAATGAACGGCATTTACGTTGAAGGCACGTCTCAGAAAGTACTCTGTGAAGAGTACTCTATGAAAGAAAACATCAGCAGAGGGCCGAGCACCAGTGTCATTTGCTGTTATTGCAAGTCACAGCAGACAGTGGACGAGCAAAGCTAATGTAAGAATGTAATTAGAAACCCATTTGTGGCTAATGCACAGACACAGCTGTGTAAGAGCTGAAAATGGAGGCCGACAGAGACTATCCACTGCATAATAACAGACCATTCAAAGCGGAGGTCAGAAGTTCCTCTGTTACTTTACATTAACAGGTCAAAGGTAACTGGGTTTGCTTTTTCTCTGACGGTCTAGCCAGAAAATAATGCAACTCTTGCATATTAGAAATGAAAATATCTATCTATCTATCTATCTATCTATCTATCTATCTATCTATCTATCTATCTATCTATCTATCTATCTATCTATCTATCTATCTATCTATCTATCTATCTATCTATTTATGTCTGTCTGTCTGTCTGTCTGTCTGTCTGTCTAAAATAATATATTCATACTACTTCACATAACCTAGATAATAATTTAATTGGAAGATTAAATATCACAATATTTTCTGGAGATCCTGTGAAAGCACTGTAACATTTCTGAAGAATGACATTTTTCTTGTTTTCCTCTGCAAGCTGTCAACATGTTTACTTAGCATTCATAGTGATTTATGTCACTATTCTGCCAGGGATGATTAATTTATTAATTATTTTTTTTAATTAGCTCATTTTGAGCAAAATCACCAAGTTGAATTATCATGTCAGAATCCACAATCAACGAGAAGAGGAGGTGGTTCTGGAAGTGCATTCATAAAAGCAAACATTATCTATAGAGAGGCTGTCCCATCACAGGGCATGATGTCACCATGGGCCATGTTCCATGTTGAGTTGGAATCATGCTGAGCTTTGTTAATGAGGGGGAAACCAAAATGATATGCTATAGGCTTCAGGGGTGAGACAGGGACAATAGTGGCACATGCTTGAAGCGGTTAATTACTAATGATTCCGATTAGGGAAGAGGGATGCTGGAATGCAATCAGGGTGAAGCTGATTAATTAGAATCTGCTCATTACATGATAAGATCTTAAAATGCTCATTTACAATTTCCCACATTTAAACTCTTGTACACACTGCTGAAAAATTACTTAATGAGTTAATTAGTATTTTTTACTTCAGTGGTTTTCCAGGACATCCTTCAAACTGAACACATTTACTTGATAAGCAACACCACATAAGATATTAACACTTGATTGTACCTTCACTATAAAGTGCACTGGCAGATTTTTGCTCTTGTACACATTTAAAACAAGTGAAAAAAATCTGCATGTGCAGTAAGACAAAGTGCACTGTGCCACCACTTACCCATCATGCATTGTAACTGGGTGACCCTGAGTGCTGGACAGGTTTGGGTACAAATGCTCACAAAAACTTTTGGAATTTTGTGCCACGGGTTTGAGAGCGTGTTCTTAGTTTGTAAAGAATGGAGACCATTGTTCTACTGTAGGCTATAGCACCAGGTGCAGAACTGGGTTGCCAAATAGTATATACATTATTGCATCTTCTTACATTGCATGCAACAATGTGACAAGCTCTTTAACAAGCCTCTACCTTCATTTCTAAAAAAACAAAACAAAAAAAAAACACAATAGTTTATTTTGTTGGAAATATGATGATATCAAAATTGTACCAGTGAAATTCTTTAAAAAGATCGTACAGTTTTTCTCAGTCGCTTTGGTGCATTTCTCGGATCACAACTGTAATTCTCAATACTTGTTCAACCTCCACATCGTCTAGTCACCTGTGCACATCATAAAAGCAATTTCTCATTATTTTGAAATTGCAAATCCTTTGGTACATTCATGCAATTGAATATGTGCAATTGTCTGCTGTTTCCTACTTTATCAATTGCTTATGTCATGTTGATATATATATATATATATATATTATATGGTTCCCTGTTGAATAGTCTTACCCCTCAAAACATCTAGGCACACACGGACACACACACACACACAGAGAGAGAGAGAGAGAGAGAGAGAGAGAGAGAGAGAGAGAGAGAGAGAGAGAGAGAGAGAGAGAGAGAGAGAGAGAGAGAGAGAGTGTGTGTGAGAGAGAGAGAGAGAGAGAGAGAGAGAGAGTGTGTGTGTGTGTATATATATATATATATATATATATATATATATATATATATATATATATTAGGGCTGTCAAATGATTAATCGCGATTAATCGCATCCAAAATAAAAGTTTGTGTTTACATAATATATGTGTGTGTAGTGTGTATAATTATTTTGTATATATAAATACACACACGTGCATGTATATATTTAAGAAATATTTGCATGTATATATTTTATATATATTTATACATAATTAATATTATATATAAATATTCTATATATTAATAACACATTTTTCTTAAATATATACATGCATGTGTGTGTATTTATATATACAAAATAATTATACACACTACACACACATATATTATGTAAACACAAACTTTTATTTTGGATGCGATTAATCGCGATTAATCGTTTGACAGCCCTAATATATAGTCTTGTCTTTTTTTATTATCGCAATGGCATTTTACTGTAATTTGTCGACAGATCAACAGTAAAAGTGTAGTTGTGAATCTTGTCCAGTCTCTTGCAATCAATATCCTACATAGCGTAATGTGTAAATTTGTACTGTTTAAATGTAGATATGCCATACTAAAGTGCAGTCTTGTGCATTTTCAATCATTGTCATCAAAATCGTAGTCATAGTTTACATCTGAAAATACTGACAGAGTACATATTGAGAACATGACTAAGCATTTTGACTATCTTGTTTGTGAACAATGACACAAGGAGTTTTCACCGTGATGGCACTGATATTCAATGATATACTTTTGAGAGATGAACGAAAGATTTTTAGCAAGTTACAGGCTTTTGCTGGTTATCCATTGTGTGGAGCTGTTTGTGTGAATTGTTTTGACAAATGTACTTTCTGGATTGCAAATATTAAGGATGATTCGAGAAATGTACCAAAGCGGTTCAGAAAAACTGTATGTAGTGTTGTTTTATTAAGCCAATTTTCTTACAGGAAAATAATACAAATTTACTCATTGAGAAAAGGATATTTTCTTTAGTTATTGACAATCTAAAAACACTGATTCTAGGTGTCCAAAATCTTCCAAAACGTGAACACAAAAAAACAAAATGCAAAGGATAATTTGCCGTCACTGTTGGACATTTCAGCTGAGCCATTGAAACTAAGCACAGCACATGAAAGTTTCTGTGACTACAAAGCGCATGAATAATTAATGAGGCAACCATTGAGGCATTTCATGATTGGGTGTCTTTTGCTAAACAACTCGCTTTAGCATTCTATCACTGCATTGTTTCTGTATTCCCTTGGCACAGCAATTTGGGGTTAGCGCTGTGACATAAAAAACACAAAGCGTATAGTCTGAAAAGCCCTTAAGATTTCCAGAACTTTCTTGACACATCTATTCGGACAAAAAACAGATGCACGCTATAGTTTTATCGCCAGTTGTCCTACTGGTGCTCTGGCTGTTGTGGGCTTTTGTTTGCATTGATTTGAGTCTACTTTTCATTGTTCTGTTCGGCCTCAGGCTTTTACCACAAGTGTACGTACAACCCAAATGGTTCTGGCACCAGATAAATCAACGTTCATGTTCATTCTTGCTTTCTTTAGCATCTTGCACAGAAAAACACAAAACCAGGCCAGTCGCCAGTCTCCCCTAAAGGATAAAAAGGTTAATCTTCCAAGTGAGCAGGTCCTGTCAGATGCATTACAGTAATGACAAATGTAATAGATCCAGACAATGGTAGTGTGAACACCGACTGCATCTCTACAATGACTGTGTTTGAGTCTTTGAGCAACGGCCAGAGGGTCAACACACTCACCGTATGGCTCATTGAGTGTTGAGTCAGATAGCTTTCCTGGCCTATGTACAGTAAATGCGGTGTGTACGGCTTCCATCACTTAATGTGCCTGCAAGGCTGAATGAAAAGTGAGTATCTCTGGTTAAACAAGTCACAAGAGGTTCATCTATACCACAGTAAGTGTAATCTTTTTTCCATATATAAAGCATTCAATACATTCCCTGAAAGATAGCAATAGTCTGATAATTCCTCAACACTTGCTTCAGAAATACACGTCAAAAAATGGATTGCCTCCACAGTATTTTTGTCTTCTTATCCAGGACAAATATTGCCATTCTATCTAAACATTCTTAATCATGATACATTTACTCGAGAAGCAAAATAACATATGATATTATTATTCGTTCTTGTTTTAAGCATGAAGTCATTTTACTTCTCAAGTGAATGCATCTTGATTTAAGGATGTTTAGATATTTGTTCTGGGAAACAAGACAAAAATACTGAGTAAGAAAATATTTTTTTTCAATGTAGAGCCATCGCTAAGCTCCGCCTTAAAACAGAACTGACCAATCATACAATAGCAGCTGTTGCCATCTGCCAGAGAACAACTTGCTCTTTTCTAATGCATGTATATGGAGGTTCTGTGTCTTTGTATTATTTTAAATGATATTTTACAGAAATTAAACAAAAATATCATACAATTATGTTGCTGCACTTTTATAATAATATATGATAATGTAAAATATTTTCCCCAAATCGTTAAATAAAATGTATTTTTTAATAATTTTACTGCATAATTTAACAATTTGTTTAAAGAAAACTGTTTTGCATTGCCTCGATTCATCTCAGCTAACTTAAGGATAATAAATTGTTATCACTTTATGAACATATTTTGGTAACACTTTATTTGTATGGTCCCTTTTGAACATTCTGTTGACTATAAGTAACTTTGCGACTAACATGTCCACTTATTTGAACCCCAACCCTACCAGTCTACCAATACTCTACTAACACTCTAATGAGAGTTAGTAGACATGTAGGTGCAACGTTACTTATAGTCAACAGAATGTGTTAAAAGGGAGCATTAAAATAAAGTGAAACCCACACTTTACCGGGGGGAAAAAAATCACACTGTTGATGGAAAGGATATTCTGTAAAACGTATCTAAGCTAGCAATAGTAACCAAGGAGGATGGAGCTTAGCGAAACATCAGTTGCCGGATGTGAAAATGTTTTGAAAGTCTTGTCAAAACATCTTTTCAAGCACATCACCAATAGCATTGGCTAACTAAAGAATGAAGTCTACAGTAAAGTTTTTGACATGTTAAAAAAAAAAAAAACACTGCTCCTTAAAACCTGACAACCTTGAGAACAAAGTTAAAGTCTGAAAACAAAAGGGGGGAGCTGGTAAAATAAGACCCCCCTCTTGTGCCTTTTGGGTATTCCTGTACAATTGCAGCAGTCCTTGTCTAAAACATTCTGTGTGAAAGATGAGCCAAACGAGGCAATAGCAAACGGAAGCTTGGAAACCTGGGAGAAGTAAACAGCCTGGCTCTGCAAGATACAGCTATTGATATTTCTGGGCATGCCGGGAGAAGGTCGTCACGGTGAATGAGTCAGCATATATCAAAACCTTCAACATATTGCTTGGCTCTCATTCACATTGGGGAATTCTTGATATTTAGAACACCAACGAGTCTTGGCAAACGGTTATAGAATCTTTACTTTCAACTCGCTTAAGAAATGAGACATTTGAAATAACTCTGAATAGCTGTAAGGTCGCCAACTGTCCTTGGAACATTTGAACATTTTGTACAACTTGCAGCACATCTCGACACATAGAGAGCTGAGATAACACTAGTGCGGATAGATTGGCTTATATCACCTATTATATTCCATTGCATTATTTTGTTGTTCTACCATCATTTCTAATTGTCTACGTTTTTAAAGCAACTTGTTGTGTCTGATGTCCATTAGGTTTTGAATACATACAGGGTTGAATTCTTTAAAGCGAGGTAATAAACAGGACGCATACATATGCGTATTCAAATGTGACTAAGTTAAAATAAAATAAATAGAAATTCAAAGAAATTCTACTTTGAAGTGTATATCATTCACAGGCCTTAAAAATAGAGCTATACTATTCAATATATATTCACATTTATATATTGTCTGTAAGGCCTGTGAACAATATACATTTTCAATTTATATAATGTAAATATGATAAAATAAGATATGAAATTAGCATAGCTTTAAACAAATTCCTCTAAAATTTAGTTTAGACAAGAATTCATCAAGATACTTGACATTGGGCTAACTGCACATTTTAATAGATTTCACATCAACAATAAACTCTAGAAATGCCCTTTGACCCTACACCTAACTGCATCTCGATTGAGTAATTTGCACTTAGATTCAGACTTTCAATTCACTGTAAAGTGTAAAAAACATCAGGCTAACCATTTGTTCTCATCAAGTGCTTCCACAAATGTGACAGTGTCACAAAATGCTAAAAACAACTCATTATCACCAATCAAACATTAGACATACTCTTCTAAGTACATCCTCTAACCTGGTCACCATTAGAATGGAGAACAAGAGATTCTTTTGATCAACATGCTTGTGAGATGTTTGTGCATTGCTGGGTTTTCATGGGCCAGAATAGCCAACAGGACAGATCCCAAGCACTATAACTGTCATATTAACACTAGATTAATGGACTCAGAGAAGAGCGACTGCTGAATCACGCCTTCATTAAATAGCTCTGAATCAGATTGTAAGCAAACAATTAGGTCAAGGTCCCGTCCCTCTGCAGTCTGCAATTATCGGACATCTCAGATTAATGAGTTAACACAGTCTCATCCCAAGAAGTCATATAACTGACGTCTTGGGACGTCTTTTGACCATACGTCAATATCCGCCTTTTTAGGGTACCCTTAAACGTCGGTTTATGACGATCCTGGGACGTCATACAACTGACGCTTTACCTTTAACGTCAGTTAGGTGACGGGGTAGGTTTAGGGGTAGGTGACGGGGTAGGTTTAGGTCTGGGGTAGAGTTAGGATCCGATAACGTCATCTAACCGACGTTTAAGGGTACCCTAAAAAGGCGGATATTGACGTATGGTCAAAACACGTCCCAAGACGTCATATTTTTGTTATATGACGTCTTGGGATGAGACTGCGCTGAATGAGTACCTGAACACCATGAAAAGAACAGAAAAGCGCTAGATAATGTAGACCAACACACAAAAGTGCAATTATTTAGACTTTCTAGAGAATTCTGGGTTGACCATCTTCACCAGATTATTTACAATTGCAGCAAAATATAGTTGTGCTGTGACAATTTTTTTGGACTAATTGTTGTAAAGGTTGACAAAACCGTTAACAGATTTAAAATTGACATTTAAAAAAACTCCTCCTTACCTACACATATTTTTGTCCAATCAAACACCCTCTTGAATGAGAATGCCCCGCCCCCACATGCGCCTGACTGGAAGTACTGTACCAAGTCATGGTCGCTGTGACTTAATTAAAAAAAACATCATGAAAACAATAATCAATACATTAAAGAAACAAGCTCATCAACTGATGATCATGCATTTGTAAATATAACTATAGATACCATTTGTGCATTTGGCACAGACACTTTATCCAAAGGGAATTACAATGCATTAAAGGTACATTTACATTTAATCAGGGAAACCGAACTCATGACCTTGCTGATGCGAGAACCATCCTCTAATGTTGAGCTTCATAAAAGCTATTAAATATACATATAAGTTTGGTAAAAATTGGTATAAACTAGCTGATTGACAAACAAAGCCACGCAATTCACCTGTCAAACTGGTGATACTGCATGTTTCTTTATGGTTAAGAAGCCAAGTGGTGTCCAGATATCCTGTTCAATTCAGCAGGGCAAACAGCACAGCTTCACCTTAATGGTGTCAGCAAGATAAAGTGAGTCTAATCCTCTGAATCGACAAATGACGTGACCTGCATGGAGTGCAATTGTCCTTGAACTTGGCTTATTGGCTCAATGCATGCTTCAATGTCTCGCCGAATGGCTTTTTTTAAGGCTTCTGGGAGAAAAAAGATGAAAGAGGAAGGCAAATACCAAGCTGCTTAACCAACACTGTGCATTTGAATAATGTATTCTGATGAGACTCACTCGAGAGCTTTTTGAGTGTGCCTCTGACCCGTCCATAGCGTTCTCATGAGCGCCATGCTGGGAACGGGATTGTCCTTGAATGAGTTTTCATAGATCTCACGATTAACTGAATGCAAACAAATTCCGTCACACACTGGCAAGAGGCTGGGAGGGACGTAGGCGAGCCCGAATTTGAATAATGATGTTAGCTATCTTGGGAATCAGAACGGCTGTGAGATCGATGGCTGACTTCTGGGAGTCACAGTGAGGAGGCTGATATGTTTACACGGGATAAGAAAAGGCATATTTAGACGGCTAATACTTTACCATGCCAAGTCAAGTGCCAGTGAACAACAGAAGAGAATTTGAGTGCTTAGATTTTGCTCATTTTATAGCTCATGAACATACATGGAGTTCTCAAACCTGTTTCATTGAAGAATCAACTGTTTAAGTATCAACTGTTTCAGATGCCTCTCCTAAAACTTCTTAGGGGAAATAAAAACAGAAACAAATTGGACAATCGTTGGCATGCAATACAAGAAAATAACTATAAAAATGGCCTTTTACAGAGTGTCTATTTACACTACGTGCAAATAGCCCGCCTTGTTATCAGAGGCTATTTACACCAGGCACACTAACGTCTGGTTAGGCCAGACAAAATTATGGAAGACGTTATTTGTTAACAGTATCAATAGAGGTAAGGTGTGTGGCAAAATATTTTGATGCAAATCGACCCGAGTTCGAATCTGCCTTTTATCAAACTCGTTCTTCTCCCTTTTCCCTTCACATATCAGATCGGAAAGGCCTTTATTTTCCATTAAAATGAAGAAAATATTCGAAAAGTGGAAATAAAGTGTCTAACGTGTGTTTAATAATAAAGTGTTTATCGGTTAGGGTTAGGGGTAGGCTTTATTGTCCCTATAAGGCACAATTCATTTAATAATTTTAATAAATATAATCATTTACACTCTATGTTATTATTACATATCGTTTAATGTGTACAACAACATTGAGGTGCAAATAGTATCTGCCGCTATTTATAAGTAGCATCTAACTACTATTTACACTTATTGCATAGTGTAAATAAAATCTATAGTATTTCTATATTTACACTAACACAGTGTAAATAGCATATCACTAAGAAAATTCAGACTTAAATAGCATCTATTGCCGCTGCCTTAATTTTAATAGCATATTCTTTTTATTGATCTTTGAAAAATTTGATGAGAATTTTTTTTTGAGTTTACATTAACTGAGCACACTGAGACATTACTGAGATCTCCTATGTACCTTCCAGCAAATCAGGACTACTGGGTGAACGTTGCCACCTAATTAATATGCATGAGTCAGGATAATAAGGTTTAAACTGTGTCCCTCCCCAACCTGGAGGCTGGAGGAAAACACCTGTAGTGTGATGAGGGGTTAATGCAGCAAAAACGTTTAGCAGTTTATGGATTGCTCCGGCATCATATTATGTAAACTGCATTTATAAAAATACGGGGAGGAGCCGAAACCTGTCGCTATTTTCATATGAGTTTTAAAGGGGACTGAGGCGATCAAGAATTTGTGTAGAGACTATGGATATATTTGCAAATTTTTAGGGGGGATGGGTGGAAATTTAGGGGGGCTTAAGCCTTCCTAAAATGTGTCTAGTGACGCCCATGCCTCCGCCATATGTGAGGACATTATGAGTTGTAATTGAGATCTTAAACCTTTAGCACATCAGGACTACTTGGTAAACATTATGTCGGCTAATTAATATTCATGAGCCAGGCTGATTAGGTTTATAATGCAACCCCCCCAATGTGAAATTAAATGCTTCACATTTAATTTCACATTGCAGTCTCAATCCCATTTAATCCCATTAAATCAATCTCATTTGTGTTTTTTTCTTTAATACGATATAGGAAGGAAGTCGTGGCATTTACATGGAAAATATGTGTGAGTATGTGTGATATGATATGGTGCTTATGTCAGTGTTTGTATGTGTACGTGTTATGCCTGGAATCCCATACCAGAGAACAGACGCTGATAGCTAGTCTTGCTTTAATATCAGCACCATGGTGATGGTTTCTTTAGGGCTCCAGTGATTCTGTCCTAATGGCAGATCATTGAGTCTGACCTTTCTCTGTGACCTTTATTTGTGTCAGACAGTGGACCTTAAGGCTGACCTTATTCAAGCTATTTTTGACATTTACCAGGCCCAGTAATGAGCTATCAGTCACTCTAGCCCAATACTGACATGTGACAAGCAGTGTTGGTTTAATATTGGAGATAACTTAAGAAAAAAGGCCATTTACTTAAAGCATTTATGTATAATGGTTTCTAAAGGTATTCATAATGTACGTTATAATGCATTATATATTTTCATAAGCAATTGTAACCAAAGTTTAAATGCATTCAAATAGTTACAGATTCCTTGTTACATCTGAAATTGTTTTTTTTTTTATGTATTATACTTTCTAAAGGTGTATTATAATGTATTATATAACTATGGTTACAAATATTCATGAGACCACACAATGCATTATAAGGTGCATTATAAGGCATAATTGATGCACACAAAATACTTTTATAATGCATTATACAAAAAGGGTTTATGTAAAGTGTTATCAAAACTTCTGCTGCAAAATTAAATAAAAAATGGGTAAAAAAAACATGGGCCAGTGGCCAGAGCTAATTGTTTAAAATAAAATTGATTTAGTGTGATTTCTGTTTGAATACATTTCTGCATCCTACAGTATGTGCATTAAAAAGTCTGTATAAATGCACAGTGATATATATGGTCCTTCTGTACCACCTGTTCCCCTGCCTTTCTTTTTCCTCAAAACACAAAAGTGAAACTCCCTCTATGATAAAAAAGCAATTTCCCCAGTACAAATTTTTATCATTTAGAAACCATAGGTTAATACATACTAATCCAGGGTAGAAATAAGAGCTCCAAAAAAAACAGAAATGATAAAGGACAGAACTCAGCAGAGAAAAAAGCAGCACGGCCTCCAGTCATGAGGAAAATATGATTTTAGTAGATGCCAATCAGATGCAGAGAATAGAACTGGCACTACTGCTGCTACAGCACACACACTTACTGTAAATCTGCTGAACACACATTAATGTGCTTTATAATGCAAACTCTGGTTCTGGTTCTGTTAAGCGCTTTATATATAGAACTTTTTCACAGGATCCCATCATTTAGTTGATGCCATCATCCCATCATTAATGAATTGTGATTTTGAACAGTTTTTTTTATTATTATTCTGATTAATTATTATTTTTATTTTTTATTTTAAACAGCTTTTAAGCATACTTTATCACTAGAAAAAAAAAACCTTTAAAGTATTACGCAATCATTTAAGACATTTCGGTAACAGTTTATTTCAATAATCCACTTTAGACATTCTACCAACTTAAAGTAACTTTGCAACTACCGTACACTACATGTCAACTAACTCTCATTAGAATATTTGTAGATTGTGGACTGTTAGTAGACAGTTAGGTGTTATGTGTTAGGGTTCTGGTTGACATGTTGCAAATTTACTTATAGGCTGAATAAAGTATGTTTGGGAACCATCACAATAAAATATTAGCAGATATCAAGCAGATAGTCTACTAATACTCTAATGAGAGTTAGTTGACTTGTAGTTGCAAAGTTACTTATAGTTAGTCGTGGACCATCGGAATAAATTGTAACTAACATTTCTCCATATATAGAATCCTTTCGGCATAAAGGGTTCTTTAAAATTGAGTCATGAACCCTAGGGACTCCACTGAATCTTTTTTCTAAGAGAAAACGAACTTGATACCTAAAACATAAATGGGAGCTTGAGTAAATGATGATGATGATGATGAGTAAAGATCATCCCTATTGAAAAAAACCTATACCAAAATGCATTTCAAATACATTTATTTCATAACACATTTACTGACATATCGCTTGAGACTTACTGATATACATATTATAATTAAACTTTATTTGGACCACTTCTTTATTGCACAATGCACATTTATTGATAATAAGCCAAATGTGTTTTAATATCACTATTAGTAAGAATAGTATGATCTCTGTATAATGTCAGTCTTTAAATGCAAGATATTTAAAGTGTACCTAAAGTACACTTGCAATAGTTCCATTTTAGCACAATCAAATATACTTAAGTATATCTTTAGTTGGACATCAGCACTATTTCTGGATAACTAAAGTGGATTAGTTGTTCCAATTTCGCAGACTTTAAGTACATCAATTTAGTATACCAAAAGTAAAATTGCAGGGTATTTATATGAAGTACATAAATAATATGTATTTGTAGTATACTTAGCATAATACAACAATGTATTTCAAATACATTTTAGTATATTTCTTTTTTCACTATAGGGATATCACAGCAATAAAACTTATTTTTTTTGATGGGACTATGATGTATATGCAGTTTTGTTTTTAATATGCAAATATTACATTTGAATTATATATTTGAGCAGAGTTGAACCACAGTGCATGTTATTAGATGACATAAATCCTGTCGCTGGGCATTTAGCACCACCCTGTTGGCCGCCTCTATTGCACTTCTAGTTTAAAATATTCCAATTAAAAGCTACTCTCAAATATCAGCAGTTGTACTGTACAGCGTATATGTGCAATTTCAAAAGGTGTATGTCAGGACAAGCGCAAGCAGGTATGTGTTAATTTGCACATCTGAATCAGTTCTCACAGTGTGTTAGGTGACAGCACACCACACATGAACACTAACGAATAGCTGTTTTGATATTTCCAAACTTGTCTTTGCACTCTTTGAAAAGACACCCTATTAACACTTTACTTTACCAGCAGCGGAAATAAGAAGTCTGAAAAGAAGTTTTTAAACCAATAGCTCACCTAAAGAAAAGTCCTAATTGCATATGACAAGGACAATTAAGAGACCACACAATGCAAACATGCAGCATGTAATTTGTAAGCGAGTCAGAACCAGTTCCTGGTTAGCTGAATGCTAATGTGTAAATGTGTTAGAGTAGGTGTTATAACCAGCGTCATTCTCTGTGACCCTGCCAGAGAAGCGTTTTTTAATTGGCTGCCGAATCCACAATTAGGGGCATGTGTAGCTGCATCTGATATGCAAATGAAATGAGCCTTATCTCATTATAGTTCATTCGTATGGGTTTCTTTAAATTATAGAGTAAATAGGTGAGTTAGTTGCCTTAATTGCACTGAGTAGGCTGGCTTATTTTATGTTTCAAATTTCTGTTTTGTTCACAGATGTGGAGAAACATCAGAATGCTTTCAGAAGATTCTGTGAAACCTGTTGCTAACTGCACAATTATCAAAGCACTTTTAATCATAAGCTCACATAAAATGCACTCAACAATTAGTGCTAACTCTCATTTATGTGACATATCATCTGTTCAGTGATATTTATAGCTACAATTAGCTATAGTTATGATTAATACAGACAAGTGTTACATTAATATTCCATTTTTGCATGTAATCATTATCGAACAAGGAAAATCACAAAAAGTATGTGCGCCCTCTTTCTAAAATTCCAGATAGATAGATAGATAGATAGATAGATAGATAGATAGATAGATAGATAGATAGATAGATAGATAGATAGATAGATAGATAGATAGATAGATAGATAGATAGATAGATAGATAGATAGATAGATAGATAGATAGATAGATAGATAGATAGATGACTCTCACCGGTTCCACCGAATTTCAAAAGTAAACTGGAGTAAAACATAAACCAAAGCAGATATTATTTGTTTCTTATTTAAGCTGAATTTATGGTTTTGGATCAGGTGCTTTTTTCTGTTTCTTCAGTTAAACCCTTAAAGTCGAGCTCTGTTTGATGGCATTGTACATTTTAATACAAGAGCACAGCTTGCCTGTGTGTGTAAAAATCTCACATAAAATAAAATCTCATGAAAATGCTCAAGGTCACAAATGACAGAAACATGAAAGAAAACGGCATAATTAAACAGCTCCACATGCATTTGGCGTATCCAAGGCAACATAAATAAGAATGTGGGTGTCATCTCATACATTTAACTTTCTCTCTCTCTTTTTTTTTTGAAAAAGAAAATGGGTTTTTCTTTGGCATTTGCAAAGTTGGTCGAGATGCATTTAGGTGATGAATTACTCTAGTTTCTAAACATCAATGTGTAGGATCTATTCGTACAACCTCCTCGGGAGAGAAGCAAGTCTTTTATATTGCATTTCAAGACCCTGAGACCCAAGAATGTAATTCTAGAATGTAAATTTTTAATCTTGTTCCGCACACTTTCAGGGCTTCCATCATTTATCTGAGCAGACTATTTTTAACCCTTTGAATCTAAAAATAATCAGCTTTGAATTATCCCCCTGTGCCTTTAGACACCAGAGCAGAGGACACTATAGGCAGGAAGTGTCATTGAGCGTCTTGGTAATTGGCATGCAAGGTTTCCACACTAGATTTGTATTACAAGCTCATCATAGACCCTCCAAAGAATCTTCAAAGTTACAAGAACATAAGCTCCTCTGATCAGACTTCCATTACTGAGACAAAGTAGTGTCCCTGAATCCTTCAGCTGAAGATTAAATATCCAATGGATGCCAGTCCTCAAAATCAATCCCCTCTCTCTCCACTTCCTTCCCTTTCATTTCCCTTTGCAGAGCCTTTACGTATGACACAAGCATCTGCGGAGAAGGGTAATCAGTGGGCAACGATGGCAGCACTTTGAATTTCATTGGAATAATCCTTTCACCCCAGGTTAAGATGCTGTGCAGTGGTTTCTGTCGAGACGGTCTCGCCCTCCTGCTATAACTCTGTGCCAGATGAAAGCACTAGTGTGTGATAGGCGGCTGCAGTCGTACATGATTTCTGGCAGCCCAAGATCAGCATGCTGAGCTGCCCAGGACTGCAGTACTTCCAGCACGCACGACTAGAGAGGTGGAGGATCTGCACGAGAGAACAGACGCTACAAATACGGTTTACAATGCAAGAAAGCCAGTAATTCTCCAAGCAAATTCAATTGACAGACAGACAGGCAGACACTGCAGCTTTTAAATAGGATCAATAGAGGGGTGCAGTTATGATGCCAGAACCCGAAAGTTGAATTCGCAGCTGGTTGCTTATAGATTTTCCTATAGGGATTTATATATATATATATTTATTTTTTCGATTTATGTGTAAAATAAAGCCTGTGGTAAACACAACTTGACTATACTTTGACGTTTTGTTCTACAACATAAATTACACACACCCATAGTGAAAACATGAATGGTAATTTTTTAAAACGTATGTTTCTACTAAGTAACTATATAAGACCGTTTGGGGTGTGAGTGTGTGCAGTGTACGTTGTAGAACAAAATGACAAAGTATCGTCAAGTTATGTTTACTACAGGCTTTATTTTACTCATAAATTGAAAAAAAAAAATTTATAAAACACAAAAATCTCGAAGGAACCCAGCGGCAAATAGACATACCTGCACCACTCTATTGATATATAATCAAGGTAGAAATAATTGATTTTTCTTTTGTTATGAGTCAAATTATTTCCAAAACACTCAACAAAACACTGGTCCAGATAGATGGTGGCCAGTTAAATGTCCCAGACGGTGATGGATCTATCCAGCCCTGCAAAATCGGTCCCATTTCCTGGCTATTCGCATGCTGGTTAGGGAAGATAATGGCAGAGAATGGGTGATAAAAGGCTTTCGTGATAGCACTCCTGCCACCTTCTCCTATCTATTCTTGGGAGATTTAGGAGATACACCTCAATTCCTGTAACCCAGTCCCTAAGAAAAAAAAAATCCTCCTCTCATTAGAGCATGGAATACTGGCCAAATCCTTCCATTTTGGCTCCAGGCTTTTGCACAGTTCTTAGTTACCATGACCTCTCCTGAAAGACACATATATCATACCGCTCTTCTCCTTGTGGTTTCCTCAATACTGGGAAGAGTGTGTGTGTGTGTGTGTGTGGTGAGCAAAAGAGTAAAAGCTGTCTAACAGAATCTGATAGAATTCAGGAGCACATGAAGTTTTATGATCAAAGACCAAAGGATGATGACATTTGCCTGATCACAAATTAGAATTTAGCGAGTTGTTATTGATATGATCATATGAAACATATAAAACATTTATATCCTACATAGTCAACAAACCCCTAAATCCCTTTCCTGCTGTCTAAATATGAAATTGCTAAATAATTAGAAATAAGCAGAACATTTCAAATAAAATAAAAAGTTAGTGTTTGGCATTGATATAAAGAGTGATTTTTTCATTCAACTTTTTAAGATAAACTTTGTAGAAAGAAAATGGAAAATCACAGGCACTGTTTTGAAGTTATTATAATATTAAGACGTCATTATTTTGGAGTTATGGAGATAATCAAGGACAAGATGCCAAGTCTTAAAAAATCTGTTTACAAAGCCTCAAAGATAATTGGATTTTTTTTCAAGATGAGGCACCTTCACCATAAATCATCACTTAATTGGGATGGATGAAGTGCGTCACATGAGACACGTGATTACCGCTAACATATGGAGAGAAGTGCAGAGGTCATGGCCTCTCTGCTGCTTGGCACTGTGGAAGAGACGTGTTTGTGGGTGTCCTGTGTGGTATCTGATCTGTCGGTGGACATTAATGTCCTCGCAGGGAGGAAGGTGTGCCACTGGGCTCTCGCTGTTTAGCAGGTGTGAGATTAAGACAGATGGAGCAAGAAGGGAACACAGAGTCCTTGAGTTTGCGCTCTCTCCATGTGCCCGGGCTCCACGGGGGACTTGATCACCCCTCTCACAGTCCTTCAGTGTGTAGATGACCTTCACACACACACACACACACACACACGCACGCACACGCACACACACACACACACACACGCACGCACGCACACACACACACACACAGAGAGGAAAAAGAACCTTGAAAAGAATAGTTGAGAAGCATCATGTATGCAATATATTGTTACTTTTGAGGAAGTATGTTCAGTGAATGAAATGCCTTACACATAAAATGTACTCTATTATAATAAACTTTTTTATTTTCTCTGTTAAGAACGCAAACTAATAGATTCGATTATTCATAAGAAATGAACCCACATTTTGACACTTTATATAACACGATATTCTAAAGACCAGACTGTTCCCTGAAGTGAGCTAAATCTGCCAAGACATCCAGGGACATCATTTTAAAGTCCCGCTGAGATAAAAATCAAGCTTTTAAAGTTGTTTATGTGTCTATGTGGTGTTTTCAATATGCTTTAAGACAAACCATGTGTAAATTCATGTCAACACCATTGCTGAGTATTTTCTCCTTAAAACTGCAGTGGATCAAAGACAGTCTCAATAACGCGGCTTGAAATCAATGGTGTTTCTGACGTCACAAACTACCTTGTAACCAATCACGTCAACGTGTGATCGTCAGTGAGTGAATCTCTGAGCTGGTGTGAGTGAGTGGAGGCGGGGCTAATTTACATATTCATAGAACCACGTGTACTAAATACTATTCTAACCTCCTGAGACCCTGCGGCCTCATATGAGGACATTACATTTTTGCCTCTTGACACAATGATAGTCAATTTTGTAAATCTTAGACATGTTGGCCACATTTAGGGGCACTGCCCACACCATCTTGTAGTGATATCACAACATTACACCAATGTCAGTGAGAAGAAAATGACCCTAACCCTAACCCTAACACCTCTACACCAGTTCCCGAAAGAAAAATTACCCAGGTAAAAAATCTATTCAAATTATATGAATGAAACAAATGTATTTTCATGTACAATACTGTCTCTATCATCATATGGGAATTAAAATTTGACATATTTTAGTAATAGTAGCACTCTAGGACATCAGTAAATATGAAGTACTCGTTTGAGGACATTGGGACTATATTACGTTACCCCCTTAACTGTCACCGTCCCACGTGGGACGTTTGCCCATATATATTTAGAACAATAATATCTTAGTAAAAACCTAAAGTAATATTGACAAACTAAATATCATTTGAAAGCTTACAATCTCTAGTTTTCATATTTGGTGGCTGTTTTTAAAAATAAATTACAGAATAGCAGTAATTTATCAATTTGCAACAAGAATATTTCATATTCATTAGGCGTGTTTAGGCCTTTATTTTGAAATAGAAAAAAAAACATGAAAAATCATGAAAGATTGGTAGAAACCTCAGTTTGTTTTCATGCCAAGAGTTCAAAAGATAACACTAATTAAATGTTATCAGAAAAAAAGGTCTGAACATTTTTAGAATATAAAGAAAAATATTATGAATTCTCGATTTGTGATGCGGCAGCGAGCTATAACGCACATGTGCTCTTTTTATGTTTTTTAGAGGTTGAAATCAAATCAAATACTGCCAAAACACCCATACTATTTCTGAATAGGATGTATACTTAATAAATTGTATGGAATTATGGAAAGACATGGTTCAGATCACTCAAAACATATGAAAATGGTGACACCCTTATATGGTCAGTAAGGAAGCTGGCTGTCCATCTAGTGAAAAAGTTTGGTACTACGCCCAAATAAAATCTTACTGAAAGCTCATTTTTTGAGATATCAACCTAAAATTTGGAACACAACTTGTTTAGATTTTTGGCTTTAATTTTCTAGCAGTTTTAGAGTAAAATATATTTTATCATATATATATTTTATATAAAATATAAATAATTATATTTTTACATTCTATATTTTCATAAACTCAAACTTATATAACTTTTTTTCTGTTTCACTTTCATAATTTATTTCACTTCTACAATAATCTGGCAAATGTCTTCTTAAAAACAAGACCAACCATATGTCTATATTCCAAAGCATTCTTGAATTACAACCATTTTACAACCACAAGTTTTTTTTTTTTTTTATTGCTAGTACTGTGTCCTCACACGAGGACATCATATGGTAAATCATAGACCCACTGTCCTCACATGAGGACATCATTTTCTGCAAAAACTACTTCCTGTACAAAAACAAATTTTAGTTATTATATTTATTAGGTCCTACTTATCCCAAATAGCAAGAACAATTATAAAATGCACACCAGGGAAACTCTCGGGTCTCAGGAGGCTAAGGCATGAAGATATTTTTTAAGGATAAAAAAAAAAAGTTAAAGTCATTTTGGTGATCAAAAATGAGTTTTAAGGGATAAAATGATTGACTACAGAGGGACTTTAAATATATTCTAATGTAATAAAATTGTACATAAAACTAAATAAACAGATACCGGCAATCGGAGAACAAAAATGCTTTTTGTTGCATGGCAACTAATAGGAATCTAAGTGCTGAAGCTAGCCATGTTAACTTCTGTCCACTAAAACATCTACTGTGGTATGAATGGTTTAGCAAAATCTGCACCAGCTGGCACATTTCAACTATCACACGATATATACCGCACGGCCCTACGGGCATGTTTCCCTTTCCTACACAGGCACTCGGCTAAAGAGTGGCACATTTTGTTCTCATCTACCCACACTTCCTCTCACAGTAAGGACACAGACACACACTGACAGCCACACAAAGGAATGAGGATACGCCACCTGTCAAGTACGTCATCTCCATCACTTTTTCCGCTACAACAGACACATACTTAAGCATACACACTCTTTTTATATAACACAGTCCATTTCCAGCCCAAGTGACGGTACCATTTTCAAAACTCAAGCATCACTTTGCGGTCTTTCAAATCGCACAGGGCTTCCCGGCCGACAGGCGTACCATGACACATGATGAGGAGACCCTTGAACAGCGTTAGCTTTAGCGTGGTTAGCTGCTTGTTGTGAAGAGATCTACTTTAGGGACTCTGGTCTGGTCTGCACAAGTGGCTGAGCAGTAGAGAGCGCCAAGCAACACAGAGACATCGTAAAGCGTTTGTGTGTCACGCGGAGACTTTGTCACGATCAGATGAGCTAATTAGCCTCAAGAGCGCAGATTAACAGCGTGTGAAGCAGAGGAGCTGAGACAAGAGCCTGTGCCAAGCCGCAGAAAACAGCTCTAATTAAAAACAGACAATGAAAAACACTAGAGTTCAGACGGGAGAAAAGAGTGACGGCTCTGGCCTGTGATCTTCAAAAACTTTGGGGTAAATAAGGGTTAATATTAATTGGACTGGAAGTTGAGTTGAGTTGAAACACGTTTTTTCATCAAATGCACATGGTCCAACCAAGGTTATTATCCATTTTAAGTTAATTATGTTTCTTTTCTTTTGTCTTTAGATTCAGTATAGTCTAAAATAAATTCCCAAAGGACATAATTAAGTCTTAAGGCACATTCAAATTCAAATCCAAAAAGCTTTATTGTCTATCCTCACAGAGGGAGAAAATTGTCTTTAGACAAAGGCTCAACAAACAATACAAGAAAAGGAACAATAACTATTAAGATAACTATAACCATTAGCGTCTGTTTATTATAAGTACATGCTGCAGTTTTTTTCATCTGCTGCTTTAATTACTCAAGCTCTTTAAAGTTCGTGGTATTCTGGTAGGCTGTCAATGTTTTTATCGTTCATCAGATGGAAAAAAAATTGTTCTGAAAGAAAGTTGTTCTTCTGTGTCGTTGTTACTATAGTTGTGGTGTGTACTTCCCTATTCTCAGAGAATTAGAACGATTATTAAAACGTTATAGCTATAGTTGTCGTCCTTGGTGGGCTTTACCCTAGAGTTTTTACTTGTTGAATATCCTCATGCACTCAGAAATATGTCACATTTCAGAAGTAGACCGGCGTAAAAATGGGTTGTGCACACCGTCTCATGTTGACTTAAATGCAAAATTCCTTGAATAAAATACAAATATTAAAAAAATAACCACAGAATTAATAAAATATGTCTTTGGCTAGGTCTTCTTAACAGAGTGCCATGCTAAATTCAAACCTCAAATATCAGGCATTACTTTATTCTCCCCTACATTGAAATTATACAAATACAGCGCACGTTGAGCAATTTAAAAATATACTTTGCAGTGAGAGAAGCACTGTTTGTACCTTCAAGACATTCACCTACTGCAGCCAAAGATATTCTCAGAGAATACACACCAGCTATACTCATTTCAAACCTAGAGTTTGCTAAAGCTGTTCACTACAGGGATATATACTCTGCACTCGACTGGTAATTCAGGATGACAGCTCTCTACAAAATCTCTCGGTTTCAGCAAGTTTTCGGTAATGTCAGCTAATCCTTTCCATGGATGCCCTAGTGGGTAGTTTCAGTTCAGTTGCCTCTGAGTCAGTTTTCATAGGTTAATCCTACTCTAAAATTAAAACCCCAAATCAATTGTTCTAAAATTTTAAAGATGAAGACCAATGTTTTCTTTCATTTTCCCATTTCCTTTCCAGAAGTCATTTTGAGAACAGTATTAAGCCTGCAGTGCTTGTGGGCATGTTTTGTTCAAGCTCATATAGTTGTGCAGTTCTGACTCTTATAAGCTATTGATTGTGCTGACGCTGAATGGCTGGGTCCAGTGTAATATGAGTGGGGATAATTGTTTCATTTTGTTGGAATTACAGCAAGACAGAAGTGAGTCACTTACACTGAAAAGTCAATTGGTTTGTGATATAAATGTATGTTTTGACCCCACATCATGCAACTATTTCCAAGAAAAACAAAAAGTAGAGCTTGGATTCATCAAAAATGGATTGAAATTGATGGGGGTTCTATAACAGAGTCAGACTGAATGTGAGTTTGCAGTTGATTGGCAAGTCTTTTTGAGCTAAATACCTATGCTAATGGTTAGCATTTGCTAGCCTGTGTGGTCTAGAGATAACAACCAGTGAAGGGGGTAGTAACACATTACAAATAACGCAAGTTATGTCATCAGATTAAATTTTTCCAAGTAAAAATGCATTACTTTTACATTTACAACAAAATATCTGAGGGACTTTTTCAAATAAGTAACGCAAGTTACTTTGTTTTGTATTAACTGGCAGCTTTCCTGTCCTCATGTTGAGAGAATCGTGAGTAAGTGCAGAGGCGTTGTGTGTGCTGTGTGTGAACATGATGGGTTTTGTAGTTCTAGACGTTAAATTACACAAATATACTTTATGTACTTAATCTCACTTTATTTACCAATGTCTTCGCTTTTGACCTTAAAGCATGCCAATAAGCAAAAAATAAACCTCATTTAATTTTTTTGTTTTTTGTTTTTATTGCTAAACGGCAATTCGTGTACGAATTTTACGAGGTGGCTAATTCGTAACAATTCGTACGACCTCACTCGTACGAATTAGTAAGATTTTTGCTAAATCGTACATATTTTACGAGTTGTCCAATTCGTATGAATTCATACGAATGACATACCCCTGACCCCGCCCCTAAACCTACCCATCACGTGGGTTTAGACAAATCGTACAAATTCGTACGAGTGAGGTCGTATGAATTAGCCACCTTTTAATCACTCGTACAAATTCGTACGAATTGGTCGTGAGATAGCGTTGAACTATCTTCTCCTGCATCCTATTCTTCAGCAATCCAGCAGAAGGCTTGTCCATTTCACTTTTGGTGTGAAAGAGCCTTTACTTTGCCAAACTTTTGTTTAGTTATTAAAAATCAATCCATCAAACCTAGGTGAGAAAAAGTAACCCAAAAGTAAAGTATTTGCAATACTTTTCATTAAAAGTAACTAAGTAACGCAATTAGTTCCTTTTTAGGGAGTAACGCGCCTTTTCAATACCTTTAAAAGTAACTTTCCCTAACACTAATAACAACAAAAAAGGGGAGAAAAAAATGTTTTCCTCGAAATTACATAGCATGAATTATACACAATAAGACCAGGAACATGCAAGCTCAATTTGCTATGTTAACTTTAATCAGTATAGTGAAACTCTTGTTTTTGTAGCTGTAACTTTCAATCTAGTCATTAGAAGCTTTCTCTACATGTATAAACTCTTTCAGGCACTAACTGTAACACTGGGTCTCTCATAAATGCCTGATAAAAAGCATATGGCTATACGCTCCCCAACCCTGTCCAGAGTAAACACAAGCCTGGTCCTCTCAACCTTCATGTAGATATGATGTGTACGAGCAGCCCAGGCTGAAAGAGAAGTGAATCGTCAGATCTAAGCTGAAGTCTTCACACGTCTCTGCTGTCAGAGAGACCCAGTCCTCATTAAAATCAATTTCTAGAGAGCAGTAAATGCGAGACCATGGTGTCACGCAGGTTGAACGCAGACCTCATGGACTGGTGGGCAATGGCAGTGTGCCGCCCTCCACTGCTGATCCAGGGAGAACAAAACTCCTGGACTGAAAACAGAACCCTTCATGCATTTACATGGAGCTCTGTCTCCCAGCATAAACCGACGTGACATGAATACATATTGCATGAACTTGGATAACTTCTGTTCTGCTATGTCAGCCTAACTCAGACACAAAGGTGGCAGAAAGTATGCTTTTGAATTCGGCTAGATATGTGCTATTATATTTGAGCTCAGCATTACTGACCACAAGATATTGGTGACTGCTAAAGACTTTTAAAAATATATCATTAGAAACGAAAGAGTTACAAGAAAAATTCACTTTTTTTATATAATGTTCAATGCAATTCTACGTTTAAAATTAACATTCCCTCATCCTAAAGGGCATGACTTTGGCTGCATGCTCACAAAGAGTTATTCTGACTTCGCCATGTGTGATTTAAAACACTTGTCTTTTGCTAAATGCTAATTACAAAGCCTAACAACGTGTTGCACGGTTTGACCAACAGTGGAGAGATACACAATCTCACTGCGGAGCGCTAACAAGCGGCGTGATGGCAGATGAATGTGAGCTGCGGATGCAATCAGAACTTATTATCTGCTTTGTCAAAATCCTGTATTCTCATGGCCCTAATGGAGCCCTTTTGTTATAACAATCTGACCCATTGTGCTTTTCTTGGCTATTGTCCTCCTCGCATCTCCTGCCGACAAAGAGAGCAGTCACCATTGAGAGTATTTATAAAAGAAGCTGGATGACTTGTGAGAACTAATTTTTCAGCTTTTCAATTCACCTTGTGAGAGGTTATCCTCCAAAAGTCTTTGGAAATTGGAAGTCCCTCTTTGTGATCCAGTTCGTGGACTGTTGAGTGATTTTCTGTTCCTGGTTCTCTCCTTCTTTCTCTCAAAGGAGCGACCAAAGACATGGGGAAAATGCTGGGGGGCGAGGAGGAGAAGGACCCTGATGCTGAAAGAAAGGAGGAAGAAAGACAGGAAGCCCTCAGGCAACAGGAGGAGGAGAGGAAGGCAAAGTACGCAAAAATGGAAGCGGAGAGGGAATCGCTTCGACAGGGCATCAGGGACAAGGTAAATCTATCGTGAGATGATTGACTGTTATGAGGTGTCAAGATGTTTGTATGATCACTCACGGTAGGCCAGTGTTTTTATCGTTAGCTAAACCTCAAACTAAAACCATTAAAAAAAATTTTACTTGAAAGAAAATGAGAAAACTTAAACTTATTTTATTTCAGCAATGTCGCCAAGGCAACATTTATCATTTTCATTCATTAATTAATAAATGCTATATAGACCTATTTAACTTTAATTAAAGTGAAAAAAGAAAATATACATAAAAAAAATCTAACAGAAAATAATGGTATATAAGTGATACTAAAAATAACACTGGCCAAGACCGGTGATTCTCAAGCTGTGGTAAAATGCTAAAAACATTTACATATGTATATTTTATTTCACTCTTATAAGAAAAGAGTTCACATATACAACCTTTTAGGGGTTTCCCGTTTTAATTCATTTGTTTTAATTCACAATTTTTTTTATCACTAGAAAAACATTAAATAACCTGTTAAACCTGGAAGCATTATGCAATAATTTAAGACATTCCTTTTTATATAACTGAGTCATGAACCCTAAATAGAACCCATCTTTCCCCAGTTAAAGAAAAGTATGATCATGCTTTGTTTTTGTTTGAGAATCACTAATCTATGTATTTAGAAAATAGTATAATAATACACTGCCGTTCAAAAGTTTGGGATTGGTAAGATTTTTTTATGTTTTTTAAAATGAGTCTTTTCTGCTCACCAAGGCTGCATTTATTTAATACAATAAAAAAACAGTAATACTGTGAAATATTATTACAATTTAAAATAACTTTTCTGTTTGAATATATTTTAAAATGTAATTTATTCCTGTAATGGAAAAGCTGAAATTTCAGCATCATTCAAATAAAAAAACTTTATTTTAAATTGCAATAATATTTCATTCATATTACTGTTTGTTTTGTATTTTCAATCAAATAAATGCATCCTTGGTAAGCCGAAGAGACTTCTTCCCGATCCCAAACTTTTGAACAGCAGTATATATGTTGTAAAATAGTTGTTCACAGTGAATAGTGAATTATACAGACCACATAAATGCATACTGTAAAGAAAAAAAATATATATATATTTTTTTTTTCTTAGTTTGTTTCACTCTCGGGGAGGCTGAATGTAGTTGAGTGGTACGTGGTGTATGAGAATGGACGGGCCCTGAGGGTGCATGCTGTGAACCAGAGGGACTGGGAAAATAACAGTCTAGCTCTGGCAAGCATTCCATTACTGTGGAGGCTGTGGAGATTGACTGTGCTCGAGTCCCTGCGCTCACACTGCCATATGGCTGCTTTGCTGTGCAATAATAAAAGAAAAGAAAAAGGTGTCATGGAAGGGAAGACCCAGGGATTATTCAAATGAAAATGTTGTTCTAATAAAAGACAGTGATATTTCACAGCTTCATTACATTATTACAAATATTATTACGTTATGCAATGCAGAGTATTAGTTAATCTACATTCATATACTAGAACTGCCATGAAACTGTGATTAATTTGCTCTCATTTATGATCATTTAAATGTACATGAGCTACTGTTTGTTACAGAATGTTTTTTAAGTATATTTTAATGAAAGTTAATTTCTAAATTTTTAGATATAGTCTTTAGGCAGATTATATTAAACAGTCTTTTACTTAATTACTTAAAATGTTCTTCTTCAATATGCATTTACTGGCCGGAAACTTGTGTAAATGACATCAAGAACATTTGCTTCATCAGATGTACTAAAGTCAGAGCTAGAAATAATTATTCTGCTTAACAGACTTGGCATTTACGAATTTGTCACGATAATTTACCTTGGGCTCCTGAGTCTCAGTGGTGATTTCCTTTTGTGACAAACTGAGTTGGAGTAAAACAGATATATTTTTATGCAAAGCCATGTTAAGAGAGGATGGGAGGCCAAAGTCTTTTTTCTGCTATAAGCCATCACCCCATGGGTCTAATTTACCACAAGGATTAAGGCAGAATCTTCATATTCTGTACAAAATGTGACTGCAATACTGATGGAAGTCCTTATGTCTTGTCCACGATGGCTGAACTCCAGGGTTTGCCATGCACTCCCTTCAAGTAACCCATTAAGTATTTCTCAGATTAAGCTGCATTAATACGATTATGTCTACACAAGGGATGGAATCCATATTATTCCTAATTATAGATAGTTTAAGAAAATCATTGTTTATAAAGTCAGCTGCTGATTGCACAAGCTAGTTTGTGACCTCAGTAGTCGGAGGAAGAAATCATCCATTGTTTAATCCATTTATTGACAAGATGTCACAATTATATATGTCTCAGGGACGCTAAGAGTCCTAAGGGGGGGAATATGGCTTGCCCTAAACATCATTCCTTCATATAAATCTCCTTCCTTCCCATTACTACTCATCATTCCTTTAGGATGATTCCCGGAGTGATACAGGAAATAGAACCCATCATTTGCAGGTTGTACGAGTTAAAACAAGCAATGCATACACACAGTATGTACAACTTCAAAAGTATTTAAAGGGTCATTAAGATTTTTTAAGGGTTATTGAGATTTAAAGAGTCATTAAGTTTTTTTTTTTTTATCAATTTGATTAATACTTTTGCTGTTTATTCAGCAAGGAAACATTCAATTGATTAAAAGTGACAGTAAAGACTTTTATAATGTTACAAAAGACTTTTATTTTAAATCAATTCTGTTATTTTGAACTTTCTATTCATCAAAGAATCCTGAAAAAACATGTATGATAGTTATCACAAAAAATATTAAACAGAAAAAAAACTGTTTTCAACATTGATAAAAATCAGAAATGAAGGGAATCAGACACTGAAGACTGGAGTAATGATGATGAAAATTCAGCTTTGACCACAGGAATAAATAACATTTTAAAATAGAAAACAGTTACAGTACTTTAATAACGGCAAGAGCACAATTAAAGTGGAAGATTCCTTCATCTCTTTGTGGTCTTTCTAGTGTAGCTAAAGGGGTAAAACAGTTGAATGGGCAAGAATTAACGAGCCTCGGACCCTTTGGGGGTGAAAGACTCTTTGGGGGTGAAACAAAGACGAAATGGACCATTTGTCATCTAAGTACTTCTCTAATGAAGTGGATTTCCTTGCCAATATCCGGCACACCATTTAAAATCAGGGCATTTATTTGTAAATGAGAAAGTGTCTCTGATCTAAATGAAGCTTCTGTGAATCACTAAGCTAACTGCCAAGCCCAAATAATTACACTGACTTGCCAAATGGCAGTCTGCCAAGGTTTTATGGACATACACCATCCCAATTTAAATGTTTCTAACATTCATGTCATGAGACAATCTAGAACTGAGTGTAGCCAGAATTCTCCAATGCTCAAACATTTGTATGCTAATCAAGAGGAAATAGTCATGTGATTCATGTGATTCATCTAGGAAATTTCCTTTCCTTTCCTTTCCTTTTCTTTCCTTTCCTATCCCATTTTGTCCTGTCCTGTCCTGTCCTATCCTATCCTATCCTATCCATCCTATCCTATCCTATCCTGTCCTGTCCTTTCCTTTCCTGTCCTATCCTATCCTATCCTATCATATCCTATCCTATCCTATCCTATCCTATCCTATCCTATCCTATCCTTTCCTTTCCTTTCCTATCCAGTCCTATCCTGTCCTATCCTATCCTACCCTATCCTATTCTGGCCTATCCTGTCCTGCAACCCAAAGTGTCCACTTTCAGCACACAGTTTTTGAGTGTCCAGTACATGCATAAACATATCCATTTATGCTTTCAGCAGACTCTTTTATCCAATGTAACTTATATTGAATTCAAGGTATACATATCAGGCCTGACCCCCTTTTTAGTGTATGCCTTGGGCGGGAATTATTTAAATGAGGAATATTGTGATGTGTTTATTCCCGGAAGAAAACTCAAGACTACAAGGCGTTTCAGGGAGTTCTGAAACAGTGCACACTGATATAGAGAATAAATGAGAGGACTTTGTGCTTTGTAACTTTGCAGACCTTTTTCAAGCTCAAACAGCAACATTACACTCTAAAGAAAGCTGAAAATGTATAAACATTTTAACAAATTAATTTAAAAAAAGCATAATATGTCCTCTTTAAAATTTTGGGTTTCTTAAAAATGATACAGCAGAAAAACTGCCAAAAACTAGTTTAAAAAAAAGAGTTAACAGCAAGTGGTGACATTGGAAAGGCAAGGCAAGTTTATTTATATAGCACATTTCATACACAATGGTAATTCAAAGTGCTTTACATAGAAGAAATTAAAATAATCAAAACAAATAAGAATACCGGTAATTAAAACAGTTTAGAATAAAAAATAAAGTACAGTAAAAACAGTCGGACGAACAGTGGCACAGTGCTCATTCAGTAAATGCACAGCTAAATAGATGTGTTTTGAGTCTGGATTTGAATGTGACTACTGTAGGAGCACATCAGGAGCACATCTCCTCTGGAAGCTGGTTCCAGCATAATAGCTAAAAGCAGACTCTCCGTGCTTAGAGTGAACCCTTGGTATTTCTAGCTGATGTGATCCTAATGATCTGAGTGATCTGTTAGGTTTATATTCAGTGAACATATCTGCAATATATTGAGGTCCTAGCCCATTAAATGATTTATATACCAGTAATAATACTTTAAAATCAATCCTAAATGTAACTGGGAGCCAGTGTAAAGACCTGAGGACTGGTGTGATGTGTTCATATTTTCTGGTTCTGCTCAGGATCCTGGCAGCAGCGTTCTGTATGAGCTGCAACTGTCTTATGGTCTTTTTAGGAAGGCCAGTGAGGAGTCCATTACAATAATCCACTCTGCTGGTGATGAAAGCATGCACAAGTTTCTCTAAGTCTTGACTGGAAACCAAGCATCTAATTCTTGCAATATTTTTCAAATGATAGTATGCTGATTTAGTAATTGCTTTGACATGACAACTGAAACTAAGGTCTGACTCTAGAGATACACCAAGATTTCTGACTTGATTTTTAGTTGTTAGACCCCTAGCGTCAAGGTATGCATTCACCTTGAGAACTTCACCTTTGTTTCCAAATGCAATGACTTTGTTTAACTGAAGAAAATTTTGGCACATCCAACTGTTTACTTCATCAATGCATTGGCACAGGGAGTCAATGGGGCTGTAGTCGTTGGGCGATAGGGCTAAGTAGAGCTGTGTGTCGTCTGCATAGCTGTGGTAAGCAATTTGGTTCTTTCTCATTATTTGGCTCATTGGGAGCATATACATGTTGAACAGGAGTGGCGCAAGAATTGAGCCTTGAGGGACTCCGCAAGTCATGGATGTCCACTCAGACTTATGGTCTCCTATACTCACATAATAACCTCTCCCTTCTAAGTATGACCTAAACCATTTTAGGACTATCCCAGAAAGCCCCACCCAGATTTCCAGCCTGTCAAGAAGAATGTCGTGATCAACAGTGTCAAATGCAGCACTGAGGTCGAGTAGTACCAGTACTGATAATTTGCCTGTATCAGTATTTAAGCGAATATCGTTTATTATCTTTATGAGCGCTGTCTCTGTGCTGTGATGCGATCGGAAACCAGATTGAAAATTGTCAAAGTATCCATTCAAGCTTAAGAATTTGTTCACCTGATTGAAGATTGAAGGCCTAACATGCTGCTGTGTATTTTTCAGTATGGTATAAAGAAGAAGGAAGAGAAGGAGGCAGAAGCCCAGGCAGCCATGGAGCAGGCGTCAGAGGGCAGTCTGACCCGTCCCAAGAAAGCAATCCCTGCCGGCTGCGGGAATGAAGAAGAGGAGGAGGAGAGCATCGTGGACACCGTCATGAAGTTCCTCCCGGGCCCGCTTCAAGATATGTTCAATAAAAAGTAACAGCATTCCACGACAAGTCGTGATAAAACGGGAATCATTAATGTCATGAAAGCCACCTCCTCTTTCCCCTTCCCCTCTCTCTCTCTCGCATTTGTTCTAAGATCTCTGGACTCAAATCGTGTGCCATCACATCTGTCTTTAGCTGCGATACAAGTGACTTTTTTTATTTTTATTAAAAGAATGAGGAAAAATACAATTTGTGCACTAGAAATGTTACATTGCGAACGCTCTGCTCAAAGACAAATTGAATGCCCCCTGAGTCCGGACCATAGAGCAAGAATATTCCTCATGCTTCATTCATTTTGTTTGTAAATAGCAAATGAAAAAATAACTGTATATGACTTTAGGATATATATATATATCAATATACCTATATATATATATATATATATATATATATATATATATAAAAATATACAATGACTATGAGTACAAGCCATAATTTATCTCGGAGGGATTTCGCCGAATCATATCATACTTTTGATTGTTGCTCTGTTATAGATATTATTAATGAATCCATGTGGTTTACCTATAGATATATACTGTATACAGATTAATTTAACATCCATACTTCAAACTAGTATACAGTTCCTATCATCATGAATTGTCACATTGTATCCGATTGACATGACTGAAAACTGTAATATGGAAGAGAACGTACATGATCTGGCTGTTTTGCTGTTTCTTCTAAGCATGCTACCATTTTTTTTTTTTATCAGTAAACTATATCCAATTTAATTTAGCATTTTTAGCTGAAATACACTGAAATTTAAGGCAATAACTATGGTTTTGGATTTTGTTGTCTGACATTGTACAGTGTTAAATGGCATATTGCTCACCAGATCTTCGTTTGGAGAAAAGCAAACTATACGTCCCTCGTTACGTTGTCACGCACATTCACATCACACTCTTGTAAACTGGATTTGATTGAATAAAAAGGAATCACATATGTTAGCTAGCCACAGTGAGAGAGACCATAGCGCTAGGTGTTTCTTGAATTGACTTGTTTGTGCTTTTACAGTATAAGATTGTGTGGGGTGACATCGATCACATACAACTACAATTGGATCAATAGGGCTATACATATAAATAATTATATAATCTCTTCATCTTCACTGCTGTACAGTAGAATCTAGTTCTCTAGTGTCTACATTTATTTACGTTAGCTCTCACAACATGGTTGTGAGCACACATTACGTAAACAGACAGTGACAATGGTGCAATATTTGTTTCTAAATGAAGATGTCCTGTGTCCGTTGGTTGTTTATGGGACTCTGATCCCAGATCAGCAATAACAGACAATCTTCATGGCTATGTATTCAGCTTATTTGCTAGAGAATGTTTGTGTGCAAATGCCGTGTCGTCTTCCTAGTATCAGTCAAGCGAGCTTAGTAAAAGGAAACTGGAGAAGGACGTTGCGCGATTCCTACTTTTTCGAGTCTCTAAACAAAGCCTGGCTCTTATTTTATGAGCTACGAACGGATCTGACTCGTGTTTTATGCCTGCTTGTTGCTAGTTTATGTATGACGTTATTTCTCGTTGTTGTAACTGCATTGACAAGAGGGAAAACAGCGGAACTCAGATTTGAAAGACGCAACGTCAGATTGTATTATCCATCCTCTCTTTTTTACTAAGAAAATTAAAAGATAAGCTACTTGGCCGCGGTTTGATAGCGTGTGCTTGTATTCTCGTTAGATTATGTCTGCAATTACTGTAAATAACAACGCGTTCAGGAAAACCTGTTAGGCGCAGATGTGTATGTTTAAATTTGAACAACATTCAAGATTCAGAAAAACACAACTAGGAATCAGGCTGCCATTCCGTTGTTTTGAACATTCCGAAATCCGAATATTCCAGACATTCCATCCAATCCATGCTGGCCTGTGAATGAAGAGAGAAACGTTTTTTTCAGTGTCTCTATAAAGCATACGATACGCCGTGGCTTTGAGAGTACAATAGTGTCGTTTTAAAGCACACGGGCACATCGATGTCATAGCTTTCCTGCCATGTACCACATGAAACAAGGAGTTCATTAAATTTATATTAAAGTTTATTATATGAATGTGCTTACAGTTTAGAATGGCGTCCTTCAACAGCTGAACAGACTAATGCCAGTGGTCAATCATCCTGAATGTTGTCAGATTTACTGCCACTTGTGTTTAAGGCCTTTACTCACAAGAAGTGACGATTTCAGCTGTACCACTTTCGGAGAGATGAGATTCAGCTAAAAACATTAGCATAGCATTAGCATAGTAAACAAAATACGTGCAAACTTCCGTGCAAATGACTTAATATCTCACATTTCTGCCACCCAGAGTGTACTTTACAATCGACAGAGGCCATTTTTGGAGCACAAACATGATTTTTCTAGATGAATATCAACTGCCCTCGATTCTGCCGCTCTTATAGTGTGATCGTTGTGACGTGGTGAATTCTCATCAGCTGCACTGATAAATAAATACTGCCCGAAAAACCCATCACTCATCCTATATCATCACCTGTTTTATTAAACCAAAGAGTGTTCCTGTTTTGTGAAATTGTCTGCTGTTATTATTTTAACTCTTTTCCCCCTCCCCTTAATTTTAATGTTGTTCTTTTACATTATTGTCTAAAGTGCTGTAATATGTGACTACCATGTCAGTTCTTTGGGCTTTGGGTTTTGTGATTGTCTTAAACAGATTCCTCAAACAAAGAACAAACGAAATGATCACACAATTCAATTTGAAGTTTAAAAAACAATCAACAATAAAACATTCCCCAGACCATCTTTTGTATGTTTACTTCAGTACTGTATAAGTAAAAAATAATTGCATAATCATCATGATGTTCTCTAAATGTAAATCAACATTTGACATGCATTTACTCAAAGTCATTCCGTGTCTCTCAGATGCTAATGAAGATACTGCCTAACACAGTAACGTTATGAAATATTCCATTGTTGTTATATGAATGTACGTGTCTACTGTTCTACTGCATTGTCCTATGTGGTTATCTTGGTGTGATTTTCAGTCTGTAATCTGTTCCTGTCTCTAGGTGGTTGTAATTTGGAAAAATTATGTTTCTTATTTGGTGCATTTTTAAGTCAATGTAGATTCACCTCCCTCTCTCTTTGTTGATGAATTGTATGCATGCATATGATGTGCACTGTAGGTGAGGTTGTAAATGATATTTCTGTGTGTCCTCTGTGTTTTCCGAGCGCTCCACCTGTAGGCCTCACTGCATGCCGTTATAGACAGATTTTAGACTGTAACATTCCTGCCAAATGGAATCACCACACACGGATAATAAAGTGATTTCATATAATTGTTTTATGGTTGTGTGTTCCTGCTTTCGGCTGGGCAGCAAAATCTCCTGTTATTTGAGTTTGAATGAAAACAGAAACAGATATTTTAGCATATTTAGAGCAAACAAGACATATTACAAAGAAGATTCTTATAGCTTATTAAGAGTAAGACTTTTTTGAGAGCACTCTTTATAAGTATTTTTGTCTTTTCCAGTCAAAATATCTCAAATCTTTGAAACAAGATTTAGTTCAAAAGCAACAGTTGTACAAAACTGAGTATGCTTTCAGAGTATGTATCTTTAATACAGCTGTATTTTTGACTTTACTGTACTAAACCAGTGCAGTAAGACAAAATACATTTGTTTTCAAGATGCATTCTTTGAAAACGAGTCATAATATCTTATGCAGTGATTCAAGGGTTTTTAGAAAACAATAAAAAAACATCACAAAAAAATTGCAGTTTGACCCTGTTTTACGTAGAAAAATTGTATATGTCGATCCAAAAATGTATAATTTCTGCATTCATTTCTCGTTTTACATTCTTTCGATGCTGCTCTACATTTACACATTTTCAAAAAAAAAAAAAAAAAAAAAAAAATCCAATAAACATTAAAGGGCTTTGAACAGAATAATCTGTCTCATTCAAATGATGATTAGATCCTCTTTTCCAAAAGATGAAACTGGTGAATCTCACTGCAAAAAAAAAAAAAAAACATTAGGGATGCCAAAGGAATTAAAGTAATAGTCCTCTTTAAACAAAAGTTGTTTGCCCAAACCATAATGGTCATGACGCATGTATTAGTATTCTGGAACATCAGAGTTATAATGCAAAAAATGACAGTGATTTATGATTTTATTGTGACTTCTGGATTGTGCAAAAAGATACTTGCACGATTAATCAGATAATATGAATTAATGTACAGTATCAACATTGATATAACCTAGTGTAAGTTATTAGTCTAATACTCTACTAATACTCTAATGAGAGTTAGTAGACATGTAGGTGCAATATTACTTATAGACAACAGAATGTATTAAAGGGACCATCAAAATAAAGTGAAACCCAGAATGACTCTAAATCATCCTCTTTGTACAACATGCTTACAGCAGCGCCAACATCTAGCTATACTTTCTATCCACATAAAAGTACAAAAAAACATTGTAGGTGCTCATAAAACCAAAGTAAATCAAGAAAAAAGTGGGTGGCCTGATGAAAAGCTGGCTGGCTCGAAACGTTGCCTTTGTGGGAAATGTCTTAATAAATGAAGGGAAATTTTATTTGCATTTGCAGTGTGCCAATTTTCTTGATTTACTTTATGTCCTCACCTATAGACATGAAGAATGCAGGTAACCATAACTAAAGTAAACATTCAAGATGATGACTTCTATGAGAACAGGATGCCACTGACACAATAACTGCGTCTCATGTCGCATTTGAAGGCGGCATGCGACATCGAGCCGGTCTCATTTAAGAAAAGTAAACGTTAGATTTCAAAGTAAGAAAGGAATTACAGTATTTCACACCTCACTGTCACTGGTTCTGTTTCAGTTCCTGTATGGACTTAAGTTTGTTTTTATTTTGTCATGTGTCTTCCTTGTTCAGATTCCCGCCACTCGTTTGTCTCCTTGGTTACAGTCATTATTAGTTTGTTTGTTTCAGCTGTGTTTGATTAATTATCTTGTTTCAGTTTGTTATTTATATGGTAGGCTACCTTCTCCTGCACTCATTGTCCGGTCACGTTTATAAGCTATGCGTGTGTACTGTATTTCTGCTACCCGTTTGGATTATAAGTAAACTTTGTCATCATGCTCTACCATTTACAAGAACATATAGAATAGACCTAAGCCAGGGTGAGGGTAGATGTCAAATTGAATTTTTATGTGGATAAAACGAGGCTATGAGGGATAAACTACATTCTTGTATAAAGGTCTTATATCGTGTCAATTACACAACCCTTTTTATGTTTTTGTCTACTGAAAGTTTTTTGGATAGATTTCATCAATCGAACAATCGGTATGTTGTTAAACAACCGTACAATCCATTGAACACACTGGGCCCTATCTTGCACTCGGCGCAAATTACTTTGTACACTGACGCATGTATCATTCCTATTTTGCACCCGCGCAAAGCGGACTTTTCCCTCCACAGACGCATGTCGGTTAACTAAGAAATACACTTGCGCTCCCCGGGGCGGTTCAGCGCAAAGAGGAGGCGTGTTCCGGCGCAAACTTTCCCTCATGCTATTTTGCTGTTCTATAAAACAATTGCGCCACTGACCAGAAAAAACCTAGTCTAAAGTCAGTGGCGCGTTGCGCGTTGTTCATTATGCTATTTTAAGGGCGCATGCTTGGCCATAATCAATGTAGCGTGTGCACAACGCGCATACACATTGATTCTCTCATCTAAGCAGCAGTTTTCATTTTTGCAAATCATACATTATTACGATAGATAGATAGATAGATAGATAGATAGATAGATAGATAGATAGATAGATAGATAGATAGATAGATAGATAGATAGATAGATAGATAGATAGATAGATAGATAGATAGATAGATAGATAGATAGATAGATAGATAATTTATTATAAAAGCATGTAGCTTACACATTTACCCAAATTATCATACGCCTGTTTAACAGAAGTTAATTTGGGTGGGTTTCTCCATCCCCAATGTCACTTCTGTGTGTTTTACGGCCCTGACGAGAACGTTGCTCTCCTCGGCTGTGAACCGCTCCTGGCGCGCGCCTGGCAAATCCGCCGTTATAATAGGAATCTGCTTTAAAACAAGCGCGCCTGCTCTTAAAGGGAATGTGAGATGACGCTCTGATTGGTTTATTTCACGTTACGCCCAAACCACACCTATGAATAATGAAGCTACTTCATACCAACCCCTTTTAGATTTGCGCCAGGCGCAAGAGGCATTTATCCCGCCGGGAAAATAGCAACAGCGCCGGGATCCGCCCACAAAGTTACTTGCGCTTTACGCTTTGACACTTGCGTTTCAGATCGTTAAAATAGGGCCTACTGTATTTCTATCCCTCACAGCTTGCCCACATTCCTGTCAAAATAAGATAAATGAGACCTTTTTAAAAATTGCAATTAAAAAGCCCTGTCCACAATGAAAAGTCACATCATTCAAAGTCTTTTGTCATGATTGCAAGTTTAGAAAACATAGTAGACGTTAATATTAAGATGGCACCCCCTCAACCATTCAAGAGCTGAGTGATTTTGAGATTTAAAATAGCATGATAAAACCTAAATGCTATATTAGCACTTACACGGGAAAGTTGTTTTGGTTCACCAAATTGTCATTGGTCTAAAACATTTAATGAAAGTAAACCGCTTCAGACAACTTACGGCTCCTATGTTGCTCTTTAAACTGCACAAGGGGGAAATCAAGAGACTAGAGCTCTAATTGTGTAGTATAGAGAATTCATGCATATCCATTTACTACCATGCCTGTGCTTTTGTCCCGATGCACACACTCCACTTCCTGCTCTACAAAAACATGAGACTGCTGGAGAAAAAAAAATCAATTCCATTATCATTTACGCTCAAGGGTGGCCTTTTCATACTCAGCTGCCTTCTACATCTCAGAACAGCACTCTGCTGGTAGGAGAGCCAGGCTTCAATTGGCGTCCTGCGGTCATGAAAAGTTTATGTCAATTAAACGGTCTCTATTGAGTCCTACATAAGGCTAGTGAGGAGACCCTTATCCCATCTTACATAAGTCAAGTTTCTGAGGTAATCTCTCTAGGTGGCTTTCTCCACAACCTGAATTCAGCTTATCTTAAAGGGTTAGTTCACCCAAAAATGAAATTTCTTACTCACCCTTATGTCATTCCAAACCCAATTTGATTTGAATGTGTGTGGGGATCTATTATGAAAGAAAGTCGGTAACGCTTTAGATTACAGCCCGGAATGTACTCCGATTTTACAGTGTAACTTTTGGTAATTATAGTGTACCTATAAAGTTCTTACATGTAAGTATGAGGGAACAATAGGTAAAGTTTGGGGAATAAAGGGAAAACTAAATATTTATACTGTAAGTATTATAGAACTAAGGGGTACTTATTCTACTATTATGATACAACAATCTTACATTTGGGAGCAATTTAGCAAGAACATACCTTTTTGTAATAATGGTGAACCAGTACATACTGTATAGGCTTTTAAAAAATTACAGGGTACCTGTCTATGCATTTATACAGTAATCTTTTTTAACAAAAGTGCACTGAAAACTAAAACTATTGCAACTTTTGCCTAAATATTGGGGAAAGATACTCTTGTTTCATGTAGTGGTGCTTGTTACCCTCTTGTTCCATGTAGTTACCTGGTAAGTGTGACATTGCGGGCCGTAAATTAAAGTGGTGCTTGTTACCCTCTTGTTCCATGTAGTTACTGGGTAAGTACAATAAAAATACATACACACAATCTTATATCACTGACTCGGAAACCTTTATTTGAAAAACAACTTAATTCAAAACAGATTTACAACACTTTTTGTTTTTGTTTAAAACTGCTTTTTTAATCAACAATTAATTTCAAATGCTTAAGTCTTGACAGAAAGTAGCACGTTGTATCCCCCCATTTTTCTCTTGCTTGGCTTCTTCTTTTGTTTCTCTTCTTCTTTTTCTTTCTTTCCACTGATGAATGAAGAAGAAATCATGTCTCTTGCTATTCTGTATTATTTATTAAAAGAAAGTGCAGACCACCCGGAAATACGTCCTCACCATTTACTCATCTTTTACCCTCATGTCATCCAAGAAGTATACGACTTTCCTTCTTCAGATTAACACAAATGAAGGTTTTTAGAAAAATAAAAAATACATCTCTGGGAATACATATAATGCAAGCTCATGTGTTTCTAAAAGTTGGAGCATCATACAGCACATACTGCAACAACTGTAGTAATCCATACGACCCCAAAGGATGGATCAATGTCTTCTGAAGTGAAGTGTTTGAAGAAAAATTACAATAATGTTTAAACTATAGACTATTGCTTCAGACCAACTGTAATAAGTTGTTTTTCAAATAAAGGTTTCAGAGTCAGTGATATTAGATTGTGTGTATGTATTTTTATTGTACTTACTTTGTAAATATACATGGAAGAAGAGGGTAACAAGCACCACTTTAATTTACGGCCCGTAATGTCACACTTACCCTGTAACTACATGAAACAAGAGGGTAACAATCACCACGTACATGAAACAAGAGTACATTTCCCAGTATTTAAAAAAAAATTGCAATCGTTTTAGCTTTACTTGCCTTGAAACATGAAAAAAAGTAAGATTATTGTATCATAATAGTAGAATAAGTACCCCTTAGTTCTATAATACTTACAGTATAATATATTTTTTTTAATTCTCCTGGTTGTTTTCCCTTTATTCCCCAAACTTTACATATTGTTCACTTATACTTACATGTAAGTACTTTATAGGTACACAATAATTACCAAAAGTTACGTTGTAAATTCATCTTAATTACGCAGTACTTTCCGGGCTGTAATCTAAAGCGTTACCAGGAAGTCATACATTTTTGGAGCTTAAAGGGATACTCCACCAGTTTTTCTTATTAAACTATGTTATTCCCTTAACTAAGACGAGTTGATACATACCTCTCTCGTCTCAGTGCGTGCACTATATCGCTCTGTATTGCCGCAAAACTATGTTAGCACTTAGCTTAGCCCATGCATTAAATATGGGCCAAGCAGAGAAGCGACCAAACACTTCCACGTTTTCCCTATGTAAACACAGTTACTCGAGTAGTGTAACTTGACCTGGGCTGGTGACACAAAATAAACCGTTGCGCTTTTCTAAGCGTTTAAAATTGATGACTATATTGTATGGCGGATTACCATAACAAGTGCTTTTGAGCACTTCGACTTGGCGCAATAATATCTTCACTCGTGAAAAGTCCCGGCTCCCGCTTCCTCTCCCCCTCCCTCTGACATTTCCGTCAATACAACCAACGTGACATGCGCCGGTAGTAGTAGTTCGAGCGGAGTTGACGAAGTAACAGGTTGTTGGAAGCTAGTTAGCTTAGTTAGCACAGGCTCTCAATTTCGGTCGGCATCTGTTCGCAACAGTCACACTTGCACCACCAATTGCTGTTTGCCCGTGGTCTTTCGCCAGCTCCGGTCTGTTCTGGATCATATCTTTCTTGCCTCTCACGGTCCATAAGAGCTAATTCCTCCTCCGTGTACTCGGGTTCAAACAGATATGGCTCTGGGTCTTCTACAAAGAAGTCATAATCATCTACAAAGTCCGCCATTGCAAATGATCTGCAGTTTGCTAATAGCACAGCACAGGTAGTAAAAGTCATGTTGGTTGTATTGACGGAAATGTCAGAGGGAGGGGGAGAGTAAGCGGGAGCCGGGACTTTTCACGAGTGAAGATATTATTGGGCCAAGTCGAAGTGCTCAAAAGCACTTGTTATGGTATTCCGCCATATAATATAGTCATCAATTTTAAACGCTTAGAAAAGCGCAACGGTTTATTTTGAGTCACCAGCCCAGGTCAAGTTACACTACTCGAGTAACTGTGTTTACATAGGGAAAACGTGGAAGTGTTTGGTCGCTTCTCTGCTTGGCCCATATTTAATGCATGGGCTAAGCTAAGTGCTAACATAGTTTTGCGGCAATACAGAGCGATATAGTGCACGCACTGAGACGAGAGAGGTATGTATCAACTCGTCTTAGTTAAGGGAATAACATAGTTTAATAAGAAAAACTGGTGGAGTATCCCTTTAAAGCTGAAGTCCGCAGTTTTTCCTCTTTGTCGCCATCTCTGTTCGAAATCTGCAATTGCAGTCATTCACGGAATTATCAACTTTACATGAGTTGTACCTCGACACCCTCGACACGGCACAGCGCGGATGAACACAATGTTTGAGGAGAGTGTACAGCTGTCAGTCACCGCGTCGGTGTAGATACTGGCATTCAGAATCACAGATTATTCTTTTTGGAAGTATGACCAACATAATAATTTTCACCGGAAAATGTCATCTGAACAAGTAAGTAACATCCACTTTTGTTCTGGTTCTGACATTGCAGTAAAACGCGCTGATTAAATCTAAAAATCGCTTATCATATCACGTAAAACCGTGCAAATTATACTTTGTTCTCAAATTGTTAATGTTAACAACGTCAGCATTATGTGACTACATGTATTGTCCTTCCGATATGTATCCTTGTTTTCGCATGCGCCGGTTGCAGTCTCTTTTTTTCACTCCGAAGTCCGAACAAAGTCTTTTGCATTTTACAGCGGGTGAATCTGTTGTCACTGATGATTGTCGTTTGAACCTTTCTGGATCCGCCATCAAATTGATAAGTTTAATTGGTAACACTTTACAATACGGGTGCACTAATAAGCATTAAATCATGCTTATCTAATGCACAGATAATACTGAATTAATGTGTAACTAATGATTATCTAAGCTATTCATTAACGATTACCACATTGGAACTAATTAAGAGTCTGTAAGGTTAATGTATTAGTTCATACATGAATTGTTATTAATGAAATATGTAATTGTGAATTAATTCCCAAATAACTAACTTTTTTTAACGAATAGTGTTAATTAATATGTTAATTACCAGAATGAGCCAAAGCCTTGTATTTCAACTTCCAGATAATAGAGGGACACTAATATGCATTAATACATGATTAATTACTTCATTGTTAGTGCAAATTCATGTCTAAATTACGACAATTACTAAATGACTAGTTAATAATGATGTGCCTCAACAAGTAAAGTCATAACATAATGATACCTTTGCAAATCATTAGCTAATGATTAATTAAAGCGGACAACTGGAAGTTGAAGTGCATAGCTTTGACTAATTGTGGTAATTAACACATTCATTTACACTATTAGTTAATAAAATATGCTATTAAAGCAGCACTAAGTAGGAATTCCGTTTTTGTCAAACAGCGACCCCTAGAGTCGCTGTGGAGTACTTGTACTGTCGTGAATAGCACTCACGCAGAGATGGCTCGCACTCACGGCCGGATCCCCTCCCCCTGTACACCGGTACCTGTTCAGTAGGATGGACGCTGTAACGAGTGGAAATAAGGTGTGGCCCCTTTAAGAGCTGCGCGCGCCCTGTTTAACTGTCAGCAGTCTGTATTTTATGTGCGCCTCGAACACCACATGTATACGGCGCCGGGTTATTTCAGTTTGATGCTCATTTTATCAGAATTTTATCAGATCTGTTTTTTGCCGTAAAGCAATTCGTTACCTCGCGAGACCTGATATCACACAATACTTCCTAACACGCCGGCCCAAAGTTACAAGGGTGGTTTTGCGGCTCACAGGCACCAGGGGGGTGCGAGATGACCACCATTCAACACAACATTACAATGACTCCAAAGCTGTTCGGTTAAGGTAAAAAAGTTACTTAGTTCACAATTAATACACGACACATTGAATTAATAGCAATTCATGTATTACTTAATCTATTAATCATACAGACTCTTTATTAGTTGCTGATACAGTAATAATGAATTAATGGTTTAGTTCTTCATGAATCATACATTAACTCATGATTATCTATGCATTAGTTAAACATGAATTAATGCATATTAGTGCACCCGTATTGTAAAGTGTTACCGTTTAATTATATCAAGTGCTGTGAGAAAAGGCTATAATCTCCACCTCCAGCATCCTCACACGCAATATAGCCTACTAGCCGAGACTCTTCTTTATGTGACGTAATGACGCAAAGACATGCTCGAATCTCCCGCGGAAATCCACCAGTACCACTGAAATTTAAAACATTATTACAAGCTTATACCGTTTTGAATCGAGCTAAGGCAAGCAGATAGTTTTGAATACTGGCTGGTTATGTATTTTTTCAAAAGTGTATTTTGGATCATTTTTAACCCCAAAAAAGCTATGGACTGCAGCTTTAATGAGGGTAAGTAATAATAGAATTTTCATTTTTTGAGTGAACTATCCCATTAAGGATGACACAAATATAAACAAGATGACTGTCGGGAGGCTTGAATATGAACTGGGCTGTAGGGCCACTCTAATGCCTCAGGCAGTTTTCAACACAAGCTGACCATGCAGTGCAAGACATTTTCAGCTTTTATCATTTGTATTGAGAATTTATTGTTCCTGTCATACCAGACAAAGTAAAAGTCTAAAGGCCCCTTTCCATCACTTTGTGTACACATTTCTGAAGCCCTAAATCACACGTTGTACTTTCAAAAGTCATCGAGAGTTCAAGATTTTAATACAAGACCAGAAACGCAATACAAAGTCCCTATAAGCACTATGACTGCATGTTGTTTGCACTTTTAATACTAGCATGAATGTCTCCAAGAATCACAATAGTATGAGAAATTTAGCATTGGCAATAAATGATCTGACTAAATAAATATAAATTCTAATTCTAGCAAGAATTCTCTAAAATCTGCCTACATTTCACTCCAAGAATATAAGAATTCAATCACCTATCCAGACTGTCTCTCAATAAATTTGCATGTCTGTCAGTCAGGACATATCTATTTGCATTCAATAGATTCTGAGATTAGATGTGTAAATGAGGCTGAAGAGGAAAGATTGGGGGGAGAGTTGTATCGTCAAATCTCCATCGGAGCAGCTTCACGTTGAGAGATAGAGTTTTTGGCCCCGGAATTGAGATTCATCCTCTGAAATATGATAGCCATTTTTATGGCCTGGGGAAAACATGATTGACAGCTCCATTGACACGCAAATGGTAAAAAAGAACACGTGATATGAGATGGAAGAGCAATGCTTGAAGTTAATGAAGGCAGCTCTTCTGGGACCTGCAGCTTTTAGGGACAGGATAGAAGATGGCCACACATTCACAGACACACACACACATATACAGGCCCCACCTCCTAATGACAGGCACTGACACATAACAGTAGAATTATGGGCTATTTCATTTCAAAGGTTACCCCTGGAGGACTTCTCCATTTCAGCATGTTATAAAGAGGGAGATTGAAGCCTATGGAGATTAGAAAAGCACGGCTGGAGAGACCCTGTGACCTCAATTAGTGAGTCTGTGTCCTTAGCCATTTTACAGATACAGAGGAGCAGGGACAAAGCACTCTCAGTCAGAAACCCAAATGCCAGAAGATTCCAAGTTGATGCGACAAAACAGCGCAAAACGCATCAAGACACATTTAAGCAGTAAACAGCATAAGATGAAGCCGGTTACCCTCAGCTGACGCTGCGATGCACGGTTTATGGGCAATAGAGAAATAATAGCTCTGTTCCAATGCCTAGTGAGCTGCCTACCTACACAGTATTTTAAAGCATTACAGGCATTGTACTGACACAAAGTCTGTTAGGGCAAATTATATAGCAGCATTGCATGCGTTCTAAGTGGAGAAGGCAATCCCACAGTGGCGTGTGGTCAAGACCCTTCAAGCCCTTTAGAGAAGGGCCAACAAAACAACACAGTCTCATCCCAAGAAGTCATATAACTGACGTCTTGGGACGTCTTTTGACCATACGTCAATATCCGCCTTTTTAGGGTACCCTTAAACGTCGGTTTATGACGATCCTGGGACGTCATACAACTGACGCTTTACCTTTAACGTCAGTTAGGTGACGGGGTAGGTTTAGGGGTAGGTTTAGGTCTGGGGTAGAGTAAGGATCCGATAACGTCATCTAACCGACGTTTAAGGGTACCCTAAAAAGGCGGATATTGACGTATGGTCAAAAGACGTCCCAAGACGTCAGTTATATGACGTCTTGGGATGAGACTGCGCTGAACAAAAATGTAGACACTATTAAATACTTTCAAAGTATGCATTTAAGAAATAAATAAAATAAAAAAGGCAATATACATTTGATTGCACTCTTGTTTTAAAGGTGTACCTTGTTAATGTACTGCATGTCACTGCAATCCCATAATGCACTGTGACTAGGTCAAGTCAGGGGTTTCATGTGTGTGTGTGTGTGTGTGTGTGTGTCAGCCAAACCCCTTAGATGTAAGATACTTACTTAAAGTAACCCCTGAGATTTTAAATGAATATTTCAATAATTTAATGACACAATCAAATGATCATGGTTCTCTGATGTCAGTTAATGAACAGTATCTAATCTTTTTTTAGAAAGTGTTTTATTTTGATTGTTTTTTATTTTAAAATCATTTTTAGGGCTGTACGACATGGCCTAAAAATTATATTGTGATTTATTTTTTCATATATTGCAGTTGCGGTGTGAACTGCGATATGACAGATATGAAATTATGAAATATGAAAATGTCTCATATTGCTGCTGAGACATCCAGACACAAAGAACAAAGACTAATGGAAATAGTTACTTTCAAGGGTGTTAACACTTGGGTTCATATTTACAACAATTCAAATGTTTATTTCTAAAATTCTTCACTTTCAAATCAAAAATTTGATCTTTTATTTGAGTGGAATATTGGTGAAATGCTGAAATTTCATTTACATTGCATTCCCAAATGCTCATTAAACTCACTGTGCTTGCAGAGATTGGAGTTTAAATGAAATGGCAGCCTTTGATTGATGATCGTGATTTATTAGCTTTGATCAACTCACAAAAATCGTTTAAACCAATTAAAATGAACAACTTTACTCAATATTTGTGTGTGATATGTACTGCTATGCTCATTAGATTATAGTGTTGTCAGTTTAGCAACATGCTAACATCAAACTCTATTAGAATCTCCTTTGCAGATCTGCTCCTGCATACAGAAAGTTGATGCTACTTATCATGCAGTAACATGCTGACTGTATGCAGCCATGAAATCAGACACCCTCTTTTTCTTGAAAACCGATCACAAGCGGTCACAGGAGATGAATTAAAAGATGCATGTTACAACCAATGCAAACAGCGATCTCTCTCGTGATCGGATCACCTGAGATGGATGTTAATGCCAGGTGTAAACAGAGTCACACTTTTGTCACAGCAGATCTTGGTGCACACAAACATGCCTTACATCTGTACACTTGAGTGCCTTGGTTTACATAATGCCTTGTTTTCTGGTGTGTTTGCAGCCCCGAAATAACCTTAAGATACAGAAGGAGCTTAGCTGTGCTTCATGCAGCAGATAGTGCAGCCCCAGTGTGCATTGAAAACATATTTACACAAGCTCTTCTGCCATTGAATATGGCGGTGCTAAATATCACAGCCCATTTTTCCCAAGCAAATCCGCTCTCTTACTTCACGCACTGCATTTCTTTGCATTAAGCTCTGCTAGGCTGCAAAATTGAACTGCCAACCACCTATAGAAATTTGATAACTGAGCCTAATGCACTGAACCCAAATTTCTTTCTTTTTACGTGGCCCCTGAGAAGAGTGGCGTTAAGTAAATCTGATTTTCATGCTTATTAAAGCAGGCCATACTTGAAGAAAGAGAAGACAAATTCAGGAGTTGGTGGAGCATCACCAATATCCCAGAGGGGCGCATTGATATCTTATTATCTTACTGATTGATGAAACATCTGGGCCACTTAAGTTCAACTCTCTACGGCCAACGAAGCCACCCACGTGTTGTCCACCAGGATAGACCATCAGAATACCAATTACTTATTGTGGAAGACCTAATTGGTTCAGAATTAAGTTAGGATGTTCAGTGCACTCAATATGAGGAGTCTAGACAAGATTTATGCAAATGAGAGAAGGTAAATTAATGAATGCCTTTGAAATGGTAATTGCCCAGGGTTTCAGAAGATGTTGGCTAGGCTGAGGACTCCACAATGGCAAAGACTAATTTTGCATTCTTATTAGGAGCTGTGAACCAAGCCTTTATCAGTGAGGCCTGTTTACCACAGAACTACAACATGACATTATTAGTGCTATAGCTTGTACTTTGGCAAGATACAAGCTACTTTTAATTTAAAGAAGCTAAACAACACCTGGGAAAAGTAGTTGTACATATGGAGCTGGTTATGTGATGCAAACTTTAAAATGTATTAATGGGCTAAAAGTGGGTAAAAGTGTTTTGAGGGCAAACTCATAATATAGTATTTATTAATCGAAAATCTGCCCCTGTATTCATAATTTTTGTAAAAGGGAATAAAAATTGGTGGTGTTTTACTGCCACTAGAGTAAATCTGGAATTTGCAGTGAATTGTGTGTATATATTTTTGGAGTTTTGCAAAAAATTAGACAGAGTAGAGGCACGTTTCTCCAATGAGCCTATGTTGAATGTGGTTTTTGAATTAATCTCGATTAGGGTGACAACATTAAATCTTGAATAGGTACATTTACACATACAAAATTTTTAAAATAAATAAATAAATAAATAGAATGTGTAATTGATGAACATTAGCATTTAACTATTTTACTATTTATTTTAGAAATATTCATGTAAATCCAAAAATATGAATACAAATTTACTAAAACAAACCAAATTTCCCAATGCAGAGGGGATGTTTTAGAGCAGCTTTTGATTATAAATTCATTAAAGCTGTGTACACAATTCAATGTCACATAAAAAACAGCTATGTCACTGTTGGAAAAAGTATAGTTTGTTACTGGAAAAGCAACACTACAGAAAACAGAACTACTGTCACACAAATGAAAAATGTAGCACATGTGCACATTGTGGGCACAACATACATAGCATTTTTTTACAGTAATAATGAGATGTCATCACAGCATATTTGCAAAAAATATTGCCTTTCAGAGATCAACACACTCTAGAGCTTAATTACTATCTTGATTAGATTACAAGTGCTGGTAGACATGCTATAGATCACAGATTGCAGGGCCAACCAGAAGACAAGGACAAGAGAGGACATCAATTATTTGCATGAGGAAGACACATGCTCTGCAGTGAAATTGGCTATTTCATAGAACCCAGCGAATCATCAAAGGACACTATTAATCCCGGGAGAGATTTTACTCAAATTCATTTACACAGTTTGAAAGGAGCAATTTTCATATACAGTAGAATGCCAATAGAAAAAGAAAAAAAAACTACTTCAAACTCATTTCATTTTGAATTTAAAAGAAAATATCTTTGGAGCCTATTTGTTCATCCAAACTATAGTGCTGTGAAATAATCCACTCTTTATTATAATCTATTATATCCATTATAATCTAGAACATGTTCAGAAGGATGTGAAGGATGTCATTTCTGTGCCACTTACCGTAATTGCACAAAATATTGACTGCTGTCAAAATGGTTTCCCAAACACGCCTCCCGTCTGCCATTGGCCAATCAAACATATCCCTGCTGTAAACTCATGCCATTGGTTGAGCCAATCTTTCTGTGTCAGGCTATTTTTGAATGTGCTTACATTTTTTTTAATGGAATCAGCCTTCAGCATTGTTGTCTCTGCACATTAAACTGAAAAAACGTATTTTAACAACATCGATGTTTAACCTGATAAAACTCTATAAGAGCAGGAAATAGATTCCACTCTGGACTGTATATATGGATATTCAGTTTCCACAACATAAAATATTTCCATTAAGACCAGCCATCGCATAATGTAATGGAAGTCTGGCTGTTGCCATGGCTCTTGACCAGTAATGGAGGCGAGTGGAGCTACACTGGCAGCTCATGGTCACAGCTTTTGGCATCAGTTAGGCATCGTAAATCACGCTGCCCTCGCTGTTCGAGCAGACCCTTTACAAGGACAGATTACAGTTCCCAGGCAGAGACCCCTGGCACTAGCCTCTTTGCAGGCTTCAATATTGCAGTTGTGATATATTGTTTCCAAATGAGAAATTACATCACAAATATGACAAATAATGACGAACATGCCTCTATCTATCTATCTATCTATCTATCTATCTATCTATCTATCTATCTATCTATCTATCTATCTATCTATCTATCTATCTATCTATCTATCTATCTATCTATCTATCTATCTATCTATCTATCTATCTATCTATCTATCTGTGAATCATCTGTTTCACATGAACTGTAAATTCATTGAAACACTCTACAAGAGGCAAGCATTCTTTATAAAGGAAAGCTGCAACTTTATCCACAATGTGTCTTTTATAGAGTGCTGCAGGCGTGACGTCAAAAAAAGTATTTCGCCAGTGGTTCTCTTGAAATTTGTCTAAGGTTTTTATAATGGGGTTTTTCAATTTATGAGTAAAATAAGGTCTGTGGTAAACAAACTTGACGATACTTCGACATTTTGTTCTACAACGTAAACTGAACACATTCGATCACACCACAAACTTATCAAGTTACTTATTAGAAACATATATTTTTTTAAATGAACATAACAGCTTTGAAATTCCCGTTTTTTATATGGGTGTGTGTAATTTACATTGTAGAACAAAGCGGCCAAGTGTTGTCAAGTTATGATTACCACAGGCCTTATTGTATTCATAAATAGGGTTGGGTATTGAGAACCGGTTCCAAATTTCCAAGAACCGTGGATTCGATGAGACACGTGCATTTCGATTCCGCTTCTCGATTCCTGTGCACGTTTTAATTTGTGACTTTAAACCATTTAAGATGTGAAAGAGCACATAATTCAGCACCCGCACATTGTTTTTATGTGCTGTACACCCAAAGCCCATACATGAATGATGAGTCAATTCTGGATGAATACTGAATTGAGTTCTCTTCCGCGTCTTCTTGAACTTGAACGGACAAATACACACACAATTATGTCCAAATATTCTCGTAAACACAGTTGGTTTTGTCTTAAAGGATCGTAAATAGTTGAGAAATAAAACGCATGTGTAACAGTATATTGGATCTGTGCATTCGCTCTTAAAGTGACAGCAGCCTAATAAACCTCCTGCAGTCTGCATCATTAATGTAAATCAAAGAACAAAAGAAAAAGAAAATCACTCACAAACTAAATAACTTTTGTAACTTTAATAAGGATTCATCTATTTATTTTAGTTCTAAAGCAGTGCTATTTTACATTTGATTACATTTGTTTAGTTGAATTTATTTGTCATTGCTAATTTGTTTATCTGTCCTTATTTTATTACTGACTGTTTACTTGTCTTTAATAATGTTTGGAATTTATAATAGTTAGTCTAGTTGTTTTTGCTGTGGTATTTTTTTGTTAAAACCATAGGCAAAAGTTCCTTTGTAAGTGTTTTTCTCTTCTGCTTTTTGTTCTTTAGGCTGCAACAGAATGTTTGATATTTCAAAATTTTACTCTTTTTTTTTGTACATTATTGGAATTGAAACTGGGAATCGATAAGATCGGAATTGATAAGCAAAATCGGAATCACTAATATTCAAATGATACCCAACCTTACTCATAAACTGAAAACCCCCATTATAAAAAGCCATAGAAAAATCTCAAGGGAACCACTGGCGAATTATTCTTCCCGTTTTTGTTGTTACTCCTGCAACACTATATTCTACTGTTTCACATGTGTCTCCAGTATGTTGATTGTATCCAGTTTACTTTAGAATGATTAAATCACAGCTAGCAAGTTATAATTATTACCATTAATCAACACATACTCTTTAATTCTACTCTTCAATCAATCCATCTATCCATCCATCCAACCAAATCATTGCAAAAAAAATGACCCTAAAATAACAATCAAAACAACAAGAAAAACACAGATAGGATCTAAGACATAAACTCAATATTAAAATGACATGCCTGTCATTCACTGTCACACAAATCGACAATAAAAATAACAGAATGTGACATTTTCAAGTCTGAAATCCCCAACGCATGCTCTCTGGTTTTACGTTACGCAATTTGAGATGCATGAGAGCTGTGCAAATAATGGATTTCCGTGCCTTGCTTTATTTTAGGATCCAGCGGCGCACGTCTCATGTCACATGGGAAGAAAAGGTATATGACTCATTGAACACAAGCAGATGCGATAAGCACCTTGGCGCCCATTTTGCTTTGCCGAGCACCACGGTTAGTGTTCACTTTGAACCCTTGCACAAAAAAAATAAATAATAATACACGTGAAACCTCAATAGCAGCAGACAGGGCTGTTTTTCATTTATTTATTTATATATTTTCCTAACGTCTCCTGGCAATGCAGTGAACAAATAACATTTTGTAGGAAAAGAGCCGCAGACAAAGGGAACACTGCTGGTGTTTGCCTCTTTATCTCCCTCGTTTAATTGGATTTCTTTGAAAGTTCAGATGAACCTCATGGGGCTCTCCTCTCGTTTTGCACCTTCACACTCGTTTTTTTTTTACCTGCCTCTCACTGAAGCTGATTAAATCGTAGAGCCTTGCTTTAGGGGCCAATTCATGTGTCTCATGTCAGAGATGGCTTTGATTGATTGTTATTTCCACAGACATAAAACTAGGGCCTTTAATGGAGATTCAATAATATACATAATGCATTTACTTCATTGCAATATTATTTGAGAAAGAAGTATATGCATTTTTCTCTTTCTCATGAAGATGAAAGGCTCAAGTGAATATATATAATATAAATATATGCACATGGCTCAAAATAATAAATATATATAGAACATACAGTACTGGAAACTTAATATAAATTTAAACTAATTCAAACAAAAAAGCATATTATGTTGTCTTCATATGCACCTCGAAAAGCCTAAAAGTGATGGCACAATACGTTTGTAAGACAAAGTTCTCATGGCTTTTAAATATTCAACGTCTGTAATTATCTTGATCATAATTAAGTGTTGCGCACTCATTTTTACTTTAATTCTGTTGGGAATGAGATTCATCATCTTTTTATCTTTTTTTCTTTGTCTCCCTCCCTTTTTTTGTAACAACTCCATAACTCTCCGAAGCTATTAATCTTCGTTGATTAGACACGAGTGTCTCTCAGAGCCATCTGTACAAAACAAGCAAGCTCCTGAGAAAAGTTATTCTCTACTTCTTTCACAACTATCAAAGTCAATGGTGAAATTGAGATATGGGAGGTAGAAATGAATACACGGCAAGCCAATGTTATATACTATAATATACAATATTTATATACTATATACTATGTTATATACACTAAAAACAATTATCTTAAGACTGGTTACACATATCAACAGTATAGTTGATGTTGTATTTTTTTTATAATCCTTGTCAGTACTTTGTGATTATAGTAAAAGAGCAAAGCAAATGAAAAAAGAAAAAAACTTTAATCAAAAGTCTTCCACTGCAGTACAGCATTGGGTTCAAACACAAAACTAATTTTTGAGGGGGGGGGGGGGGAATATTAATATAACATTAAAAATGTTATATTAATATTAAGTTAACTTCCACCAGAGCTAAAGTTTCATTACATTGCCTAAAATGTAAAGTTCAAGTGTATGACTCTTTACATCAATATCAATTACTGTCGTGGATTTTCATATATTTGAAAGAAATGAATACTTGTATCCACCAAGGATGCATTCAATTGATCAGAAGTGACTGTAAAGACTTTTACATTATTACAAAAAATGTCTATTCATTATTTTATAAAATTGGGTTTTCGGAAAAAAAATATGAGGCAGCACAACTGTTTTCAACATTGAAAATAATAAGAAATGTTTCTTAAGCATCAAATCAGCATATTAAAATGATTTCTGAAGGATCATGTGGCACTGAGGACTGGAGTAATGATGCTGCACTCAACTTTATGTTTAACACGGGGTCCTTGCTCCATCTCTCTACACACTAAGAGGTCCTGAAAAGGCCCATGGCATAAATTGAACAAAATCCAAAACAACATATAATATCTTCTTCACACATGAAAAATGGCAGTCTGCCAGTTTAAGACTGAATCTAGCTCATCAATCTCCATTTTTGTACGCCGCTGATTTGAGTTGCTTGCTAACACCACTTCACTCTATTTTTCCCACGTCCCATCTGTCACTGACATTTCAACCTGGTTGTCACCTCAAGCCCACCATCGACATAACTGAACCTCGCCCATCACTGCCACCAACCAATTCACCTCTACTGAAAGACACAATGTCATAGCCTCCTGCTCTATAAAAAACCTGCAGGGAGATGTCCAAGATGACCTATTGACCTTCACAGAGAGCATGCACAGTCTCATGTAGTCAGGAACATTTTTACTATTGACAAAGTTTGGTTCACATTGCTTAATCTGGCCAAGAATGACCAATTTAAAAATTAATCAACAATCTGAGTGACATATATAGTGACAAAATGGTGATTTTGCATATGCTCCTTGTCTATAACTGAAATCAATCTTACTATAATAACAGACCATTCTGTTATCTAAAGCTATTTTCCATGGAAACTCGCAATGCCACTCAAATCTCCATTAATGGTTGTAGAGAAAATCAGACTTTCAGAGAAGAATATCTTTTCACTTAAAAGTATTATACCGCGGGTGTTGTCTGCACTGAAATGGAAAATAGCACCTGTAACATAGCCTATTTTCATCATATAGTCAGAAAACACTCAACAACTGGCTTAAACTAAGTCCTGAAAATGTCAAAGTGGTGACATTTCATCCAACAAGTATTCTGGGAATGCTGATTGCTTTTTTTACAAATGCTTACTTGGAGCATACAAGGGAGTGCAGGGATTACAGCAGACACGAAGTTCACTCAAGAGCCAAAGCTTTGTTTTAAAAGCATTTCCTCACATAGCATGCACAGGAAGGTGATTGCACCAACGCAATTGCGACAGCTCTCCTGTTGCTCTGCCTTTAGAAGACTCTGTGGTGGTCCATCAGCGTCAGAACATGGCAAGATTGGCTCTCTGGGGAGCAGGCTGAGAGACACGGGAAATCCTCAAACATTAAATGTGAAACGAGCTCACGGTGGCCTCGTGGTAACCTGCTCTCTGAGAATCACTTTAAAGGGAAGTGAGAAAACCAAGCTCTACCTCTTTAGCCCAGAAAGCATGTCTCTCGCACCTTTTGTCTTCTTCACAATTCCAATTACTTCCAGACATTCTTACAAAAGCAACTAACAAGAGCAATTGGATGAAATGCAACTATTTTTACCATGAAACAATGCTCTATAGAAGCTAAAACATCAGACCTCATGCACGAGGAGGCGGAAATCAATAGTAATTTGCAATGCATACAATCGGCACTGTATAGTATTAGAAAAGCCATTTAATTTCCAAGCAAAAACTTTCTAAAGAGAGAAACTTCTCACATCATCACACAACTTAATGTTGTTCAACAGGGGATTTTCTCAATTCTGCCGCTGTGGAACGCAGACCTTCTACGTTAATGTGTTGCTGTATCTCATTAATGTTGGAGCATCACGCTCTGGTGGGCGCCCGTAATTCATTCTGTTCTTCATGCTGGAATACGACAGCTGCCAAGCTCTTGCAAATCACAGGGTGGAGGAAATCCCTGCGCACTGCACTTTCAGTCAAAAAAACATCAAGGGGAGAAAAAAGTGGGGGAAAAAGAGCGAGAGCGGGTGGATGGGGGCAGGGGACACATAACCCAACCCTTTTCTTGTGAGCTCTAAAGCAAGGAGAGGGAACTCAGGCGGGAAGTGGGAGAAAACAATGCAAAGATTATGAGAATAAATATATCTTTCTCTGACTCGGGCGCTTGGGGACATACTAATGGTGTTCAAAACAAACTGTGTGAAGATGAGAAACCATTAGTCTACACTTTTGAGGAATACCATTTGATGTGTTTTTTTTTTTAAAGGACAAATCCCATGTTTTATTTTGTAGTAAGCACTATTAGATATGTTACTATGATCTGTCATAAAATTATCCTAGAATGAAATGTGGGTGGTTTTATACACATGAAATGTTTGTATCTCCACTTAAAATGGTGATTTTGGCCTGTCACAACTCTTGACCTTCTTGACTAAACAATTTTGAGATAATCTGTTGATCTGATTTTCAATTAATAATAATAATAATAGTTTTCCAAATTATTAACTAAGTTATTTACCAAAACCGTTTAGTTGGTCCCACATTTTGTACCACGTTACAGCCTGATTTCTTTCCTCGATTATAAAAAAAAATTGACAATCAGGAAGTGATATAAATAATCTATTTCCTTTTCTCTCTCTTTTTAAAATTGTTATACAAAACTGCACTCAGTAAACGTACCTTCATGATCACTGATCAAACAAAAACATTTCCAGTTTGGAAAATGTTCTGTCAAATTAATGATTAAAAATATTGTTGCATCATGTTAAAGGTGCTTTATGTATGTAAAACAATGACTACGTTTACATGCAGCCAATAACCCGTTCAAAACCGTGATATTAGCAATAACCCGGTCGCGCACGCCCATGTAAACACCGGAAAAAATCCGAATATGCTCATATCCCGGATTTTAAAAACCGGGATATGAGACCTGGGGTATCCCTTTTCTAACCCGAATTTTTGGTCATGTAAACACGCATCGGCATTAGGGGTGGAACGATACATGTATTCGTATCGAACCGAAACGGTACGGGCGTCACGGTTCGGTGCACGAATTTACACGGAGAATACACGGTATAAAAATAAATAAAACTCGCGTGCAAATTAATTAATGTAATGCGGAACTACTGTTAGATACGCGGGTTCTTAGGGACACATAATCTGTACCATCGGCTTAGCTCTGAACGCGCGTTCGCTTCAAACGTTGGCTTTATACGCGCGTCCTATTCGCTTTGGACTAGCGTCGAACTAGACGCGAATTTGACGCTCTATTCGCGTTTGGTGTGACCGTGACCGCATAATGAACAGGCAGCAATGTCAAGATTGCAATGCTGGAGTGTGTGTGTGTGTGTGCGAGAGAGAGAGAGAGAGAGAGAGAGAGAGAGAGAGAGAGAGAGAGAGAGAGAGAGGCGCGCGGGCGCGATCGAACTGTGTGTGTGTGTGTGTGAGAGAGAGAGAGAGAGAGAGAGAGAGAGAGAGAGAGAGAGAGAGAGAGAGAGAGAGAGAGAGAGAGAGAGAGAGAGAGAGAGAGAGAGAGAGAGAGAGAGAGAGAGAGAGAGAGAGAGAGAGACGATCGAACAGTGGAAACATAAAAAACATACTCCGTCATTTTGTTCAGATCATTAAACCTGCAAAGTGTTTACTTATATTTGTGTACACTCGCAATAAAATACAACATTGTGCTTTTGTCACACTGTAAACTCTTGTCAAACTGTAACCTACAACTGTCACCCAACCAAAATCACACACACACTGTTTTAAAAGCAAAACATATTTATCCAACTCCATTTCAAAACAGTCTGTGTGTTCCATCTTTTGGACATTCGTCATATTGCATTGGTTTTCATTTCTCGTCCTCGGAGCACTAATCTTACACATTCTACATTGATTAAAAAAAGAAAATCGAATGTGTTTTTAATGGTAGTATTATTTTATACAGAAATCAATTATTTATAATTCAGAAGAGAATAATGTTACATTGTCAATTAATAATGTTAATTAAAATTAAGGAAAACAAATATATTGATCTGAAATATAGCAAAATAATTTTAAATTAATTCAGGTACAATTACCAAACATATCGCAAGGTCTTTTTGTCTTTTTATTAATTTAATTAATAAACTAATTATATAAAACTATTGTCAGTGCACTACAAATAAACTGGTTCTATGCCTTTATTAAAAAAACTTATTTAAAAAATACAATGCCTTCTGCATTTTTGTTTTGCTTTTCCCTCCATTGTACCGAAATCGTACCGAACCGTGATGTCTGAACCGAGGTATGAACCGAACCGTGACTTCTGTGTACCGTTCCACCCCTAATCGGCATATCCCCATAGTGATTTGTGTTCTGCGCATGTTCTATTCGCAAGGAATCTTGGTCTTTTGAGTAGAGGAACTTCTCAGCGCATACAAAAACCCGCGTGCAGTATACCGGAAGTAAACATGGCGAGACGCAGCACAGCATACTTTTGGAGCGAGGTCAGTACCAGCACCAAAGCGCAAACAAAGGCGATCGCTATCTGCCCCGAACTATTCATTATCCGCGTGCTGCTGCTTTTGTTGTTGTCTTTGGATACAGGAAGGAGAATCGGAAATGACGCATAGTGCGTCTTAAGGTTGTCCGTACGTCTTGACGCTCACCGTTGCTTCGCCGTTTACATCGGGATATTGCAATAATTTCATGTATACAGGAGAAACTCTCTCTGCTCACGCATGTAAACGGGTTATTCCTAATGTTTCAGAAACCCGAATAGTGAACTTAACCCGACCATAACCCGAAAATTGGCTGCATGTAAACGTAGTCAATGCTACAGCCAGTAATTCTACTTTGAAATGTGCATTCTCTCGGAATGTCTATTTTTGTTTTGGACTGTGTGATCCCGCCCACTGCTAATTTACCCAATAGTATTTTGACACCCCGGGTTGCCAGTTGGTGGGAAACACAGCGTTTTGTTGCCATGGAAGCCAGCAAACAAACGAGATCAGAGATCGCAGATTCTACCTGATCTAAAAAGCCTCAGCATCTATCTAAAAAGTCCAGAGGCATATTAAATCAGCTTGTCAACTTACAATGTAAGGCTCGTCGCCTTCCATTGTCAATTGCATTCGTTCCTGTTGCATGTTCTCAATCTGGCAACCCGCATGAGAGTCGAGTCTGAGGAGGAGCGGGAAACAACTCTCTCCAATATTTAGAATTTGGACTGCATTATCCATTTCAACCACTAGCTGTCAATATTACATACTGCACCTTTAAATTAATCTGCCAAATCTCTTATTTGAATGCAGGACTGAATGCAGATATTAAGTCATTTACACTGTAACTGCAAACACACACCAGTGTTTTATGGGGCTCTAATGAGATTAGGTGGCTTATTATTCTTGAACAGCATTGAGCCACAAACAAACAGAGCAATGTTCTCAAAAAGTCAACATCTGTTCTGGATACTTGATTTATAGTACGAAATTCCAGGTTCAGTAGTAGAATAAAAAATATAATTAAAATCTTGAGCAACCAAAGGAGCAATTCACTCGCCATGAATTGATCTCCTGAAAATCATGCAAATGTTCCATATAAAAGTCACTGTTCTGTATCATAGGCTGTTTTCTATGTCAGTCAAGTGCTCTCATCTATAGCATGACACACACTCCTTCGCATTTACTGCGGGTGAGTCCACATGAGATGCATGCATTAAAAATGGGTCAATAAAATATGTACAGCCTCTATATATGACACTAAGAAAGATCTACCAGAATAGCTCTTTGTAAATCACTCAAATGCATCAATAATTTCTATATTTAAAATGGATGGTGCAGTCCAAGGCTTTTGTTTTTCAAATCCAATATTTTGGAATTTGCCCAATGTCATTGCGCAAGTAATCAAATTGGACCCATTTGTTCAGACACTGTCCCCAAGGTTGAGAACCTCTGAACTAAACGGATTATGGACGGATACGGAAATATCAGATTTTTGCTGCCTGTCTGAACAAAGCCTAGTGACAGATCGTAGGGCTCTAACTTAGTTTATTCTCAGCTCCCTGATTCCACTCTCTGTCCCTCCTCTGCTGTGTGAAAACCAAAGCAATGACCTTGAACAGAAGTGTCCATCTTAAAAGGGGTTTTGCAGTTCCTCTTTTAGCTCAGCTTGCCTCTGTTGATGTTTCAGCGGAAGGTCATACAGAACCCTGCTACGTGCTTCAAAAAGAGAGGGCTTCTTTAAAACATCTTTGACTGCTTCAGATTTCCTTTTTATCAGAAACTTTACCGGTTTGACAAAAATGTTCTTACCCAGAACAGCTTAAAAAACGATCTCAGCACAAGGAATCACATGAAGTTTGATTTGAAAATCGAATTGCAAGAAAGATAGCCTGAAGGATGAGGAACAAAATCACTATATGATAAAATATTCGGTTGATTTTTCTTTAAAGCTCATTTGAATTTAATTGTGACGTGACATAACAAAGCTTTGAAAAACATCTGAAACCTATGGAGCCCCTAAAGGGACATGGTGGTGGAAAAAAATATGGGATGGGAGAAAAAATACCTAATTTATATTCTTTTGCATTCTCTTGCAAAAGTTTTGCATTCCCCTGAGAAACTTTGTGTTCGTTTTTAAAAGTTGTGTGTCTGCCCGAAAAACTTTCACAGAAAAAACCTTTGTGTTCCCTCACAAAACCTTTACGTTACCCCAAGAATCTTTGCGTTCGCTCCCATAGTTACCCCAAAAATCAAAATCATTCACTCACCCTCATGTTCATTCCAAACCCATTTCCTTCTTTTGAGGAGATATTTTGAAGAATTTGTCAACTGTTCTTGCACATTTGAAAGTCAATGGGTTCCAAAATGACAAGTAACTGACAGAATTTTCATTTTTGGGTGGAGTATCCCTTTAAGAGACTGAACCCCCAGAATGACACAGACACAATTATACATCTGACCCCCCAAAGAGCCTTTAGACTCATTTGAAATGATTATTGGGAAGTTAATTTTTCATTTAGATCACAACAGATTAATTAAAACAGTCAAAATTAAAAATAGGCCTTGCCTTTGGGTGGTGTATTTACTTCATTTGCATAATTCAAATGTCTCCTGATGGAGAGCCACTCAAACCTGCTGGTGGGAGGTGAGAAACACGGCTGAAAGAACTCAATAACGACGGCGAAAGTGAGTGAAAGATCTGCAAAAGTGCAGTTGGTGTCTCTCTGGTGAGCTGAGGTGACATTTAGAAACGCATGTAGCCTTAAAATATCATGTGGATTTTTAAAAGTCACAAGAAAATTAACTGCTAAAGAATGAGCAGTAATATTCAAACTCAATTAAAAATTTTAAATGCAAAATCAACACTTGAATGTGGGTACGTTTAATTAAAAAAAAAAAACATTTTAAAGCTGCAGTCCGGCATTTTTCCTCTTTGTCGCCATCTCTGTTTGAAATCTGTAATTGCAGTTATTCGCGGAATTATTAACTTTGCGTGAGTTGCACATCGGCATGAAACAGCGCGGATGAACACAATGTTTTGAGACTGCGAGTCTGTCAGTCACCGCGCCGATGTGGAAACTGGCATTCAGAATCACACATTCTACTTTTGGAAGTATAGGCCTACAGTATGACCATGACAACATACGAATTTTCATCGGAAAATGTCATCTGAACAAGTAAGTAACATCCACATCAACTAAGGGGGGAAAGCCTTGCAGTAAATCGTGCTGATTAAATATAACGATCGCGTCAAACCTTTCAAATTATACTTTGTTCTCAAATTATCAACATCAGCATTGTGACTGCATTTAATGTGTATTATGATTACCCTGTAGTTCAGTTTCTATTTCTGTGCAGTCTAATTTCTAATTGTCATACCAATAAATTAATGTTTCTTTACTGGTTTTCTTTGAGAAAAAAGAAAGAAAAAAAAACACGTATCTGTAATATGCATATTTAAAACTATATATAATTTCGGAGGAGGCCGGTTTGCTTTGCTTGGAGTAGAGGTGAATTGCTCCCTCTCATAGCTTACACAAAATATTTACCACAATAGCTAAACGAATAAAGACAGGAAACTCCGTAACTGTGTGAATTAAGCGAACAAGTGTGCTACTGTTACACGATTGAACTATTGAAATGTCTTACCTGTCCTAAAAGAAAAAAAGCCGTCTCTGCGTCCGTTTTGAACCGATGTTTATCCTTGTTTTCGCGTGGGCCAGTTGCAGTCTCTTTTTTCTCTAACGTTACCCACTCCGAAGTCCGAATTATTTGGGGTTTTACAAGTGGTGAATGTCCAGTTGTCACTGGTGATTGTCGTTTGAACCTTTCTGGATCCGCCATAAGTTTAATTATTTAATGCTGTGAGGAAAGGCTAAAAATGTCCACCTCCAACATCCTCACGCAATATAGCCGACTAGCCGGGACGCCTTCTTTATGTGTACAGATGTGACGTAATGACGCAAAGACATGCTCGAATTTCCCGCGGAAATCCACCAGTACCACTGGAATTAAAATCATTATTACAAGCTAACCGTTTTGAATCGGGCAAAAGCAAGCAGATATTTTTGAACACTGGCTGGTTATGTTTTTTTTAATTATTATTATTTTGGATCATTTTTAACCCAAAAAAGTTACGGACAGCAGCTTTAAACAAAAGTTGAGAAAATCGCATTTTTGTCGAAGACCACTTAATAAAAAAATTTAAAAACATTTTAAACAAAAGTTGAGAAAATCGCATTTTTGTCGAAGACCACTTAATAAAAAATAAAAAAAAACATTTTAAACAAAAGTTGAGAAAATCGCATTTTTGTCGAAGACCACTTCCAGACAGGATTCAGAATGATGATAGATGGAGTAGGTCGCTTCCATCAGCACCCCCAGCTTCGTAGTCCTATAGCTCGTCCTGGGTCGACATTTCATTTGGGATAGTTTTGATTGTTCAAAAGGAATGCTTTTATCGCATGTTTCTGCTTTTTCTTCACTTGTCTTTTGATCCGAGATTCTTTACTCTTACAGAAGATGTGTAATAGCGCCTTCCTACCGTATAACAGTGAAAACATGGATTGCATGAATATTTTGAAGAATGTTGGTAACCAGACAGTTGACGGTAGCCATTGACTTCCATAGTATTACAGTGGCTACCGTCAACTGTCTGGTTACCAACATTCTTTAAAATACCTTCTTTTGTGTTCAACAGAAGAAAGTCATACAGGTTTACAACAACATGAGGGTGAGTAAATGATGACAGAATTTTCATTTTTGGGTAAACTATCTGATGAGCATAGGTCATGTTCTTTTGTCTAAAAAAACAAAAGCAATATCTAATTGGCGCTCCTAGGTTTTTGCCTATTAGCCCATTTTTTTAAAGAAATGGAAAAAATATCAGACACAATTTTACCATTTCTGCCTTCACTTTCATTATTAAGAGTTAAAGTACTTTACACAAATTTGGATTAAAAATGCAAAACAACTAGGCCTATTTGACTTTTGCCCCACTAATTTAATATGACATTAAAAACAGTGACAGGTGGTTGATCTATGGCACTATTGTAAAATACAGTTCTGCTGTTATTTACTCCCTAACACTGGCATACAGTAAATATCATGCAGTATTCGGTAAGCTAAGCTATTTGCTGGTTTTATGAGCTTACAGCCAATGTCTGAAAGCAACAGTAACCAGGGAGGTGGAGCACAGCAAAACATCAATTGGATAAATGGAAAACACTGCTTTTTATATTAAACTGACAGTGTTGTGAGAACAAAGTGCTGTAAGATAAAGCAAGGTCATTGGTACACTTGCCTGCAGCCTGTTAAATCAGTACTGAAAAGATGCCACAATGAATGTAGTGAACATCTCATCCATCATGCAGACCAGCTTCAGTGGGGTGTTTCCATTAGACGGCGAGGGCAGACTGTGCTGTTAGAGAATTATTTTTTGTTTCAGCAGTCCGTCTCCCAGGAGCTTCTCTCTTCTCCTGCTGCCACTCAGGTGTGAGTCGGGATGAGCGGGATTACCAGTGAAGCGAGGAGGGCAGTGGATCATGAAGGACAGGAACGCATTACTTTCACTTCTTTCTCTCCATCGCGAGCACTTCTCTTCCTCACTTCCTCCATTCCTGAAGGTGTGCCTGAAAAATTAATGCTCGAAGGACGAATGGGGAAATTTCTACTTGATATCTTCCAAATATTTCGTTTTTTTGTGTGTGTGTGTGTGTTTTTTATGATGCTAAGATATAAACTGTTATTTTTCTTACAACACTGCATGGAGTCCGCTCTACTGTAGAAAATTCACAGCCTGGTGCTAAAGTTAAAAACCATGTAGTTGCCTGTCTTCTTCATATGACCTTCAGCTGTTCCTTCTGTTCTCAACACCAGCATTCCCAGTGGACGCTTTCATTTTAAAAGCTTTAACTAATACAACAGAAAGTTTAAACTTGAACGAGAAGTTCAAGTTGGCAATTTGTTAAAGGTTAATGAAGATGTCATGGATGCAATAGCCCTTAGAAAAATTCCAGCTTGTCTGTGCGATTGTGACACAATTGCCGCCTTTTCCCCCATTACATATTTACAATCTCTAATATGCGTTAATGGGAAATTGACAATTAGCTAAAAATGATAGCCTCGAGGGGTTTTCAGCTAGTTATAATTAGCTTGATACTGTCTATGAAACAAAAACAAAACAGGGTTTTACCTAGAATATGCGTAATTTAAAATAACCTATATCCCACCTCTGACATAATTTGTAAGAGTACTCAAAAATTTGGAAATATGGTTTCATGGTCTGAAGTATGTTTTTTCTTCTAACTCATTACACTTCTAACTCCGTAGAAATGATGTCAGATAGATAGTATAACAGGAGGTTTATATATATATATATATATATATATATATATATTATATATATACTCACCTAAAGGATTATTAGGAACACCTGTTCAATTTCTCATTAATGCAATTATCTAATCAACCAATCACATGGCAGTTGCTTCAATGCATTTAGGGGTGTGGTCCTGGTCAAGACAATCTCCTGAACTCCAAACTGAATGTCAGAATGGGAAAGAAAGGTGACTTAAGTAATTTTGAGCGTGGCATGGTTGTTGGTGCCAGACGGGCCGGTCTGAGTATTTCACAATCTGCTCAGTTACTGGGATTTTCACGCACAACCATTTACAAAGAATGGTGAGAAAAGGGAACAACATCCAGTATGCGGCAGTCCTGTGGGCGAAAATGCCTTGTTGATGCTAGAGGGCAGAGGAGAATGGGCCGACTGATTCAAGCTGATAGAAGAGCAACTTTGACTGAAATAACCACTCGTTACAACCGAGGTATGCAGCAAAGCATTTGTGAAGCCACAACACGCACAACCTTAGGCCGGATGGGCTACAACAGCAGAAGACTCCACCGGGTACCACTCATCTCTACTACAAATAGGAAAAAGAGGCTACAATTTGCAAGAGCTCACCAAAATTGGACAGTTGAAGACTGGAAAAATTTTGCCTGGTCTGATGAGTCTCGATTTCTGTTGAGACATTCAGATGGTAGAGTCAGAATTTGGCGTAAACAGAATGAGAACATGGATCCATCATGCCTTGTTGCCACTGTGCAGGCTGGTGGTGGTGGTGGTGGTGTAATGGTGTGGGGGATGTTTTCTTGGCACACTTTAGGCCCCTTAGTGCCAATTGGGCATCGTTTAAATGCCACGGCCTACCTGAGCATTGTTTCGGACCATGTCCATCCCTTTATGGCCACCATGTACCCATCCTCTGGATAATGCACCCTGTCGCAAAGCTTGAATCATTTCAAATTGGTTTCTTGAACATAACAATGAGTTCGCTGTACTAAAATGGCCCCTACAGTCACCAGACCTCAACCCAATAGAGCATCTTTGGGATGTGGTGGAACAGGAGCTTTGTGCCCTGGATGTGCATCCCACAAATCTCCATCAACTGCAAGATGCTATTCTATCAACATGGGCCAACATTTCTAAAGAATGCTTTCAGCACCTTGTTGAATCAATGCCACGTAGAATTAAGGCAGTTCTGAAGGCGAAAGGGGATCAAACACAGTATTAGTATGGTGTTCCTAATAATCCTTTAGGTGAGTGTATATAGATAATACAAAAAAAACAGCAGAGAAGTTACCAACTAATGGACCCTTGAACAAAAAACAAAAATCAAAAATTTTAAGCAATATTCACTATAAAATCTTTCTTTGGGTTTTTCTTGTGGGGGTTAGGTTTATCGGATAGAAAATATAGTCAGGAAGTCAAAGGAAAATCCCTACAATAAGAAACAAACGTGTGTGTACTTAGCAATATTTTAAAGCCCAAATTGTTCCTATAAGTGAGCTAAATCTGACAGAACAACCCTTGGGAGACATCCAAGGACATTCTTAACTGGATAAACAATTCATAGAAAATTCCTTTAGTTTATAAAATGCATCATAAAATGGCCCGAACATGGCCAATGCAATGTGTTTTGGTTTAGTTCTAGTTCTTGTACCTGTTTCCATTGTTGTCAATTTCCCTCCACTAATTTGTTCTAGGTTACTGTTTTGAGTTACACACGTTTCTGTTAATTAGCATCCAATGTGTATTTAAGACCTAAGTTTTCCTTATATCCCTGTAGTCTCAATGTTTGCGTTTCATGTGGTTAAGTAATTCTGTTCTCCTGCATTTTCCTGGTGGTATCTCGATGAAAGACCATTTGTTTTTGTCCATTTGTTGCGCGCTTCATTTCAGCCACATTTGCTGAATGTCATACTTGGGCCAAATCTTTTTAAAACGTCCTCAAAAACATGTTAACATGTCAAATCGCCTTGTGAGGACATTTTAACTAGTTCTCTTTATTTGAAATTCTCCAAATCAGCCAAAAAACCTGTATAATAATGTCAACAAGGTTCATGTAGTTGTGCAGTAAAGCAAATATCATTATCTTAGTATGAAAATCATTGCATCTATAAGAGATAGAGAGATATGTCTTCAAAAGCATGTGTGGGTGGATGGGTCTGATATGATAGATGCTCCTCGTTCTTTAATTTTATGCACCAGCACCTCCCTGAAATTGGATATGCAGACAGAATATGTCATTCTTCATGATCGATGCCAGTGTTTGCTGCCAGTTAAATAGTCTCACGTAGCCAGACCTTCAGACTGATGGCAGAAGGTTTGGACTCTATACCAGCTTTCATTGGCCAAAGACCACTCAAAGGCCGTCTGACTGACATGTAAAGCAACCAATCACAGTTCGTTTTGTTCCGCGTCATGTTTAGGGGCGTGAAAATGTACCATCGATGACCCTACAATAACAGACCGACGTGTAAAACTCTTAGACGTATTTTAAAGAGTCTATGCAGCGAACTTTATATACTTCACATACTTTGAAAATCCAGCATTCAGTTGATCTTCATAAGCGCTCAGTGTTACTGTTGTAAACACGACTGTGTTCTTCTTCCATGAGGGAGTTTGGCCTTACGGCATCTTTGTTTCCAGGGGGACCGTTAAAGAATGCGACACACAATTCAGCTAATCAGATGACGACTTTTTCTGAAGTGTTAAAGGGGTCATATACATGGTACATGGTACATGCACTTTTACAAGTTGATTGTACTGAAATGTGTGTTGGCAGTGTCTGTACACAACCATCATAAAATGATAAAAATCCATCCATTGGTTTTGTTTTAATCTCCTTATACTGCATGTTTTCCCCTGCCTCAAATCGAGCCGTTCGAGCCTGTGACGTCACAAGCTCGCACGCCCCTCCCGCGATTGTTGATTGACAGAAGGGTTTCAACACAGACCCGCCCTCGCTCGTGAGCGAGCGAGCTGTCAATCATAGTCTGCGCGGACCGGCGCGGTCATTGTTGATATGCTGGAGCACTGTCTATGAGCAGAATGGCGTCTAAGCGATTGTGGTGTTCTGTTCTTGGGTGTAATAACGAACACAGCAGTTATTTTTATGTTCCTAAATCCGAACCGCCGAAGACGCAGTGGCGGAGTTTGTTTTCGAAGGGAATATTCCCCACGAGGCAACGTCAATGCTTTCATGTTTGCGCGAATCATTTCACACACCAGACTGCTTTATAAACGAGGAGGTATAAAGCTGGTTCTCTTACGAGAGGTTCTCTCGTATTGCGTAAGTTTAGCTTACGCTACGGAAAAGATTCATCTTCTCGAGATATTGAAGCCAAAAAATTATCCTTAATTTTGTATTCATTGTCAACGCAGTGCAGCAGCTAGCAGACCTAGAGCAGGCCATCTCGCGTGCTCATTGGCTGCCCTGCTGGAGCCTACCAGTGAGCCCCGCGTGACGTCACGCCCAATGAAGGGCGCTCGCGCCTTCATAGCGTCACATCCCGCCAGAATGGGCGTGGCTTAGCGTATATAAGAAGGGGCTGTAGGCTGACTTCCCTGATTTTTCGACTCTTCAGCGAGCTCTCCGCATCGCTGGATCAGAGAGAAGCCACCACCGCCGTCGAACAGCGAACAGCCAGCTTAGGACAGCGCTGAGGAAGCCTGCCGTCTTCGCCACCTTCAGCCATCCGTGCGAGCTACGCTATCCGGCGACGTATCCTTTTACATTGCAATCTCTATTTCTAAAAGAGCGCGAGCGTCTTTTTAAAGATGCCTCGCACTTCCTGCGGCTCGTGCAGAGCCCCGCTCAGCGTTGGAGACCGCCACGTAATTTGCGCTCTCTGCCTGGGCCTGGAACATGCAGAGCTCGCCCTCGCGTCCGGGGGCTGCGAGCTCTGCGAAGCACTTCCGCTGTCGACCCTACGGGCTCGACTCGAAGTCTTCAACCCGGATGCAGCCGCTCCGCTCTCCGGGGGACCGCGCAGGAAGACCACCCGTGGCCACAGCGACACGCTCGCCGGAGGATCTCCCTCGAGCCCCGCTTTCGCCTTCTCCGCCTCCCCTCCCCGACGCGCAGCTGCCGCTCACGAGCCTCACTGCCGTCGCGTCTGAGGAGGAGGCCGAGGAACACGCCACGAGAGACTGCTGCTCCATCCTGGCATCAGACAGCGAGGAATGGTCGCTTCACTCCGACTCCTCGTCGATCCAGGAATCCAGCCGTTCCCGCGCTGGAGCTGACGCGGAACTTATGCGCCTGCTAACGCAGGCCGTCGACCGCCTCGGGCTCGAGTGGTCGCTGCCAAAGGAACCCGCGCCGAACAGGCTCGACGGCTGTTTCCTTCAAAGTCGCCGCCGTGCAGCTTCAGCGAGCAGGCCCGCTCCATTCCTGCCGGAACTTCATACGGAGCTGACGAAGTCTTGGAATGCACCATTCTCCTCGAGACTTCAGTCCCAGGCCTCCGCGTCGCTCTCCCAAGTGGACGGCGCCGCCAAGAAAGGGTACACGGCTATTCCCCCAATGGAAAAGAGACGGTCGCAGCGCACCTTTGCCCGCCCTCCGCGAGATGGCGGTCTCGGTCAGCCCTCCCGTCGAAAGCCTGCAGAGCCACGTCCGCCTTGGTCAGCCGCGCATATGCCGCCTCCGGCCAGGCCGCGTCTGCTCTCCACTCCATGGCTGTGTTACAGATCCTGCAGGCCGACCTCCTCCGTGAATGGGATGAGAAGGGCCGGGATCCAGCTGCGGTTACAGATCTGAGAAGCGCGACGGATCTCTCTCTCCGCGCCACCAAAACCGCAGCTCAAGCCATCGGACGAGCCATGGCCGCGTTGACTGTAACAGAGAGGCACCTCTGGTTGACGCTCGCGGATATGAGGGAAACTGAGCGAGCCACCTTCCTGAACGCGCCGCTCTCCCCCACTGGTCTCTTCGGCCCAGCGGTTAACGTGATCGTTGACCATTTCTCTGAAGTGCAGAAGACCACGCAGGCCATGAACCTCTTCCTGCCGCAACGCTCGAGCTCCGCTACAGGCCGCTCTCGCGAGAAACAAAGCCAGCCTCCTGTACGAGCTAGCACCCAGCGTCCAGCACAGCCCCAGCCTTCGCAGCGACGTCAGGGCGGCCGCCCTAGGTCGCGCTCAGACAGCCGTCACAGACCGCCGCCCCCCAGGGGGCCTCGGCAGAAGATCACGCTGAAGTCTGAGCACGCAAAGTCCTCCTAACAAAGAGAGAGAAAAGACGCGCGTGTCCCGCCACGGCCAGACCACCGTCAAAGCTTATTTCCCTGTCAGTCCCCTTCAACCAGGCTACTGCAGTGGTTCATTTAGCAGCCAACGAGCCGGTTTGTCCACCCTCTCGCCTGCACACAAACGCCGTTTTCACGGCGACCCAGAGAAATCTCAAAAAGAGTATTATGTCTGGTCCGGCTCACGCCGTCAGTGTTTTAAGTGTAGTGAAAGTGCCCACCCCCCAGTGTTCACCCCTACACACAAGCACGTCAAATATCGTGTCACCCACAGAGCACACTCTCATAAAGCGCAGAAAAGCCGCTCGAGTGTTGAATGTAAGAAATGTGTCCACAGGGTTGTGCCCACTATCTGCCCGCTCTGTTACACGGTCAAGAAAGCAGGTTATGAATGTAAGTCCCGTGCCCGCCAGAGAGCGTTCACGCTTACTAACACAAACCTCCCCCCGGGCGCCGCCCGCACGTTTAAGTGCTATCATAAAACGCAGGGCGTTAATAAGACGCTCCCCATCCATTTTGATCGGGACGTCAAATACATGTGTAAGTCTCGTGCCCGCGCAAATGCGCTCACGCTTACAGAACGCTTTTCCGCCCAAAGCGCCGCTCGCGCGTCAAAAAGTGAGGAAAAAAGGTTCCCCATCCCTTATGATTGGGACATCTCACACAAATCAGCCGGTTTCGGCTTTCAGCGAGCAGCCGTTGCCCAGAACAGAGAGCGCGCGCGCCACGCTTTCAGCTCCGGTTCAGTTTCACAAGCCCGCAAATGGCGGCGATCTGAACCCGGAGGCCATTCGCCCCCTAGCGGCTCACATAGCTGCGTGGGAATCTATCCCGGGGATTTCAGAATGGGTGCTGAGCACAATAAAGCAGGGCTATACACTTCAATTCATTCGCCGTCCCCCGCGCTTTCGAGCCCGGACCGCGACGATAGTGAATGCGGAAGTAGCACACCTACTTCACGCAGAAATAGCAAAGCTGCTGTGCAAAGGGGCTATAGAAAAGGTGCCGCCTTCTCTGAGCGAGTCAGGCTTTTACAGCCGTTATTTTCTCGTACCCAAGAAGGACGGAGCCTTCAGACCTATCCTAGATCTGAGACATTTGAACAAAGTGCTTGTGAAAAGACCGTTCAGAATGCTAACGACCAGGAAAATCCTCGCGCACGTTCGCCCGAGGGACTGGTTTATTTCTCTAGATCTGAAGGATGCCTATTTCCAGATTCATATAATACCCCGTCACAGGCAATTTTTGAGATTCGCCTTCGACGGTCAGGTATATCAATACACCGTCCTGCCGTTCGGCCTGTCTCTAGCACCCCGTACATTTACGAAGTGCATGGACGCGGCGCTCGCCCCCTGAGAAGTCAGGGGCTGCGGATAATGAACTATCTGGACGATTGGCTGATTTTGGCACAGTCAGAGACAGAGCTGCTGTCTCACAGAACAGTGCTTCTCAGTCACCTGGAAAGCTTGGGTCTCACGGTCAACTGGACCAAAAGTTCACTACTACCCAGCCAGTCAATGTCCTTTTTAGGAATAGAACTGGACTCGGTGACCATGTCGGCTCGTCTATCGGCACAGCGCACGCTCCGTGTTCGCCACCTAGCCGCGTCTTTCCAGAAGGACAGCTTTCTCCCTTTGAAAACTTTTCAGAGGATGTTGGGTTGTATGGCATCAGCTGCAGCGGTGCTCCAGCTGGGCCTACTGCGCATGCGCCCGCTCCAACGCTGAATGCTCGCGCGTCCCGCCGAGCTTAGGTTTCTGGCAGTCAGAAAATCAGAGTGACTCAGACCTGCATAGCGGCTCTGCAGCCCTGGTTAGTGGCCGACTGGTACCAGCTGGGAGTGATGATGGGAACCATCTCTTATCGGAAAGTTATTTCAACAGACGCGTCCAACTGGGGTTGGGGCGCGCTGTTCGAGGGCAGACCGGTCTTCGCCCAGTGGTCAGACCAAGAGAGGTGTTTTCACATAAACTGTCTGGAGATGATAGCGGTCGAGAATGCGCTGAAGCGCTTCCTCCCGTTCATACAGGACCAACATGTTCTTGTCCGCTCGGACAACATGTCTGTGGTATCCTATGTAAACCGTCAGGGCGGTGTCAGATCCAGAAATCTCTGCAATCTGACGGAACGCCTCCTTATTTGGTCCCAGATGCACCTGCGCTCGCTGAGGGCAGCGCACGTGCCTGGCCATTTGAACGACGGCCCAGACAAACTGTCCAGGGACAACGTTCCCCCAGGGGAATGGTCCCTGCACCACCAAACGGTCCAGAAACTGTGGCACCTATTCGGCAGGGCGGAAGTCGACCTATTTGCTTCGAGAGACAACGCTCAATGCCCGACGTTCTTCTCGAAGGACGAGGACGCGCTGGCCCAGGTTTGGCCCAGCCTCCGGCTATATGCTTTCCCTCCGGTCTCTCTGTTACCACAGGTGATCTAGAGAATCAGGGAAACGCGCCACTCGGTGCTCCTCATAGCCCCGCGTTGGGAGAATCAGATTTGGTTCCCGGAGCTAGCACGGCTGTCACATACAGCTCCGTGGCCGATTCCGGTGAGGGCAGATCTCCTCTCTCAGGCTCGCGGCACGATCTGGCATCCCCATCCAGAGCGCTGGTCTCTGCACGCATGGTTGATCAACGGGTACTCGTTGCCCTGCCAGAAGGAGTAATGAACACGATCACGCAGTCTAGAGCCCCTTCCACGAGAAGGCTCTACGCGTCTAAATGGTCGGTGTTCTCTGGATGGTGCACCGACAGAGGTCTGGACCCACGGACATGCGGGGTGGCGCAACTGCTCTCCTTCCTACAAGAGCTGTTGGATAAGGGATGGTCCCCATCCACGCTCAAAGTATATGTGGCGGCCGTGGCAGCGTTCGCAGAATCGACGCACGGCCAGTCATTGGGAAGACATGAGTTGGTCATCCGCTTCCATAGAGGAGCTAGGAGGATGAACCCGCCGCGCCCCCCGTCGGTTCCCATGTGGGATCTTTCACTGGTCCTAGAGGCCCTGAAAGCTTTTCCCTTTGAACCACTGGACTCCGTGGGGTTGAAATATCTATCACTGAAAACCGTCTTTTTTAGGGCTGTGTTGAAAAAATCGATTCACCAATTCTGAATCGATTTTCATATTATTTTCTAAAGATCGATCCGTAACTCAGAGGATCGATTTAATAATAGGCTTACATTTTCCCCGTGAACTTTAACTTGCCGCGACTGGGAGATCCCTGTATGCGCATTGAAAGGCTTTCACTCAGCGCTCACACTGTTACAACAACGGGCTTTGAGTGAGTCATTCGTTCATTCAACGAACACGTTCAAAAAAGCTGATTCATTAAAAGAGATGTAATGAAACAAGGTGTTAATTATTTTTAACTTTGAGTTCCACTTTTCAAGGCTCAGCTGAGCAGCAATGCGTCGCATGGGTAACGCTGAAGCTGATGCTTCACTTATTAGAGACCAATATGGCATTGATTTCCCCGCGGCTTCCTCGCGCTGTGGAATGCTGACCAGCGCTGCTCCTGACGCGCATTTATGGTAAATACCCGTGACGTGAACGTTAAAAGGATGATACGACAAATATTTCGCTTTCCTTTGACACGGCAACCTTTTTCACGAATACAGATGACTTCAAAGACAGACGCAGGTAATCCGCACGCGCTCTGCCGATCTCTCTCATTCACTGTCTGTGCGAAGCCTCTGTAGGCTACACATCACTACGATAAACAGTCTTGTTTGTGATCATTATGAACTTGTTTAACATTCAATACACATGCATGAAGTTCAAAACAAGCAGTTAAATGTCTATAATAGCCTAATAGTATCAATATGTTGCATAACTACAGTCCTGCAATTCAGGTAACAGCTGGAAAAAACAAAAACACTTATCTAAATCTCGAAAATCGGATCAGATCGGATCGGATCGAATCGAATAATGATAATCGATTCAAGATCTTGAGAATCGGAATCGAATCGATTCTTGAAATTTGAATCGAAACCCAGCTCTAGTCTTTCTGACTGCACTGTCGTCAGTAAAACGTGTGGGGGACCTCCATGCGCTGTCTGTCAGCGCGTCGTGTTTTGAGTTCGGGCCGAATGACTCTAAAGTCATCCTCAGACCTAGACATGGCTACGTTCCCAAAGTGATGGGCACTCCGTTCAGAGCGCAAGTTATCTCGTTGTCAGCTCTCCCAGCATCTGACAGCGAAAGTGATGTGAACCTCCTCTGCCCTGTCAGAGCGCTGAGGTTTTACATTACGCGCTCCGCCTCATTCAGGCGTTCGGAACAGCTGTTTGTTTCGTTCGGTGGGTGCACCAAAGGTCTCGCCTCCTCGAAACAGAGCCTGTCCAGATGGATAGTGGACGCTATAGCAGCCGCTTACACGTCAAAAGGTCTGCAATGCCCTCTGGGCATCAGGGCTCATTCCACGAGAGGCGTGGCCTCTTCGTGGGCATGGTCCAGTGGAATTTCTATCCATGACATATGTGTAGCGGCGGGCTGGAGCTCCCCGTCTACCTTTGTCAGGTTTTATAACCTAGAAGTTCCTGCCTTGCAGGCTAAACTGTTGTTGGTTTAAAGGAGAGGTGTATTCTGCCCAGACCTCCTGCTCAGATCACTCTCACTCGACTCAGCTCTCCTGGTTGAGCTGCACTAAGTGGGGTATGTGCCATGTGCCTATACAGACCGGCGCGCTGCTCTGTATTCCCTATGTGTGCTTATGTACAAGTGATGGCCCGCGTGGCTGGCCACCTTATTCTCCACCTTATAGGGTTTCCCTGAAAGTTCGGGGTCTCATGGTGGATGCTTGGCGCGCACGGCGTTGACAAAGTGTTCCCGTAGCGTAAGCTAAACTTACGCAATACGAGAGAACCCCTCGTAAGAGAACGATACTCGGTTACTAACGTAACCTCGGTTCTCTCTAGAGAGGGAACGAGTGTTGCGTAACCGGCCGTGCTCGCGCCACGAGCGACTTCGCTTCAGTTGTCGAAAAACCAGGGAAGTCAGCCTACAGCCCCTTCTTATATACGCTAAGCCACGCCCATTCTGGCGGGCTGTGACGCTATGAAGGCGCGAGCGCCCTTCATTGGGTGTGACGTCACGCGGGGCTCACTGGTAGGCTGCAGCAGTTGCCAGCAGGGCAGCCAATGAGCACGTGAGATGGCCTGCTCTAGGTCTGCTAGCTGCTGCACTGCGTTGACAATGAATACAAAATTAAGGATAATTTTTTGGCTTCAATATCTCGAGAAGATGAATCTTTCCCGTAGCGTAAGCTAAACTTACGCAATACTCGTTCCCTCTCTAGAGAGAACCGAGGTTACGTTAGTAACCGAGTATCGTTTTGCTAAGAAGCTGCTCCTGATGAAAACAGGATCGGTACCATCTATTCGTGTTCCTGCAGCTGCTCCAAAAGAACTGAAGTGAGTGTAACGTTTTATTAAACTTTATATTAATATTTATATTAATCCTTGTAAATCGCTAGCTGCACGCTTCACAATGAATGCGTCTAAGGTTTACACTCAGGGTACATTACGGCATGTTTTCTATGTATGACGTTCTCAATATAATGCATAATCCCACGTTTATACTGAACAACGTGTTATGGTTATTGTGTTATTGTGTTACAAACGGTGTACGTATAGAACAGAGGGGCGGAGTCAGCAAAGCTCATGATCATTTAAAGTCATATACACTGAAACGGCGTGCTGAAAACAGAGCTGTTTTTTACCAGGTAAAATAAGTGTTTTCTTACAATACTAATGAGAATTTTTAATTAAAGTATTTTACAAACTTTTAATTTAGAAAAGAATCATATTAGCTTGTACAAAAATGGTATTATATGACCCCTTTAAGTGTGCTATATTCATCAATTCTATATTCAGTATTTTATCTCACTCTGACTCAAACTGTGTTAATCACTTGACTATCAGTTCATCTACAAATTCTTTTAAATTATAGATCTCAACAAAAACAAAATGGATGATGCTGTAAATAGTTCAACCAAAAAATAAAATAAAATCTACCATCAATTACTCATCCTCATGTTGTTCGAACCTGTATCACAAAACAATTTTAGCATACAATGATAGTGAATGGGGAACGATGCTGTCAAGCTCCAAAAATGACATAACACCACCAATAAAAGCATCATAAAAGAAGTCCATACGACTTGTGTGTTTCAAGTTTCAAGCCTCAAGCAAAACGATTGGTTTATGTGAAAAACTAATTGAAATTTAAGTTAATAATGAGCTACGGTGGCCGAGAGAGCTCAACGTGCTGCAACTGAAGAAAACACATGCAAATAGAAAAAAACACATGCAAATAAAATAAAACGCATGCAAATAGAAAAAAACGTGTGCAAAAAGAAAAAAACTACTCACAACAAAATACTCACAACACCACCAAATACAGAAACGCGCTGTAAATAACACAGACCACAACGGAAATGTTTCCAGGGGAACCAAATAAGTGACAAACCCGGCTGGGATGTGCTGGCATAGATATCCATAAATCTATGATCAATATTCCAACGAGTTCCACGCTGCCTCAGCAGAGTAGGACTTTATAGTAAAGGAATATTGCAGCTGCCAGTCTCTGCTTTAACCGAGGAGTTCAAGTGTGCCAAGGTCAGACTGGAAATGACCTTAGTAGAGTCACGCTACAAATGTGTAAGGGAGGCAGCCCCTGTGTTAAAAACTGGTAGAAAGTGGTCAGCAAAGAAATCTGTAGTAGAGGCAAAGGCTGCCCTTCAAATTAGGGATATCGTGGGACAGGTACAGCATGGAAGAGGGGGTTTTGGGCTCAGTTTAGCTCCTCCTAAATGGCACAAGGCAGGCCCAGCTCAAAGGAGGAAGCTGGTAGTCAACGAGGTGCGACAGCAGGAGGAGAGGATGAGGTGTATAAAGGCCATTTCCCAGGCCAAGCAGGGAGAGTGGATGAGATGGGAGAGTGTGGAACAACGTAAGATGGGCTGGCAAGACCTTTGGTCAATGGAAGAGAGTAGGATCAGTTTCCTTATTAGGTCAACATATGATGTTCTCCCATCACCGCAGAACCTAAACCTCTGGGTAGGAGAGGATCCCTCTTGTCCTTTGTGTTCATCACCTGCCACATTAAGGCACATTTTGACAGGATGTAAGGTGGCTCTTAGCCAAGGTAGGTTTACTTGGCGCCATGACCAAGTACTGCGATGTTTGGCTTTAGCATTAGAAGGCAAGCGTAACATGACCAATAAGTTGCCACCTGTTCTAGCAAAACATTACACGCAGAAGACAACATTCCTCCGCCCAGGCGAGCAACCACCAAGAAAAGGTGTTAACACCAATTCTCGCCCAGGACAACTGGAAGCTGCTAGGGACTGGAAGATGCTGGCTGATCTTGACCAACGGCTTATTTTTCCACCTGAGATTGCCACCACTAACCTACGACCAGATATTGTTTTGTGGTCTGGATCAGCACGCATTGTTCAACTGATAGAGTTAACAGTGCCATGGGAGGATGCGGTAGATGAGGCATATGAGAGGAAGAAACTGCGGTATGCTCATCTGGCCACTGAAGCAGAACAGCGAGGATGGAGAGTCCAGGTTTATCCAGTGGAAGTGGGTTGTCGAGGTTTTGTGGCACACTCTACAACCCGGTTCCTCAGAGACATCGGATTCAGCGGCCAAGAGTTGCGTCGCACAGTAAAGAACTTATCTGAAGCAGCAGAAAGGAGCAGCAACTGGCTGTGGTTGAGACGGAAAGATTCTAGCCGCCACGCTACGGTTTCGTAGAATTCTTGAAAACTTGAAGAGTCTGTTGGTTTGTTTGTATACGTTCCTGTGGATATTGCGTGAATGACGGGTGGTTGGGCAGATATTGTGTTTTGCGGTAGGTGGTAAGCCATACGGAACCGTTGTCCACTGAAACTGCATATTAACGCACCAGTGGGGCTCGACAGCCTTAGTCAAACGGGTTGGCGCGTATGGTCGGGTTGCGGAGAGATTGTGAGATTGTGGTTAGGTCTCAGCAGCAGGAGGGATGTAGAGGTCAGTAAGCTGGGCTGAGTTGAGTGGGGGACGGAGGGGGGTGACACTGGGACGCCAGAGTCACTGTCGAGCCCTCTTGAGGTGTCGTGGGCTAGTCGACGAAACACTGAGGACGGAAGGTGCCCACTTGAAGACCCTAGAGATGTCCCCTACTCGGTTCAATCCAGACGGTTGTCGTGCTGGTCCTGTAGGTGCAGCCGTCGCGTGCGCTAACGTGCCAAGTACACTGCTGCCGTTAACGCCGGACAGAAGGGGAGTCACACCACCATATGGAAAGAAGCGTAAATGGATGGAGAAGCATAGTTTACTGTAAAGCTACGTCTTAGTTTTGCTTATCTTGGCGAAAGCCGAGTACAAATCAGCATGAAGTTTTAACATCTACTCTCGTGTAATGGAAATCATGCGTGCTGGTGCTTACAGCTTAAAATTATACTTTATTTATTTATTTATTTATTTATTTGTGCAAAACATACAGAGATTACATTTTTTATGAGATACAACTTGTATACAATGTACAAAATGTATTAACAATATGTTCAATGTCATCAGAATACAAATGAGAAATAAAAAAAGATGAAGAAAAACATGAAGGAAACATATTTATCTATACATCAGTTACACTGTACAAATTGTTTCATGTTATTACATTTTCATAAAGAAAAGTTTCGTAAGAAATGTTAGGTAATGTAGGGTCCAAAATTTTAAAGTTGAGACACACAGATATATAAAGCATATTTTAAAAGCTTTTTTGTAAACTAAAAATAAAAATGTATTTATATCCGTTATGTTAACAGCATTATATTTCTGTCGTAAGACCAGCTGATGCGTTGTCATGGGAACATCCCAGGTGAAAATAATGAGGAAATTACGTTGTCTTTCGTTGCTCCATCAAGTTTATTTTATTTTATTTTATTTATTTATTAAGAAATTAATACTTTTATTTAGCAAAGATCCATTACATAAATCAAAAGTGACAGTGAAGACATTTATAATGTTGCAAATAACTTCTTTTGAGCTTCCCATGTATTAAGGAAAACTGAAAAAGGAAGCAGCGCAATATTAATATTATTCAGCACAGCTGTTTTCAACATTGATAATAATAAGAAATGTGTCATGAGCAGCAAATCAACATATTAGAATGATTTCTGAAGGATCATGTGACACGGAAGATGATGTTGAAAATTCAGCTTTGCATAAATGACATTTTAGAATATATTCAAATAGAAACGGTTATTATAATTGTAATAGTTTCACGAGTTCACGCGTACATGAAATCGGATGTAGTAATTTATGCGTATTTGGCGTGCTGTCCGGGAGAGGGCTCTGAGCTCGAAATTTGTCCCGAACCCAGAGTACTCCCTCTTTTACTAGGATAGAAACCAGCCGAGAGTGAGGTGATGGGGTGGTGGAGGAATGCTGTGAAACTGTCATGGGACAGAGGTGAGGGAAGGCTATTTTTATTCCGGCTTCCTCTTGTGCTGATTGGTTGATTACCTGAACGTGCCCCTCCTGAACTTTGTTACATAAAACTTCATATTTAACAATATTACAATTTCTACTGTATTTTGATCAAATAAATGCAGTCAAGCATAAAATCCTTTCAAAATCATAAAAAAAAATAACGACCACAAACTTTAGAACAGTAGTGTAGATTAGAAAGTAAATCAGTCACACGCTTATTTTCTCTAGCTCAAGACTACAATGAAAAAGTGAAAAAAGCTTTTCTGTATGACCATTAAGATCAATAGACCTGCAACAACCAGAAGCAGCCAAAGGCTTAAAGCAGAAAAAAATATTTTAAAAAACTCACTCCGAGTCACATCCTGCCAAAAAGTGAAAATTCAGGGCATCACTCCATGTTTCTGCCACTCATGGCCTTCCAGCATCACACTTTGACTTGCAAGAGACCTGTGAGTAAAAAAAAAAAAAAAAAAAATACAGGAATGATGCTGTTTTACCCCTCTCCTGCTTCCCTCTGCCCCTTCTGTTTCTGTCAGACTCGGAGGTTCACAGGAAATAAGGTGACAGGCTCTGACACACGGCCTCTCCAGCATGTGTGTGTGCTGCAGCTCCTGACTAAATATGTGTGTGTGCCATCATGCTAGCCGGGTTTGTGGGTGCTGTCAGAGCCCAGCATATTGTGCAACAAGCCGCTGTTTTGCCAAAGACAGAAGAGGAGATGACACAAGGTGGGGGGTCTTTTCTCAGCACAGGGGTCTGTTCTCGGGCCTGGGGCTTCGCGGGTGTACAAACAGTCAAATGACTCAGACTCTGCTTGCGTTAACAAGCAATCTGGAGGTCCTCCTTAGCACCAACACAAACAGAGAAACTCTCATTTAACTCCTGATTAGACCCCTCTGATTCCCAACAACGTCACGCTGAGAGGCTGCGGATAATTGTGGGTCAATCACAGCGCGGGACATCTAAAAATACAGCTTTACCACCAGCCTCTGATGCTGACATTCAGGCTGAGCGTGTCACGAAGAAGCTTGCTCTCTGCTGCCAGGTGGCACAATGGGGATCCAGGAGGAGTTGAGAGAGCCGCAGAGACATCGGGGGTTGATTTCTTCACACCGGCAGACAGGGAACGTTGTCCATCTGTCTCTCAGAGAGACAGAAGAAGCTTGGCACAAAGCTACAGAAAGGCAATGGCCGCATGAGATAATGAGCGCAGATGTATGAACTTTTATAAGGAAACACGGGGTTTGCTCACAGGTCTGAGATATACAGTAGGGACTAGCTATCACACTTCTTTTCTGTATAGGTACATATCTTAAAGTCTTGGCTATTTCCAAGATTATTGCTTCCGAAGAAAAGAAAATTTCCATGTTTCATTTACAGTACACACACTGCCATTTAAAAGGTTTAGCTCAGTAATATTTTTTTCTCTCTCTCTCTCTCTTTTTTTTTTTCTTTTTTTTTTTTGAGGAGGCATTAAAGGGGACCTATTATGCCCCTTTTTAAGAGATGCAAAATAAGTCTCTGATGTCCCCGGAGTGTGTGAAGTTTTAGCTCAAAATACCCCACAGATCATTTTTTATAGCATGTTAAAATTGTCACTTTTTGGGGGTGAGCAAAAATGCGCCATTTTTGTGTGTGTCCCTTTAAATGCAAATAAGCTGATGCCTCTGGGAGAAGAGGGCGGAGCTTCAAGAACTCCTGCTCCGCTGTCAGGACGCACTGAAAATATCTGAAACTCTCGGGTTCAGTTCGACCCGGAGTCGGACAATAATGCCTATGCTGCATGGAGATAGAACACGTATAGTTTAGTTTAATTACGAGTAAAACTTCATATTATATTACAATGCAAAAACAAAGCAAAAGAAAACACACATTTGTTAAAATATTAAATAATTGTATATTACAAAAGTATGATTATGTTGGTATTTTAGTTTGGTATTTAAAAAATAAATAAAATAAAAAATGTGAGTATTGTGTTTGAAACCAGCATACAAAACTCACATTTCTATAATTTGTGATTTCTGACTCAAAACCTTACACTAAAACTACCATTGTGATTTTAATAAAACATCACAGCAGCATTACAAATGAGCATGATTGCAATTACGAATTATAGTACTAGAATAGCATATCTTCACAGGAGAGATGTGAATTTGATTTACACACCATTTTGACTGTCACCTCTTATACACACCTTTTTGAAACCGTACCGCTGCTTCATTTGTATAGTTTCTTAAAGCTGCTCTTCTCTACCTATTTGTAATGATTTGTGTGCAGCATACACAAAAACCTGCCACAAGCTTATTTCTTAAGAGATTTCCCTACCATGAAAAGCCCTTTGTGGCATCTCTAATTATATATCTGTTGTCCTCACGTGTCTTTTATCCCTGTTGATACACTGCAAGACACTTTTCATAGCTTCTTTGTCATTCCATTCTATGCTTGACTGAACATTTTTTCAGACTCTAATTTCTGCAGCAATTTTAGACACCTTGCCCAAGGAAAATTTTCTCAGTGCGTGGCATCAAAATAGAGGCAAACTTCCTACTGGATTTGCATCAGGCTGTCAGACGCTGTTGATGGATGACAGAGGGAGTGAAAGGCCAGACGGATCTTTTACATTGCAGCGCTCAGACTTCTTCAGACTTCTTTCAAAATCTCTTGAAAGTGCACGTCAACTGAGTACACAAGAGCCCAGAACGAAGATGTTAAATTGTGCAGAATGTTGTGGCCTACTTGAGCGCTACTGTGAACAAAATGACAAATTTAGACCATAAAAATTATTTATTTGTCACTGAGATATCACAATATTACATAACATTCAGTATTTGCCAGATTTAAGTGAAGTTGACGATGTGTAGCCTATTTATTACAGTGAAACAATTGAAAAGTGCTCTTATATATACTTTTAAATAATACAATTATTCTATGCACAAAATATAGTCTCACCACAAGGGATGATATTGACTCCCAAATTCGATTATATTCAGCATGAGGAATGAACGCCGTTGGGGAACCATAATAAATGTAGCGCATTCATACTCGAGCATGTAGGTTAGCATAACGTGATTGTGATCATTTGACTTCCTGTCATCCAAGGACTCAACATTACATCTTCTAAATGACCGTAAAGCCCCATTCAATTTCCCTGACCTCCTTCTAACCCCTCAAACCTCCAGCCACAGCTCACCGTTAGCAGTGTGTCGCAGCTGCGTGCCGCCCAGAGCTGGAACAGTTTAACACTGCCTGCTAACTGCCATCGCCAACGAAACCCCAAATCCCTGTGAGTATATCCTTCACCACCTCTGCACTGAGAGATTTTCTTTTCATCTCAAAGACTTAAACCTGTTGTTCTTTGATCTGTACCTTCCCTCCTCACAGTGAGAAACTTGCCATGCCTGTACATGTCTTCTGTGAGAGTGAAAATGACTTGAATGCCAACTGTATGATTGATTACATGTGAGGAGAGTCAGGCAAGGCTGCATTTTTAGCATCAAGGCAACAACAGATATGCATGTTTTCAAATGACTCGCTCATGGTGCAGTAATATGGAGAACATGGTCTGAAAGCTGGCTTATTTCAGTTGGGGCACATGAGAGGACGTATATACACAGATAAAAGAGGTTGTTCTAGTGAATACTTTTCATTATGCATGGAGGGAACCCTGTCTGAATAGCAAACCTTCCTCTGTCAGAGTAATAACAATGTATTGTTTCTACTACAAATCAACCTTGGCGACTGCAAGGGAACATTGCCATCCACTTCCATTGCGTTGATGTATAGCTATGGGAGGACATGTACCCTGATGGTGCACTAACATATACTGCAGTAGGACATATTCATATATTAGCATTGCTTAGAAACAACATTGCTATTGGATTTAAGGATTTTCCAAAGATATAAAGACAGTTATGTATAAAGATCCATTTAAACTGTGAGAGAAAAATGAAATGTGACATTACAAAGAATGTTTCTAAAATTAAATAATTGTGTTTTTATTTGTCATTGCACTAAAGGTAAAACTATATTTATTAAAATATAATCTGGAAAAAGCAACGCAAAAACTCCATATGAAGAGTTCAGATGCAAAAGCCTCTAAGTGCCATTTGAAATTTTCTTCTAGAATGATCATTTTTATCAAGCTTGTGAGTTCAGTAATTTCACTTAAATGACAATTAATAGGTAATCTTCATTGCCATTTAAGTGAAATTACTGAACTTAAATATACAAGCTTGATAAAAATTATCATTCTAGAAGAAAATTTCAAATGGCACTTAGAGGCTTTTGCATCTGAACTCTTCATATATATATACAGTCTTAACCAGATACAATTTTTGATATTTTTTACTAGTGGGTGGGTTCATTTATGTAAGTGAAGATAGCAAAATAAAGTAAACTGCGAAATATTATACTCAAAATTTCTTCATACAGTGGACTACCAGTAAAATGTATAAAAGATTTGGGACCAAAAATTATTCAGACACTTTGACCTGACCATGTTTTGCTTAGGTGTTTTTTCTTTAATTGCTAATGCGACCTTTTTACACCACAGACTGAACAAAATTAAGCATTAAAGGAGAACTCCGGCGCAAAATGAACCTTTGGTCTAATTACACATTGTTACCTAGTCAACCGTTATCTGAGATTTGTTTTCATGATTATCGAATGTAAATAGTTTTATCTCTACAAACAGTTTAGCCTATAAAGCTAGTATAACGCTAGTATATTGGGCATAGTGTAATGACAAATAAAAATCGCTTGTTAATACCACTAACAAGGCTCAAAATAGCCCCACACTAACACGGTAGCATAATGAGGGTCCCTACCTTCAAACCAAAGCATTGAGAACTTTGTCAGTGTCCAGACAGTTTAATAAGAAGATATTTTAAACATAGTCAACTTCGCGTATACATGCAGAAGCCATCTTTGAAAAAGAGTCTCTACCAGTCGATCTACGAACGCCGATCCAAGTGCGCTGGTGAGAATGTGAACAAGCTATAAGTTGTGATAAGGTGAGCGCGAACAGCAGGCTTGGATCGGCGTTCGTAGATCGACTGGTAAAGACTGTATTTCAAATATGGCTTCTGCCTGTATACACGAAGTTGACTGTATGTTTAAAATATCTTCTTATTAAACTGTCTGGACACTGACAAAGTTCTCAATGCTTCGGTTTGAAGGTAGGGACCCTCATTATGCTACCGTGTTAGTGTGGGGCTATTTTGAGCCTTGTTAGTGGTATTAACAAGCGATTTTTATTTGTCATTACACTATGCCCAATATACTAGCGTTATACTAGCTTTATAGGCTAAACTGTTTTTAGAGATAAAACTATTTACATTCGACAATCATGAAAACAAATCTCAGATAACGGTTGACTAGGTAACAATGTGTAATTAGACCAAAGGTTCATTTTGCGCCGGAGTTCTCCTTTAAGACCTAAATTGGTATTATCTAATACTTTTTTATTATCTGTACTTCATTTTAACAGCTGACAGCTATTCAACCGAATTCATTTGTGAGACAGTCTAACAGAAGGATGGCCAAAACCAGTGAAATATCAACTGATTTGAAGTTCTTGTCATATTTTATTACCATTTTCTAAACTATAGCGAATAAACTGTGATAATGTGAGAAACGTTGAAGGTGTCTGAATAAATTTTGGTTTGACTGAATGAAAAAATGTCGCTTTATTTATATATACTTTATTTTGATAAGCAACATGTCAACTAAGTCTCATTATAGTATTAGTAGGCTGTTAGGTTAGAGTTAGGTGTTAGGGTTCGGGTAAGTAGAATAAGTTGACATGTAGTTGCAAAGTTACTTATAGACAGTAGAATGTCTGTTGTGGGAGCACCAAAATAAAGTGATACCAAAAGCAATAATAGCCACTGAGCCCTTATGCATGCATTATATTGAATGAGGTCACCAATAATTCCATCTGTAGTATCACAAAACTAGGGCAGCCAAACACATTGACAAGATGACAGCCGAGCTCAACTGAGACCATAATAAAAGAAATGCCACTTTCATGTCACTCTTTTGTGTTGTGTAAACTATCCAATATGTGAGCATGTTACAGGCACAGGGATTTCTATGATGAATACGAGGTTTATGGTTATCAACGCAGTTTAATCAAGAGACTTTGAGAGAGATGAAGGCAATCTTCCACAGAGGGCTGAGAGATGTGGCTCATGGGAGTTTGAGACAACAGCGAGAGAAATCGTGATGTACGGCAATGCAGGCCTCTGGAAACTGTCGGCATGGAGCTGAAGAATAACTGGATGGTAATGGGGGAGGAATTAATCTCTTTTACCTGCAATAGATTTTCCAAGAAACCAATTCAGCTCCACATTTGAGCTTGCCTTGTGGAAACAAGGCCATGAGGCTGAGATGGAGTCAGTACAATGCAGAGAAAATCATTACTGAGGAACTGGGTGTTGAAAAAAAATACACTCAGTTACTAGATTGTTTACTCTTTAACTCCACTGTAGATCAAGTTTCCATTTCAGGAGGCATCTGTTGTTTTCTTCCATGCCAGTTGGGTCGAAAGCTAGATGGCTGCAATAAACTGCTTTTAGCTTAGACTGTGAGAGAAGCACTGTTTTTAAAAGAGGGTAAAATACCAAGTTCAAATAGAGGGACTCTGGGTTTTGACTGGGGCTCAGTTTTAGATAGCGTCCCCTGACAGTTGAGATACGAGTGCTTTGATGTGCCAGAACTGTCAACTCTGACGCTCATCTAAAGACTTTTAACTGAAGTCCAACGAATTCAAGTCAGCCATCAAAGCTGCTGTCTGTTTGGGAAAAGCCCAAGAGTGCTAAAGAGAAGCTTTGAGAAGGACTAAATCAATGGCATAAAGCTGTGCTATAATCGATATAAGACACATCCTGAGAGTCTAAGGAAAGCCTGACGAATAACTGGAATAAAATTTCCATGACCTCTTGCATTCAAATTTTAGTATGAGGTCATTCAAATATTTTGGCGCCAATTGAAGTAACCTTAACCTGACTTTACATTCATCACTTTAAAAATGTAACGCTTGTTGGCAATGTTAAAATGCTTCAATTTGTCTGTATAAGGCTGCACTACATGAAATCTGTTAAGAACATTTGTCATCATTTTCCTGACAATTAAGTGTATTACTGTAAACATGTCATGTTATTGATTTATTGATTTCTTTATAGTGAGTATCGTTTAACTATACTATCACTCATAAAAAGATTAGCTATGCAATCTCCCACAATGCAACACTGTGATCTGTAGAACTAACCAATCCAATCAATCCACCCATGTTTATCCACCTTATTTTCTAAGTTATTTTCTGTTAATGTGAGAGACTTTCGATTCTAAACTAATAACAAAGTAAAACTATTTGTGCTACCAACCAGTGTGTTTATGATTCTTATTAAAAATAATATGATAACAAACACCAAAATATACATGTAAATGGTAAATATAAAATCAACCCAAATAGTATGGTAAACGACCCATCAGGTAAAACAGAAATTTTAACACAAAAATGAGTTTTATCCAGTAAATATGACTGAATTGAGTAAACAATCACAATTTATCAGTCACTACTGCTGAAACATTTATTCAACTCACTACATGAGTACTGCAATTTATGAATATTATTAATGTGCTTTGTTCCTCTCACGTTTGTAGGACTCAAACAAGCGATTAAATGAACTAGCACAGCGGGTTGGTTTTTTGATGAAAATGCACATTCTGCGGCAACTGCTAAAAAGCACTTCACTGTGTTCTAACAGGGAAGAAATTACATTCAGAGCACAATAATTAAGAGCAGCCAATGGCATTTATTATAGTCTGTTCTCTCTTGATTTAAGTGCTTCAAGGCCAAGTCGTCAACTGTGATTCTATTTCCACTGCACAAAATAGAAACAAAACCAAAAAAGTGAAGGAAAAGGAGTGTAACAGGCCTGAAACCTCCCTCAGGTAAACAATGTGAATCTCCCCATCACAGCTGCAGACGCACACCTGCGTGACGCATTTCATTGGTTCCTTTCATGTGTGTGTGTGAGTGTTGAGAGAGAGACTCAGTAAGTGGGGTGAGAGAGTAGAAAATGGAGAAGGGAGAAGAGTGAGGCTCTTGCTTCACTAGTTTCACAGAATGACTTGCTCTCACCGTAATGTGTTCCTCACTGATATGTTCCCACTCAGGTTAGCAATAATTCACCCCCTCGTACTTAAACTTTCATTCAGAACCCCATTTTGTTGGATCACACATCCTATCTGTAACCTCCTTGACTTCATAGTTGCTATGAAATGTTTTCTCTTTGAACAAATACGCAAATATATCTGCCGTACTGTCAGGCTGTGATGAATGGTGTTTATGAAATCAAAAGGACCCCATTTACCTTCCTAAAGCACATTCCTGGCCTTAATGTGCACAATATATCAGTGCATGCTATTCCAAGGAGAAAAACCGATCAGAGTCCCATTCTTTGCTGGCTACTGGTAATGTTAATAGCAAAACAGTTATTGAAACATTTTAAATTACTGTTGTAAGTAATTCCTTTCTAATCTAGAATCTTGCCAAATGTTAAATGCCGGTAAATTCTACCCTTCAAAAAAAAGTAATACTTTTATTCAGTAAAGATGCATTAAACTGATCAAATGTGACAGTAAAATGTTTACAATATTAAGCATAAAGGATTAAATCAATGCGCTCTATAACGACTGCATATATAGGGCATAGATCCGTAAAAACTGAAGAAAAACAGCACATGCAAAGCAGACATATTTAACAATATTAAGCAGCACAACGGTTTTCAACATTGATAAGAAATGTTTCTTGAGCAGCAAATCCGCATATTAGAATGATTTCTGAAGGATCATGTGACACTGAAGACTGGAGTAATGATGCTGAAAATTCAGCTTTGATCACAGGAATAAAAACACACATAAAATATACACTCACCGGCCACTTTATTAGGTACCCCATGCTAGTAACGGGTTGGACCCCCTTTTGCCTTCAGAACTGCCTCAATTCTTCGTGGCATAGATTCAACAAGGTGCTGGAAGCATTCCTCAGGGAGTTTGGTCCATATTGACATGATGGCATCACACAGTTGCCGCAGATTTGTCGGCTGCACATCCATGATGCGAATCTCCCGTTCCACCACATCCCAAAGATGCTCTATTGGGTTGAGATCTGGTGACTGTGGAGGCCATTTTAGTACAGTGAACTTATTGTCATGTTCAAGAAACCAATTTGAAATGATTAGAGCTTTGTGACATGGTGGAAGTAGCCATCAGAGGATGGGTACATGGTGGCCATAAAGGGATGGACATGGTCAGAAACAATGCTCAGGTAGGCCGTGGCATTTAAACGATGCCCAATTGGCACTAAGGGGCCTAAAGTGTGCCAGGAAAACATCCCCCACACCATTACACCACCACCACCAGCCTGCACAGTGGTAACAAGGCATGATGGTTCCATGTTCTCATTCTGTTTACGCCAAATTCTGACTCTAACATCTGAATGTCTCAACAGAAATCGAGACTCATCAGACCAGGCAACATTTTTCCGGTCTTCAACTGTTCAATTTTGGTGAGCTCTTGCAAATTGTAGCCTCTTTTTCCTATTTGTAGTGGAGATGAGTGGTACCCGGTGGAGTCTTCTGCTGTTGTAGCCCATCCGCCTCAAGGTTGTGCGTGTTGTGGCTTCACAAATGCTTTGCTGCATACCTCGGTTGTAACGAGTGGTTATTTCAGTCACTGTTGCCCTTCTATCAGCTCGAACCAGTCTGGCCATTCTCCTCTGACCTCTGGCATCAACAAGGCATTTCCGCCCACAGAACTGCCGCTCACTGGATGTTTTTTCTTTTTCGGACCATTCTCTGTAAACCCTAGAGATGGTTGTGCGTGAAAATCCCAGTAGATTAGCAGTTTCTGAAATACTCAGACCAGCCCTTCTGGCACCAACAATCATGCCACGTTCAAAGTCACTCAAATCAACTTTCTTCCCCATACTGATGCTCGGTTTGAACTGCAGGAGATTGTCTTGACCATGTCTACATGCCTAAATGCACTGAGTTGCCGCCATGTGATTGGCTGCTTAGAAACTAAGTGTTAACGAGCAGTTGGACAGGTGTACCTAATAAAGTGGCCGGTGAGTGTATATTAAAATAGAAAAGTTATTTAAAGTGTAATAATATTTCATTATATTACTGTCACTGTATTTTTGGTCTTTAGAGACTTCTATCAAAAACGTATATTTTTGTATATAGTAGTGAATGGTAGTGTAAATGTAATGAGGATACAGCATATTAAGAGATTACATATAAAGGTCTTTTGAGTTCTCTTTCATCATCTCGTTTCGAGATCCACCTATGGGAAGGGCATCCGTACCTGACCTCTGCAGAAGCATCCAATTGCACCAAGTCTGGCTAACAGACAGAAGCGCGCAGCCAATGCCAGGTGAGGCCACACCCCCTTACCTACGGGCATATCACAGCTGGGCGCGCTGCTATTCCTCAGTTGACATTCGCTTCTCGCGATCTCTGCATTGACACAGTTCGGTTGGATTAACGTTACGCTGCTCACTTTCGAGTCTTCAGGAGGACATATCGCCAGATCAGCCTCCGCCAGACGTGAGTGACAGTCGTTTCTTCAGCCTATCCGCTGTGTTTTTTGCATCCGGAGCCGCCCGAGCTCTCGCTGTCCTTCACCTGCTCCTCCTTTACATGGCTGCCCGCCACGGATTTTTCCGAGTTCTTCACCGCTGGCCCACCCATGGCTATGTGACCGTCTAAACAGCCGCTTCCCCCGGGGAACAGCCTATCACGACGAGCCTGCCCGGCCGCGTGTGGTGCTCTCATCGCCGCTATAAGGACCCTCTCGTTCTGCGCGGTCTGCTTGGGCTTAACACGCTCAAGCTTTGGAGAACCCGGGGAATTGTGGTCATTGTAATTGCTGCCCATGTAGCTTTTACTAAGCCGGCTTTTAGTTGCACGACACAGCGCGCCGTGCTCGGCCTTTCTGACTCGGAGGAGAGACACGGTGATGATGACGCGCTACCGGGGGACTCCCGGAGCGCCACCTCTCTAAAATATTTGAGCTGACATCAGCCCAATCCGCATTCCCTGAAGAGGACATCTTCGCGGGAAAACCTCACTCTCGTTGACGAACCGGTCGGTTCCGGCGACGGGGATGACGCGGTCCTTTTAGCGTTCCCTAGGCTAGCGTTCACGCGGCTTTGCCTCCGTCCATCCTCCTGGAAGTTTGTGAGCGAGCGGCCGTTCGTCTCAACATTGTGTGGCCAGCTCCACAGAGCGCCACCGACCAGGATAGGAATATGTACGACGGGTAAACGCTGGGACCACCGCCCAGTCTGAACGGCTGGAGCGTCCCGCTAGACTGTTAACACGGTCTCACCCACGGGCCTTGATTTGTTACGATTACGTGTTGAGGTTTTCAATTTATGCCTTCCTAGGAAGGCGGTCCCGAACGCAAGCGGCCTGCCTGTTGTTCGACCATTGGGAGTAACGTTAACTAACAGGGTCTCCCACCTACGGTCGGTTAATCCCCTCTCGTGGCTGACCAGCCCGTATGTTAGTGGACGTTGTGTGTGTGTGTCCCCTCCCCCCCCCCCCCCCCCCACAACAACAAGTTACGGGGGAGGGGGCTGTCGTGAGGGAAAGTACATAGCAGTGTTACCACACCGCACGCACTTGGTTCTCCTCACCCAGTTATTAAAGGCTTCGGCCCCAGTGTTTCCCAACACAAAACACACACATTACTAAACAACACATTTGATAAACGAATCAAATGAATTCGTGCAGATTTATATATCTGCCAGCGGCAACATAGAGAGCAAATCTCTCTGATCCCATGCATGTCGCCCTGAGTCCGTCCACAAGAGGTCGCCATTGCCTCATAAATCAACCAACTGGGCTCACACAGCTCAGTTGCGGCTGTCCAGCCGACGTGTTTTTAGTGGACGTTGTGTGTGTAAGGCCCCTGTGTTCCCCAACACAAAACACACGCATAACTAAATAACATAAAAAAATAATAATAAAAAAAACGCATTAAATAAATCCGTTACAGAGAGAGTATCTCTCTCCGCGGATATTATTTTTCTGCCTGCACTTGAGACTGCCCAGTTCATGTGTTCAGGAGATATGTGTTTTTCCCACTTTTGGGGGCACCTTGTGAGGGAAAGTTCAGCACAGTGGACACCACACTATGTTTCCCTCACTCTGTCAATAAAGGCTTCGGCCCCAGTGTTTGCCCAACACAAAACACACAAAGCTACGAATCAAATGAATTCGTTTTGGAGAGAAGACCTCTCTCCGCAAAGAAAACTTCTCACTGCAGAGAGAGGAAATCCCTCCAAACCCCTGCATGTCGCCTCTAGTGTTCCCACTAGATGGCGCCTTTGCATCACAAATGAACCAGCTGGGCCCATACAGCTCCGCTCCGGCCCGAGCGGGGGCGCTCGCGAGTCACAAAGCGGCTTGGCAAGCCGTTTCAGCGCCCGAGTGGGTTTTTGCGTACTGTAAGCCAGGGTTACAAGCTGCAGTTTGCAATAAAACCTCCGCATTTCAACGGCGTTCTCTCTTCTCACACAGAAGAAAACGCCTCACAAATTCTGAAAGAGGAAATTTCCTCCCTCCTAACAAGGGGGCGATTCAGATGGTGCCACCCAATCTGATAAACCATGGTTTTTATTCCTGGTATTTTCATGTTCCAAAAGGCGTGGCGCCCCCCCGCCCTATATTGGACCTTCGAGTGTTGAACAAACATTTGAGGAAATTCAATTTCAGAATGTGACACAAGCCTCTCTCGCCTGTGCCATAAAGCAGAACGACTGGTTCACATCAGTCGATCTGAAAGATGCTTTCTTTCACATAAGCATCTACCCTCCACACAGGAAATATCTTCGTTTCGCCTACCAAGGCGTTTGTTACGAATTCACAGTTCTTCCGTTCGGGCGCAATTTGAGTCCCCGAACTTTCTGTCTGTGTGCGGAGGTGGGCGTGGCGCCCCTGAGACTATCAGGGCTGAGAATTCTGACTTACTGGCTCATCATAGCCAAATCAAAGGAGAAGGTGTCGCTGGACACCGGCCGGGTGATCGCGCACATCACATCCCTCGGGTTCAAGGTGAATGCGAGCGACAACAATCTGACTCCCAGTCAGAATGTCATTTTCCTGGGCTTGGAATTGAACTCAGTCTCCATGCGAGCGCGTCTCTCTCAAGAGCGCGTTCGCTCGCTGATGGACTGTCTGTCTCAGTTCAGTGAAGGGGCGAGAGTACAATATCGCACATGCCTCAGGCTGCAGGATCTCATGGCTTCATCTATCTATGTTTTGCCATTGGTCTCCTGAGAATGAGAACGTTCACGAAATGGGTTTTGTACACTACATTTCAGCCCGATTTGCGATCTCTGCCGCTCGGTAACGATGACGCGCGCCTGCTCGGCGGTCTTGCGCCATTGAGAGAGCGAGAACTTTTACGCACGGGGAACCCCCCCTCGGGACGGTACGATGCAAAAAGTTTTGACGACAGATGCGTCCTTAACAGGCTGGGGAACCACCCAGGAAGGCAGAACGGTGAACGGTCTGTGGCTGAGCAGACTACGTTCAGCGCACATTAACTATTTAGAGCTTTTACTATTTGGAAAGCTCTGAATCATTTTCTGCCTTGCCTGCAGGGACATCCTGTTCTAGTACGGTGCGATAATACCACGGTAGTGGCTTATATCAACCGTCAGGGTGGCATGCGCTCGTCGAAACTCCACGCTCTAGCTTACAGGCTTTTGGTGTGGAGCAGACAGGTTTTTCTGTCATTACGCGTGACTCATGTCCCGGGCATTCGGAACAGAGGCGCGGATCTGCTATCGAGGGGAAACCCAATCCACGGGGATTGGCGTCTTCACCCGCAGATAGTGGAGAGGTTATGGATGAGATTGGACAGGCAGCCGTAGATCTTTTCGCCTCGCACGAAAATCACCATTGTCCTATGTTCTTCACGCTAAAGGACATGGACGCGCCCCTCGGGGCAGACGCACTGGCCCACCCATGGCCCAAAGTGCTGTCGTATGCTTTTCCTCCCCTGTGCCTGATAATTTTCACACTGGCCAGGGTGAGAGAGCACGGCCTGTCTCTCATTCTGATAGCACCCAGGTGGTCCAAAGCCCCATGGCTGGCAGAGATAATCCCTCTGTTATACGCCGAGCCATGGCGCCTCCCCCCTCGCACGGACATACTGTCCCAAGCCAACGGGGAGATTTACCACCCCCACCCGGACAGGGTGGCTCTCTGGGCCTGGCCCGTGAGAGGACGAACCAAAATGCACTGGGGCTCCCACCGCGTGTAATCGCCACTACTCAGAAGGCTAGGGCCGTTTCCACGCGATCCCTATATGGCTGTAAGTGGCAAGTGTTCGAAGGGTGGTATGATGGGCGTGGTTTCACATCTTATCAGTGCTCGGTGCCTGATATTTTGTGTTTCCTGCAAGACCTCATGGAAAGAGGCAGGTCCTTTTCCACTATTAAGGTCTACCTGGCTGCGATTTCAGCCTGTCATGTGGGTTTTGGGGCTCCACCGTCAGGCAGCACCCTCTAACCCGCAGATTTATGGAGGGTGCACGCCGCTCTTTGCTGGTCATCAGGAGATCTGTTGAATCTGTCCCAGAGTGGGACCTCTCCATGGTGCTGGAAGCGCGGTCTCTGTATCCTTTTGAGCCTCTGGGGAGTATTTCCCTTAAGCTGCTGTCCCTCAAGACAGCTTTGCTCTCGGCCGTGGCATCTGCTAAACGGTCAGTGAGCTACATGCACTCTCGGTTCACCCCTCGTGCGCCAAATTCTCCCTAAGTGGAGATAAGGTTTTCCTTAAGCCTAACTCGGCCTTCATGCCGAAATGCTTCCCTGCGTTCACGTCGGAGGTTTTGGAGCTATCCGCTTTTCACCCTCCACCCTTTGCCTCCCCGGAGGATCAGGGGCTGAATGCTCTGTGTCCCGTCCGTGCTCTGCAAGCATAATGACCAGGACCAGTGCTTTCCGCAAGAGCGATCAGCTCTTTGTTTCAAGGGCTCCCCTGCACAAGGGGAGTCCCATTTCAAAGCAATGCCTCTCACATTGGCTTGTGGACGCTATACTATGGCTTAGGAAGCAAAGGGAGTGCAGCCCCAAGGGGCATCAGAGCTCATTCCACAAGGGGCTTAGCCGCCTCTTGGGCTTTGTTCAGGGGAGTGCCACTGCAGGACATCTGCTCCGCGGCCAGCTGGGCCTCTCCTCATACCTTTGAGCGTTACTACCGGTTGGATGTCACCAGAACTTCGGTGGCACACTCGGTCCTAGGGGTAGGGTCCTCTTAGCCCTTTCCCACAGCCCCGTTTGGTTAACCAACGAGGAGTGAATGGGCCGGCTGGCCATGTTTATTCCTGTCACCAAGCATTCGCATTCCTTCTTGGGTTTAGCTATGTGCATTGGTGGTGCGGGGGCCATTATCATGCATGTGTCTCATGCATGTTTCATGCCCTGCTTGTCCACAGCAGTTAGCGTGGCGGAAAACTTGCAGGGTCATGTTTGTGGGACGTGTCAGGCACCGCCTCTCTGAGGTGACCGTCCTTCTCTGGCCTTCAGAACCTCACTGTGAGTGTATTGGGCAATCGGGGAGCTGTCCATGTCTCTCCCATAGGTGGATCTCGAAACGAGATGATGAAAGAGAACAATAGGTTACTGTCGTAACCCCGGTTCTCTGAAACATCGAGTGGAGAGATCCACCAGCTTTGCCCCGCTTGCCGCACGAGAAGCGAATATACTTACTGAGGAATAGCAGCGCGCCCAGCTGTGATATGCCCGTAGGTAAGGGGGTGTGGCCTCACCTGGCATTGGCTGCGCGCTTCTGTCTGTTAGCCAGACTTGGTGCAATTGGATGCTTCTGCAGAGGTCAGGTACGGATGCCCTTCCCATAGGTGGATCTCTCCACTCGATGTTTCAGAGAACCGGGGTTACGACAGTAACCTATTGTTTTTTAAGCTGCAAAAATAGAAGACAATGACATGGAATTCCCAATACATATACTCTAGCCATGTGTTCAGGAGCTGGACAAGGAGGTGAGGTCAAACCTAATTAAACACGAGCCCCTGGTGTCATAGCACAGAGGTGAGTGAGTCTGGATAGGTTGTTCTGCATGATCCAGTGGGACAGAACTCATCCAGATAACAGCTGCATGTGAAGAGGACGAGTGTGTGTCTCCTATAGGGTTCCTGATGAGGAAATCAGCAGCTGCCAGTGATCAAAGTGGAGCATCCTGTAAATTATTCATGCTGCTTTGAGCTGCTGAGTGTGTGTTTTTAAAGTTAGATCCTGGCTGGACTGGAAATAGCAAAATAATTTCTATGAACTTCTGCTAGTATGTAAATAATGCATTTGCTTGTTATTAATAGTTTAATGACGTTAAAACCGTTCAATGTTTTGTGCTTTTCTGTTTTGTGAACTAATAGGTGAGTCTCAAATTGTCCTGTTAGTATTTCAGCCGCGACTGTGAGTAAATAACCAAAGTCAAGCCCCTTTTCTTATCTTGGGTTAACTAAATAATGCCTGAAACTGACAGTGACTAAGGTAAATGTCAAAGATGCTGAAATCCACACCACCGTAAATTCTTATCATAACTGACATGACATTATTTAATAAACGAGTCTGATCGAGGTGCAAGAAAATCCGTCAAATCTTAATTAACCAAGTGTAGTGTTTGAGTCGTGCCAAGAACACAAAACTGTGCCCGGATCTAACACCTCTGCATGACATAATCGCTCTGTCCGGAGACTTACAGGATCCGCACATGAAAAAGACAAGCATGTGCGTCAGGCGTCGAGTTGCCCGCTGTTCATGCCACAACCTTCACATTTGTGTTGGAGGAAGATACAAAAATCTAATTTACTCAAATACAATTAAAACGTTTGATTTTAAGTCATTTCACTCATGAAAGACGGCTGATGTGATTCGTGCTATTGCATTCTGAATCATCTCTGCATTCAAGAGAGATATTTGCATTTACAGGAAAAATGCCTCTAAATGAAAAAAGAAAAAATTGAAGGGGGAATATAAGAGTCAATAGGAAAAAAAGTGCGTGCTAGTTCAAGAGATTGTCACGCTGAGAGCTCCAGCACAGAAAAGCCTGCTGAGACCCTCTGTGGTTCAGTGCTTGTATCTCTCTCCAGCTGACACCGCCCAACATTGTGTGGGTGGCTGCCTATCCCAGGATGCATTGCAGAAATAGGGTTTCACACTCCAAGGGCATACTTTCAAATTCAAATAACTTCTGTTAAAAGTTTTACTTTTTAGAGCGTTTGTGATCCCTGTCATTTGTTTATCTATGTTTCATAACTGACAATAACAGCAACTAGCAAAGAAAAATCCTAGCAGAGCTGCAATATAGAGCGAGAGAGAGTGAGGATTCGTTGAAAAGCTGAAGTTTAAAGAGGAAGAGAACTGGCCCTCAAGTGTCAGAACTTGTTTCTGCATATCTGTTTGCTTTAGCAAAATAAGACGAGGGCTTGCATTTTTTCATGAGTCACAGAAAAATCGTCCAGGATACATCCTTCATAAGTATGGAATACTGAAAATCCTGATGAATCACATGCACTCAAAATAATTAAGCCTTTTTTCAAGATTTGCGCATTTCAATTAATACTAAAATTCCATGAAAATGAATTGAAAAATCCTTATTATAACGTAGTGCGTTAGAAATAGCGATGAGGCTGGATCCAGACGCAGTGTGGCTTTATTAACAAACTTAGCAGGAACAGGATTCAAAGACTCACGAACAGGATTCAAAGACTCACGAACAGGATTCAAAGACTCACGAACAGGATTCAAAGACTCACGAACAGGATTCAAAGACTCACGAACAGTGATGGGAATAAACGGCGTTACTAACGGCGTTATCTTTTTCAGTAACGAGTAATCAAACGAATTACTGTTTCCCCCGTTACAACGCAGTTACCGTTACTGACAAAAAAAATGTGGCGTTACTATAATTGAACTCACTGAAGCAGTTTTCATCCGAATAGGCTCTCTCTCCGCCATATGACCTGCAAAGTTTTTTTCTCTGGTGTGTGTGTGTGTGTGTGTGTGTGTGTGTGTGTGTGTCTTTATGAGGCTCCGGAGTGGACAAAAGCGAAGCGAACGGCGCGAGCGCGCTCAATGCGCGAGAGAGTCCGAATGTGTCCGAGAGCGCGCTCAACAGTTGCGCAAGAGAGACCGAGGGTGTCCGAGCATTATATAGTTTGTTTGTAAATTAATTAACGTTGCAGATATGTGTCATTTATTTATATGGTTATACAAATAAAATCTAAAAAATTACCTTCAGGGAACGTTCTGTTTAGGTTATAAAATAAACCCGAAAACAACCTGCAGGGAACATTCACAGAAAACATCTTTGTTTGACCGGTTGTAAACACGTGCGGCAAAATGTCTAGAATTTGGCTTAAATAACCTCTGATGATGACGTTCGCTATAGGTTATAAAAATAAACCCCCAAAATATTATATTTTAGTATTATAATTTTTTTTGGTAAATTGTTCAGTATTAAATTGAGAGAGGACTTGTTAAACTGTTTACTTTTGTTAGGAAGAAAATACTTAGGCTACAGTATGTCTAGTTGTGAAGTTGTGTAACAGTTTTATCATTTTAATATGCACAAAGAGTATTTTTATTATTATTTATTCATTTTTGGTACATTTCTTAAGAAGCATAATTTATTTTTAAAATTATTTGTTGGCCAGTTGGGGTCTGTGCGATTCTGTGATATTAAGCATAAACCATCTATAATGTTTTATTGTTCTACTATAGTAATGCTAATATTTATAATAATATATTAAATTTAATAGGCGTCTCTCACATTGTCCCACAGCAATAGAATAAATTATTATTATAAAACATTGCACACTAATCTACACTATTAAGTGTCCATTTCATTAATTTAACATATTTAATAGGGGCATCCAAATTATTTGACATAGGCCTATTTTAAATTTTTTTTTTTTTTTAAGTAACGGAATAGTTACTTTCTCTGGTAATTAGTTACTTTTATAATGATGTAACTCAGTTACTAACTCAGTTACTATTTGGGAGAAGTAACTAGTAACTATAACTAATTACTTTTTTTAAGTAACATGCTCAACACTGCTCACGAACAGGATTCAAAGACTCAAGAACAGGATTCAAAGACTCAGGAACAGGATTCAAAGACTCAGGAACAGGATTCAAAGACTCAGGAACAGGATTCAAAGACTCAGGAACAGGATTCAAAGACTCAGGAACAGGATTCAAAGACTCAGGAACACGATTCAAGGATACAGAAATCACCAACGTTAACATCTATCATACATTCAACAACTCTCAAAGACAGGGCAGGAACACAGGGCTTAAATAATCAAGGACAAACGAGCTAACAAGATAACAAGGGGGCGTTGGTAATAACGAGAAACACCTGGGAGAACTGAAAGACAGGTCAGGGAACCACTGAACATGAAAAGACAAGACACAAAACCCACATCATGACATATTATGAATACACATTACTCATATTATGAATTAAGAATTTTAAATGAGTAAAAAAAACAAACTAAATGGTCCATTCCCTTGTTCCATTAAGATTTATACAAAATGTTTTATTAAGCTCTATTTTTTTCACTCATTTAAAATTCTTAATTCAAAATATGAATAATATGTAAGGATTATTCAGTTCAATTTGATGGAATTTTACTATTAATTGAAATGCGTAAATCTTGAAAAGGCTTCACATTTTTTGAGTGTAACAAAGAAAAATCACAAATAACATGTTTTTAATATCTCAGTTAATATCTCTAGACAGCAAAGAGATTTAATTGAGTCTTTTTCATGAGTTGCATCAAACAAAATCATCTTGAATTCAGTCTGTGTAAGTATGTAAATGCATTTAGTGAAAATCCTGAGAGATGAAATCTCTTTAGTAATTTAATTGTTGCTCAAAAACATTAAACAGAGATCAAATGGAGTTTTTCGCTAACGCCTCATAATTCTAAGATTTTTCTCCTGAGAAAAAGACCCAAGCAATTTTACATACTGTATGTATGTTCTGTATGAAATTCTCAATGTCTGAAAATGTGTTTGATTGGCCAAGATACCATCTGCAATGAAAAGTCAGAGATCTCAATGTTAATTCAAACATTTCTTATCAAAAGTTTGCACAATCAAATGATCTGAACTGCTATCCACGTTCATTTCATAGCTCTATTCTCTTACTCTACACCACCGTTCAAAACTTTGGGGTCAGTAACCGTCTTCAGTGTCACATGATCCTTCAGAAATCATATTCTAATATGCTGATTTGGTGCTCAAGTAACATTTCTTATTATTATCAATGTTGAAAACAGTTCTGCTTATTATTTTTTGTGGAAACCATGATACTTTTTTCAGGAATACTTTGATGATTGACCCCGGACTGTTAAACAGTATGTCAACAATTATATAATTTGATTATATTTTTATTTCTCCTAAGGAATTCTAACAAAAACACCTGGCAAAGGTATGTAAATTAAATATCTGAGAACTGCTGAGATATGAAAGAGTCTTTTCTGAACCACTAAGTTTCGCTGCCTGGGACAATGTGCCGGGTGCAGAACTTGCTCACTCGTTCATGTTGCTCTGGCCAAATATGTTCCTTGTGTCTGACAACATGGTAAATTGAAAGTGAAGGGACATTTAAAGTTCTTGTCACAGCCGTGAATCACGCAAGGCCAGTGTCCATGTGTGCTGCTGTTGACCTTTCACTGACTTCACTGCTTCCACACGCACACAGACACAGATGCAAACATAAAGAGAAAAGCGTATAGGGTTTCGCATGTTAAAACAGATCAGTTCAACGAGGCATGTGTGATGTATCAGACTGATCTTATCATGCATACCCCTTTTTTCTTTTCTTACACTCACTTTCCAGCAAAAGTAGATGGGAACTTGAGATTTCCACAATAAGATCAAATATACCTGTACAGCTGTTCAGATGTCTTTGCCAGAGGCGTCGTGGAACTGCACAAAACCGTACACACACTGTGTGCAGCAAACACACTGTCCCTTATCAGTTTACACTATAGCTGCCAGTGGAATACTAATGCACTCTTACTGCAGTCCTGCATGTGATGCATACAGAAACAGAGCTTCCATTCGCTTGCTGTACATCCAGCTCACAAAATCACAGAGAAAGAGAGAGAGAGATCGTTGAATGTAATGGAAGGAAAAGAGAGAATAAAAATAGAATTTGCGTTGAATGCAGCTAAAGAAAATAGATGTACAAAATTGTATATGGGCCATTCTACAGCATTGGTTCAAAGTCAGAGTTGGAAACGTCTTGAATTTTTTTTTTGTCTTTTTCCACAAATTTTGTATGAAAATTGTATAATATCCAAGGTACACATTTCAAGAAATTGTGCAGTTAATTATCATATTGTATTTTCAGAAAGTTTTGGAATATTTTTCCTCTCCCCAAATTTGTCACTACCGAAACCCAATAATAAATCATTTAATGAGAAGGCTTATATTGACCTATTAATACTTTGTTTACATCTACCTTGTAAATATATTGTTTGCTATTTTAAAATAACTATTACAATTTTAACAATATTTCAAGTGTAATTTATAAGATTTGTTGTATTTTGAATCCAATCTTTCTTTGTAAAAGGCATTAAGTTAATCATTTCAAAGTTAAGGATTCCTTAGTTTGAATAAGCAAACACTATAATAACATCTTAGTTGATAATTCAATATACTTTATTTTAGACAAAACATCCATGTTTTGGTCGTGACGGCACGACATGTAATGCTTTGGTAGCGATCACATCACATTACAGAATTTTAACTCGCATACTAAAACACTACTAAAACGTACTAAGATACTAATGATTTTCATAACTGTACTAAAATTTTGTTTATTTTCCCCCAAAAAAATTATTTTGTGTTCCCTTTTGTCACTACCAAAACAATGATGACATGTTTCGGTCATGATTGTTTCGGAAGTGACCATTTTAGATATTTTTGAGCCTAACTCAGAGATGCTAATCAGCACATGGTTAACTAGCACAGTTCTGAACAGTTGCACACACACACAAACACTTTTTTTTTCGAATTACACTCAAAAAACCATTATGTCACAACTGAACCTTCACCACATGTTTCGGTAGTGACCGTTTCGGTAGTGACAATTTTAAGATAGCCTACTTTTGAGCCTATTAAGATGATAGCCAGCACATGGTTACCTAGCACAGTTCAGAAGTTGTACATGCATAAAAACTACATTTTATGGAATAACACCCAAAAAAGTTTGCTTAATTGCAGAAAAAAAAAGGTGTTTGGTAGTGACGGTCCTTAAAGTTACACACAGAGTTTCAGACTTTTGAACACATTTCCTTCAAAATGATGGTACCTATCTACAATGAAAGAGAGGCAATGAGAGAGAGGGACAAAAATGTAGGGGTGTGGTTAAAATCAGTCTCAGCCAATGGACTAAAACAAGTACACTGTTTTTGTAGTGACATGAAAATGCGGGACACATTTTTTTACATAACTTCACTTTTTAAAAGAAATCAAAAAGATATTTTTAGAAACAACAATGGAAAAAGTTTGCACCAATTCTGTAGAATGGCCCATATACACACATAGGCTACATTTGTGTGTGTGTGTGTGTGTGTGTGTGTGTGTGTGTGTGTGTGTGTGTGTGTGTGTGTGTGTGTGTGTGTGTGTGTGTGTGTGTGTGTGTGTGTGTGTGTGTGTGTGTGTGTGTGTGTGTGTGTGTGTGTGTGTGTGTGTGACCATGGAGTGAGGACAAAGAGAGTAAAGTGAGGACATTTTGGCTAGTCCTCACTTTCTGAGACCCCTTTAAAGGCCTGTTTGAGGGTCAAGACTTGGTTTTAGGGATAAGGTTATAATTAGGTTAAGGGTAGGTTTAGGGTAAGGGTTCGGGTTAAGCACTTAGTTGTGATGAGTAAGGTTAGGGTAAGCGGCTAGAGATTGCATTGTGTCAATGAATGTCCTCATAAAGATAGATGTAAGAGTGTGTGTGTGTGTGTGTGTGTGTGTGTGTGTGTGTGTGTGTGTGTGTGTGTGTGTGTGTGTGTGTTTGTTTTTGTGATATATGAGGACACAAATGTGTATAATGACATGCATATTACACTGGTATTACAACTTACACGTGATATATGAGGACATTGCATGAGTCCTCATATTTCAAATAGCTTAAAAAACATAAAAAACAATGTTTTTTTTTAAATGTAAAAATGCAGCATGTCTCCTGTGATGGGTAGGTTTAGGGATAGGGGCAGTGTAGGGGGATAGAATATACAGTTTGTCCAGTATAAAAGTCATTACGCCTATGGAATGTCCTCATATATCACAAAAACAAAGCTGTGTGTGTGTGTGTGTGTGTGTGTGTGTGTGTGTGTGTGTGTGTGTGTGTGTGTGTGTGTGTGTGTGTGTGTGTGTGTGTGTGTGTGTGTGTGTGTGTGTGTGTGTGTGTGTGTGTGTGTGTGTGTGTGTGTGTGTGTGTGTGTGTGTGTGTGTGTGTGTGTGTGTGTGTGTGTGTCGAAAGTGAAAAACTGAATCCCTTGCCATGGTCACTTCAAGGAAGTCATTTTATATTTACGGTCATGTGATCCATCCAGCGAATTCTCATGATTCATTTTAAAGCTAGATGAATGGCTGGTGAGTTTGAGTTAACTTAAACAGAGCAATTCAAGTTGTTTTGTCTTGTTAGTGATATATTTCACACATTTTTGTCATGTTATGTTCAAATTAGTTTCAGAAGTAAGAAATATATTAGGTAATGCAGGGTCCGAAAATGGGACGGCAAGTTTTAAAGTCGAGAACAGAGAAATATACTCACACACACACATAATTTAAAAACTTTTTATATCAAATGGATATTTATTTTTAACAGTTAGGCTATGTTAACAGCAATAATAAGAAATGTCTGTTGTAAGAACGGCTATCAGCTGATGGACACCGTGCTGTGTTGTCATGGGAACATTCCCAGGTGAAGATAATGAGGAATTCATTGCTCTCTTCGCCAAGTGCGTTCCAAACGGCTACATAATGCCACGCATGTGCCCTACTCACTCCAAAGTCCCCACTTCAAGGGCTCTGCCCATCGAAGGGAGTAGGGCGATGCTCACTTCCGTTTGAAATTTGCCCTATTATTTCATCAAGCTCCTATGTGTGTGTGTGTGTGTGTGTGTGTGTGTGTGTGTGTGTGTGTGTGTGTGTGTGTGTGTGTGTGTGTGTGTGTGTGTGTGTGTGTGTGTGTGTGTGTGTGTGTGTGTGTGTGTGTGTGTGTGGTTTTTCCTGAGTATTTAATATTAAAGCCTATCTACTTGAAGTATTCCTCATCGTGAGAGTTTCTATTTACTACGTTACTTGACATATATATATAAACATTACATGATAATAGTCAGAATTTGAGGGAAATGTTTTTAATTATAATGGTGCTAAAATAAAATTCATTTTCTAAAGCAAATATATTTTTATTTTGGGGTGGAATATGACATGTTCTTGACAGATATCTTTGACAGGTGCATCTGTTACTCTTTTATCTATAATTGTGTATGGAGCAGAACATCCCAAGACCTGTCAGCCCAAAAAAAGGCAAAGAATTCATCATTAATCTTCCTTTAACACCTGTTGCATAAAATATATCCCACGAAAATGAGTGATGCCTATCTACAACAGCAAATACTTTCTAAAAATCCACCAGTCCAATCATCCAAATACCCTGATTTGGCTGCCATGCCCTCAGTTTGAGTTGGGCCAATAATGTGCTTATCATTTGCAGTCAGTATTGGACCAGCAGCCTTTGAATAATAGACATCTGTCAGACATTTATCCCACTCACAACCTTCGGAGCGTCTCCGGATCGACAGACTGACAGGTCTGACACCAGCCACGGATTCCACACATCACTGCAGTGCTTGATGGGACCACTTTCCAACAGTTTACATACAAAAACAGGAACATGTATGCACCGTCGCAACAGAATTATGTTGGTGGTATAATGAAACGTGTGGCTCTGTTGTGTGTGCACCTCAGGGAGTGTGTGCCAGATGTTTACTGAGGGGACTGAACCAATTAGGCTGTCATACAAGGTTGTTCATCTTGTCATGGTACTAAGATGGTCTCTTTTTTGTTAAATGGTTTCCACCTGTTATGATCATTAAGAGAAATAATGCACCATGAATGCAGTGCCAGTCGTTCCAGAGTGTTTCAAGGTTTCTAAAGTTTTTAAGGCCATCCAAAGAAGCCATCCTCATTATATTTCTCATATATTTCTATAATTCTAAATAATTCACTTTAATGTTTAATTTAAATATATATATAATAGCATATAGAAAGTTACTGTCTACAGCAACATTGTAAATTGACCTGCTTGCATCTTGAAAGAGAATTTTAATCTAGAAAGAGATCTTTCATCACTCATACATCATGATAAACCCACACAGCAGTGAAGTCACTGTGATTCAAGCAGCAATATAATATTCCAAGTATTATGTAAAACATGAATTCAAAATATTAAAAACTAGGTGTGTAACGATACCCTTATGTCACGATTCGATACATAACACGACACTGAACTCACGATACGATATTATTGCGATACTCCAAGATATGGTAAAAGATTAACAGAAAATGTACTGTTGATTAAAATGCTAAATTTGATATTACATTGGGTGTAAATGAATAGGCTTGGACTTGGTGCTGGTAACTCAATGCACAGGACATTAGTGACACCAGAATAAAAATATTTATGATTCTGAAGCTGAAAACGAATTCATGATTCTGAATCGAATATGCTTGCACTCTTTCACTGATTAGATATACAGGTCCTTCTCAAAAAATTAGCATATTGTGATAAAGTTCATTATTTTCCATAATGTAATGATAAAAATTAAACTTTCATATATTTTAGATTCATTGCACACCATCTGAAATATTTCAGGTCTTTTATTGTTTTAATACTGATGATTTTGGCATACAGCTCATGAAAACCCAAAATTCCTATCTAAAAAAATTTGCATATTTCATCCGACCAATAAAAGAAGTGTTTTTAATACAAAAAAATGTCAACCTTCAAATAATTATGTTCAGTTATGCACTCAATAGTCAATACTTGGTCGGGAATCCTTTTGCAGAAATGACTGCTTCAATGCGGCGTGGCATGGAGGCAATCAGCCTGTGGCACTGCTGAGGTGTTATGGAGGCCCAGGATGCTTCGATAGCGGCCTTAAGCTCATCCAGAGTGTTGGGTCTTGCGTCTCTCAACTTTCTCTTCACAATATCCCACAGATTCTTTATGGGGTTCAGGTCAGGAGAGTTGGCAGGCCAATTGAGCACAGTATGGTCAGTAAACCATTTACCAGTGGTTTTGGCACTGTGAGCAGGTGCCAGGTCGTGCTGAAAAATGAAATCTTTATCTCCATAAAGCTTTTCAGCAGATGGAAGCATGAAGTGCTCCAAAATCTCCTGATAGCTAGCTGCATTGACCCTGCCCTTGAGAAAACACAGTGCACCAACACCAGCAGCTGACATGGCACCCCAGACCATCACTGACTGTGGGTACTTGACACTGGACTTCAGGCATTTTGGCATTTCCTTCTCCCCAGTCTTCCTCCAGACTCTGGCACCTTGATTTCCGAATGACATGCAAAACTGAGCAACAGTCCAGTGCTGCTCCTCTGTAGCCCAGGTCAGGCGCTTCTGCCGCTGTTTCTGGTTCAAAAGTGGCTTGACCTGGGGAATGCGGCACCTGTAGCCCATTTCCTGCACACGCCTGTGCACGGTGGCTCTGGATGTTTCTACTCCAGACTCAGTCCACTGCTTCCGCAGGTCCCCCAAGGTCTGGAATCGGTCCTTCTCCACAATCTTCCTCAGGGTCCGGTCACCTCTTCTCGTTGTGCAGCGTTTTTTGCCACACTTTTTCCTTCCCACAGACTTCCCACTGAGGTGCCTTGTTACACCACTCTGGGAACAGCCTATTTGTTCAGAAATTTCTTTCTGTGTCTTACCCTCTTGCTTGAGGGTGTCAATGATGGCCTTCTGGACAGCAGTCAGGTCGGCAGTCTTACCCATGATTGCGGTTTTGAGTAATGAAACAGGCTGGGAGTTTTTAAAAGCCCCAGGAATCTTTTGCAGGTGTTTAGTGTTAATTAGTTTATTCAGATTATTAGGTTAATAGCTCGTTTAGAGACCCTTTTCATGATATGCTAATTTTTTGAGATAGGAATTTTGGGTTTTCATGAGCTGTATGCCAAAATCATCAGTATTAAAACAATAAAAGACCTGGAATATTTCAGTTGGTGTGCAATGAATCTAAAATATAAGTTTAATTTTTATCATTACATTATGGAAAATAATGAACTTTATCACAATATGCTAATTTTTTGAGAAGGACCTGTATTTCAAATAATGTATAGGCCACTTTTTACTGGTAACATAAGATATTTGGCATTATCAGGCATACCACAAATACCCCCCATTTTCAAGGTATCCCCTAAAACTGCATGAAATTCACTATTGTCCACATATAAACCAAAATGAAACACATATCCCCGGATTCACAGACAAGGCTTAAACTAGTCCCAGACTAAATTGCATGTTTGAGCTGTTTTAACTGAGAGCAAATTGCACTGGTATATCTTTAAATATGTCAGCGCCATTGTTTGGTCTCATGATGCACACCAGTCTTTTTTTTTTTTCGAAGGCCAGTTAATAAAAGCTACTTGAATGCCCCAATTTAACTAAGACCTAATCCTTGCTTAATCTAAACCCTGTCAGTGAAACCAGGCCTCAAAGTAAACAAAAGTTGCACACCTCAAATGAACCACACAAATGAGTCAATACACATATACATATTTAATAATATATAACTATTTCATAAAGATAATTAGTACTCAATTTTGATGATTCCCTCAGTCGTGGCCTCCATCTTGGATTAGTTTTTCAAAGATTGCCTTTCTATTAAGGACATAGTGAATACAATATTGCCTAATTTTTTTAACAATATCAATTATCTTGATGGAAGACAGCATCATTTCATGTTCTTCATGGAGACTGACTTCAGAGTGGGAATGCATCTATGATACCCACCAAAAAATATCTAGATAAACAACTCACTAGATCTTGAGATGCATGAGTCCCTGTGCAATATTGACATTTGAAATGGATTGTGGGCTCATATCCGGACTTTCTCCGTTCCACCAGACACCGATGACATTTGGCCTGTCCTCCTCCTCATGGGAATGGCCCTGTCAGCCATTTGCAGCTTTGGAGAAGCATCTATCTATGAAATAAATCTCTCTCCTCCTGAACGATATGAAGTTATCAGCTGATACATCTTTGTCTAAAAATATTAGACACCAGGCATGTCTACTGTTGTCTTTCTGTCACTGCTGGGAAAGAGTTGTGCATCCAGCATAATATCAGGTGTTGGATTTGATTTAAATGCCTGACAATTTCCTGCATGATGTGTACTTGGACAGCAAGGTTATGACCATATGATCTATTCACAGCTAAGTCACATTTGTTTTGTTCTGCAGGTCAGTGCCACTGCATCCAACACAACCGAACAAATATTGAGTTCATGTCAGTATAAGCAGATAAAGGGTCCAAGGCAGCATCATTACACTGATAGGTGCACATTATTAGAGGCAAACGCATCGATATAACAGAGTGCAAAGACACTCCTAATTAAAGGGATAGTTTACAAAAACATTTTAATTCTCTCATAATTTACTCACACTCATGCCATCCCCAATGAATATGGCTTTCTTTCTTCAGATAAACACAAACAAAGATTTTTAGGAAAATATTTTAAATAGTCCATAAAATACAAGAGGATGTGTGCCGCTCGGTTGACGCTTGAAAAATAAAACACAGGGATCGTGACGGCAATCCATACAACCATACAATTAATCAATGTCTTCTGAAACGATATACTGTAGGTGTGTGTGAGAAAAACACTGCTTCCAGTCTACTGTCATACAAGCGTTTATGGCTCTTATACCTTTAAGGCTTGAAGTCAAAACAAAAAATTGAGTGATCTTAAAAGGATTATGCAAAAATGTTAATTATTCTTAGCATGTATATAGATGACAGAATGATAGAAAGAAAGAATGAATGATAAACAAAAGAATGATAGAAAGAAAGAATGATAAACAATAGAAAGTAAGACAGACGATAGAACGATAGAACGATAGATAGAACGATAGAACGATAGATGATAGAACGAACGATAGAACGAATGATAGAACGATAGATAGATAGAACGATAGATAGATAGAACGAAAGAACGATAGATAGAACGATAGATCGAACGATAGAACGATAGAATGATAGAACGATAGATAGATGATAGATATAGATAGATAGATCGATAGATAGATAGAACGATAGAACGATAGAACGATAGAACGATAGATAGATAGATAGATAGATAGATAGATAGATAGATAGATAGATAGATAGATAGATAGATAGATAGATAGATAGATAGATAGATAGATAGATAGATAGATAGATAGATAGATAGAGTGATAGAGCGATAGATAGAGCGATAGAACGATAGATGATAGAACGAACGATAGAACAAACGATAGATAGATAGATAGAACGAACGATAGAAAGATCGATAGATCGATAGAACGATAGATAGATAGATAGATAGAGTGATAGAGCGATAGATAGAGCGATAGAACGATAGATGATAGAACGAACGATAGAACGAACGATAGATAGATTGAACGATAGAAAGATCGATCGATAGATAGATAGATAGATAGATAGATAGATAGATAGATAGATAGATAGATAGATAGATAGATAGATAGATAGATAGATAGATAGATAGATAGATAGATAGATAGATAGAGCGACAGAGCGATAGATAGAGCGACAGAGCGATAGATAGAGTGATAGAACGATAGATGAAAGATAGAACGATTGATGATAGAATGAACGATAGAACGAACGATAGATAAATAGATAGATAGAACGAACGATAGAAAGATCGATAGATCGATATAACGATAGATCGATAGAACGATAGATCGATAGAACGATAGATAGAACGATAGAATGATAGATAGAACGATAGATAGAACAATAGATAGAACGATAGAACGATAGATAGAACGATAGATAGATAGAACGATTGATAGATAGATAGATAGATAGATAGATAGATAGATAGATAGATAGATAGATAGATAGATAGATAGATAGATAGATAGATAGATAGATAGATAGATAGATAGATAGATAGATAGAACGATAGATCGATAGATCGAACGATAGAACGATAGATAGATGATAGATATATAGATAGATAGATAGATAACGATAGATGATAGAACGATAGATAGAATGATAGAACGATAGATAGAACGATAGATAGAACGATAGATAGAACGATAGATAGAACGATAGATAGATAGATAGATAGATAGATAGATAGATAGATAGATAGATAGATAGATAGATAGATAGATAGATAGATAGATAGATAGATAGATAGAGTGATAGAACGATAGATGAAAGATAGAACGAACGATAGAACGAATGATAGAAAGATCGATAGAAAGATCGATAGATCGATATAACGATAGATCGATAGAACGATAGATAGAACGATAGAACGATAGATAGAACGATAGAAAGAACGATAGATAGAACGATAGAACGAACGAACGATTGATAGATAGATAGATAGATAGATAGATAGATAGATAGATAGATAGATAGATAGATAGATAGATAGATAGATAGATAGATAGATAGATAGAGTGATAGAACGA